>NC_066375.1:13362636-13673075 GCF_013377495.2 Cygnus atratus
TTCCCCCAGTGTTAGCAGTGAGGCTTGTCTCCAGCAGCTACATGGCAACTCACTGGAAGCTCAGCTCGCGATTCAAGATCCAGAGACACGAAGTGTCTTCCACTATATTTAAGCGGATCTGTCTACTGACATGTAAATATATACATTTATGCATGCTCACTCTGTAAGTGCAATGACAAGTTTCCAGAGTACCTGCTAACTAAACTATCACTGTTTTCACACTTGGAAAAATACCTTTTCTCCTTGTGCCAACAACTCCCGCTCTATTTTTACACCACACTCGGCAGCAGACAACGCGTGCCAGGTGAAGTGTACCAACACCATCCCTTCCAAACACCAGGGAAGGCTCCAGAAGGCTCTTATTCCCAGGAATAAGCTCAGTTACGAGAAGGACTGTGTCTCAGGTCACCCCCTTACCTGATACGGCCAGGAAGTCATCAATGGAAGTTATGTCATCGACGGCGTCGGTCAGCACGCGGACCTGCTTCTCCCACTGCTCTTTGAAGAGCTCCATGTTTTCTTGAGCCAGCTTGCTTTGGGGTTTAGCAGCCAGAGCCAGTGCAGCATTAATGACCTGTAAAACACCTCTGGATTTTTAAAGCACGTTCTGAACTTGACAAAGGGTTCTTTATGTTTATCCAGTGAACTCAGCAGCAAACAAAGCAAGTTTAATAAGTTTTCTGGAACTTGACGTTTAAACACGAAAGTGTTTATTCTGATGCTTTCATGCCCAGCTCATACCTGCTGCCATGTTTATTATGGGTAGTGATTACATGCAAGGACACTTGGCAGGTATTCACACCAGCCAGCTTCACCTTTCTTTAACAGCTCATGTTAAAGAGGTGCAGCTCTCTGAACACAGGTCATGCTGTTACACATTTCAGACAGGATGACATTTAGTACATTGGAGGCTGCATTTCCTAAGCTAGGCACCAGAACCTGAGGAAAAAAGGTCAAAATAGGATTAAGTTTACACAGTTTGAAGTAGGAACAATATACAAACACAAAAAATAAGGATAGATTTTATTATTTATCTTCTTTTCCTTAAAATTTTGCTCTGTACCTTGCCAGTAATTCTTACAACAGCTTAAGATTTCTATTATGGCTCTGGTAGAGCTGAATTAGCCAGGGAACTGGAGTTTTTTTATTTGATGCTCCTTATCTGATGCTCCTCACGAAGCCCCTACAAGTTTTTTTCAAACCCTCAGACTGTAATTTCCTCTGATCCTGTTGTTTTCTGAGCAGAAGAAATGTTACACACACTGCTGGGTAACAAACTTTATGCTGTGCTAGTTAACTTGTCAGGTAAATGTCTAAAAAAGCCTCTTCACGTGTGGGAAGAAAGCAATCACAAAAGTCTGCTCCTCTTCCAGCATCAGCTCTGGCTCTACTATGCTTCAGCAAAGTGACCTGGGAACATGCCAGGCACGAGAAAACCTCCAGTCAGACCGACACGACAATCCGAACCTTGTTTTCAAACACCTGGGCGCTAGAGCTAATTAACTCCTAAGTTCAGCGTGTAATTTTTCTTCTCCACTTTAGGACTGCATTAATTTCACGAAGTCGTTGAACAAAACATGCAAGCACCAGATGTTCCTGCGTTTACAAGATCTACTTTTTCTACCTGCTTCATTTGAAAGTGTCACAGAGCATTTAAAAAAATATATAACTCACTAAACATGGAAATGATGGTGATGTCAAACGTATCATGATGGCACTGAGTGAGTCAGGCAGCAGAAGGAGGCTCATTCACCCAAGGGACGCTAGGAATGGCACTGACTGAGCGAAGTTACCCTGCTCTGCGAGCTACCAGCCTGCCTCCGGAGAGGGAGGCTGAGAGCTGGGGTCACACATTGACATGAGCACGGTGATGGGCTTTGTAACACCGACAAATGAGAAACGACCTGCCACGGGCTGCGGTCTGGTCAGGAGGCCTGCGGGGACGAAACACACCTTGAAATCCTGGCAATAACGACACTGCGCTGACTGAGCAACGCGTGGGTCTTCTGCTGCTTCCCCTTTCCCAAAATTAAACCACGAATTCTCACTTTGAGGGTAAGCAGCTGTGGGAACCAGGAGTCCCCTTCCAGGAGAGAGCCGCTGCCTGCTGGGGTGCTGGCTGCTCAGACCAGCCTCATACTGCCCATGGGGTCCGTGGTTCCCGAGTCCTGCAGGCTCTGAAAAAAGCCTTGTGACACCCCCAAAAGTGAAGTTCAGATCTCTAAAATCAATCAGAAATGGAGGTTTTAGAAAGGGAAACCCATTCTCTGCTCAAAGCCCCTGTTTCTTAAGTCTAGCCAATGCCATGTCTTGCTCCAGACTCATTTATATAATGCATTATCTATCAATGAAAATCTAGATATCCAAATTTTATGAAGATGAATACAAATAACAGGCATTATGCAAACAAAAAGGGTAAGACAGGCAGTGTTCCAGCAATCTGCTCTGCGCTGTTATGTAGCTAGTAACCACTACTACAGAGACAGAGAAGACGGCGATACCAAGGCTCAGGGCGTTTTATCCTCCTCTCCTCTAGCTGCCTTGGCTAATATCAGATATGAAAACACACTTTAGGCACTGAGACAGGTCAGCCCTAGTGTCGAAGGAACATATTGCCTATGTGCTATTTATTTTTTATTTATTTATTGCTATGTGCCTATGTACCTGTGTGCTGTATGTCTGGACAGCAGCAGCTGTCTGAACAATTAATCTTTGTCAACAGCACCTGTCCAACCCCAGACGCCCACATTAAGCAACTCCTCATATCTAATACGAGAGCTGTCAGAGAGAGAGGGCTCAGCAAGCACCCAAAACGCTCAAATAAGGCATCACCCCCAAACCCAAATGCAGGAGGCACAAGCTGCGCCACTGTCCTCCAGGCAGGCCACTTATCCAGCTGGAATAAGGTTCTCGTTTTGTATGTGACACCAGCAAAAAGGGATGGTCAACTCAAAAGCACCTTAAAAAATCTGCCCAGCAAAACTAGCAGGCAAGACCTGTCTTGCCAACAGACCCATCCTGTGCTCAGAAAGCAGCCAGCAGTGCTAGAGACAAGGGCAAGGCACTGGTGGGGAAATCGAAGGCTACTGAGTATCTCTGCAGAGCTAAATACAAAATACAGCTTAGTCCTCGCAAACCCACAAAGGTGTGTGTGCTCCCATGTGTGCTCAGGAGGAAACTCAGGACTGTTGATGCAGCCCAAGAGCCCTTTTTATAGCACATATTCCATCTCACGGTCCTGAATCCATTTCTACATATGCATCTTGAACTCCATCTGCAAAGTGGTCAAAACTTTCAGTTTTAGCAAGGATATCAGACCCTTCACTCTGTCAAATATGTGAAGCTTAAGATTTACACAGACAAGTTATCCTGGACATCTCTCACATCTATTTGGGTGAAATATCCCAGGGATTACTGATAAAATCCTAAAAAACATCTATTCAGGTAAATATGCTCTTGCGTCATGGCTGGTATCCAGAGTGACTGATTTATTTGCCAACAGATGCTTAGGAAGGCATGGCAAAAGGACAGAAATACTGGATTATACATAGTCTGTGTGTATGGTGGGTGGTCAACTCTGTAATTCCTTTATTATCTAAAAATGAATACTTTGGAGGTAAGGGTTACAGGATTGACTGAAGGATTGACAGGATTGACTATTGCTCCTCCAAAAATATGAAGCACTGAGCATTTAATCGTAAGAATTAATTTAAAATATGAATAACTTGCAGGAAGGATATATATAGTCCAAAAATAGGAAGAACATGGCAAGACTACCTGAAATGTAGCTGTTTCCATGTAAAATATTTGGCAATTGCAGGGAAATATTCTGTATTTCAGAGCTTCTCAAAATTCTGCCAGAGCACTGTGATCACAATGACTCACTGAAGTTGTACAAAGAAAAGAATCAAACAGGGACATTTTGAGACTATCCAGAAGGAAATGAAGCATGGCAAGAAAAGACACTATTTTTATCGGTGCTTTGTTTCATGTAGCAATTGCAATGTTCAAGTCAGCCCAGCGCTCAGTAGCGTGGTTCCAGCCAGTTGCTTGGAGCGCCTTTCCTCTGCCTCCGGCACAGCCAGGCCTTGGCAGCTCCTGCCCTGAGATCTGGGAGGCTGGGGATCCAAAAACCTCGTGGCTGATGGCTCAATCTGCACCTCAAATCCTCCTGGGAAGAACCTGCCACCTTCCTCCTCGCTGAAACTAAAGATTGAAGACAAAACCCTTCTGCCCCCCATCTGGAAAAGTGACTGAAAGGCCAGAAGAAAGCGCTTGCACGTTGTGCTTTCCTACAGAGAACTGTTCTGAGCACTGGGCTGGCACAGAGGAAGAAACCTCACCTGGGAGAAGGAAATTATTGCCTATTTATTTCACCTTGCAATCCTTACCTCTTGCCCCTTAATGTTGTCTCAGTGCACACAACACCCACAAGCCACGTAGCTACCTGGGTCGGTGGCTGTAAGCACTCATTTCACTGTTGCCTCAGTATTTTTATAGGGACTTTTGATCTTTATAGGACACTGTTCCTTCTGCAATGGCTTTAGGGTGTTGCTGTCCCACACCAAGAAGCACCCAGCCACCTCCCCCCTGCTCACTAAACACCTGTTCTGCTTAGTTCAAATATTTGGGATTTTTTTGTTTTTGTTTTGTTTTTAAATAAAGATCTTGATGCATCAACTTTCTCGTGGCCATTTGGGTAATGAGGTGGAGAAGTAGCTACATGGCCTTCCAATTTAGGATATTTTACATCTGTAGAAACAAAACCAAACCAAACAATAAACCTGATAAAACGAGCACTCGCCCATCATCTATCACCTCACAGGTGGGACAAAAAGCAACAACACGTACAAAACAATTCCCAGCTGACACATGAAAATCATGGTTTTATTCTGGAGCACACGAAAGGGACAGGATAAGTGACTCCAGGGTACGTGACTTAAGCACGAGGCTGAGCAGAAGCAAGCTCTCAGCGAGGCTCCCAAAACCAGCAGTCGCACTGCGTGCTCTTGCCCCACTTTCAGCTCAGGGAGGCGAGGTGGTGCTGGCCTCCTGCTTCTGCCCGGGCAGGGGGGGCTGGCTGGAAGGGGGAACAGAAGCAGAGGGAGCCCAGCCCTCAGTTCGGCACCAAACTAGTTCATGCCCTGTACCTCCAAAGCCGCCACAGCAGCTGAGCCCAGCCGGGACACCCCTGGCCCAGGTGGATGCTAACACCACTCTTTTTCTGTCTTCAAGAAAACAGAGCTACTAGCTTACTGACAGTTTGTAAAAAGCCGCTCATAACTTGATTTTCCATACCCTAGGTCCCAAAGTTACCTCCAGCATCCACCCTCCTCCTGTCTCCCCCTCTGCTCCTAGTTCCATTTTGCTCCGAGAAGGAACACGGGTTGTAAGCAGGACAGTTCAGTCACTTCCACTTACATCCAACCCCAGGTTCGCATTCACATGTCTGCGTGTGCTAACCCTCTCTGTACTTCAATACAGCAAAAAGCACTCCGCAGAGACTGATGAGCTGAGATGCCTGGAAGCAAAACACACAGCAGATTGTTTTGCACGTTCGCCAGCTATAATGGCAGCGACCAGCAAGTGCCTGGATGCTGAGGCACCAAAAGGAAAAGTTTGCTTCTGACTTCCAGTTCTGTGCTCCTGTATATAAAAGGTTCTTTGACCACTTTCCTTTCCTGTAGTTACTTTAGGTGTCTATGCAGAGGATGCTTACTGCTGTTGGTCACTGACAGGCTTTTACTGGAATAACATGACCTTTTCCAGTCTAGCTTATGCTACTGTCAAAGTGATTTTCTATTTATATCCTGTGCATGCATAATTATGCTATCAGTTTCCTGTATAAAGAAAAGCATTTTCTTTGGTAGCTGAAGGCTCGCATTATAATACCAGCCACTGCTGAAGCTGCGAGAGTGTTGGAGGCATTTGTCTTGGTGTCCCTTTGTGCTGCTTTGTTCTGTGTTTCACTGACTTGAAGCAATGAAGCTCTGGGAGTTTCAGGGCATGATGTTTTTTCTGGAAGATGTTCTGCTACAGCGCTCCACACATTACACCGTGCCAGTGATGAAGAGACACAGCCCTTACCCACTGACATGCCTCTTACCTCAGAACTCAATCCCTTTCTCCTATCATTGATTCTTTTAATGTACACGCAGAGAATCAGTAACTGCTCAAGCTTCTACTATTATTCCTTGGATGGCCACTCCTGTCCTGTGGTGGTTGTTCTTCACAGGAAGCCTGCACGACACAGAACTGCACCTAACCGTTAACTTCTTAACAGAAGTTTTTATGCACTTTGGAGCCTCTACATGGGACTCCTCATATGCTTTTGCATTTTGTTTGTCTGTGGTAGTAGGTGTGATCAGCATATGTAACCATCTGCCTCATCAGAAATCTATACGCAGCAAATTGCTTTTCAGGCATTTCCAAATTGCAATGTATGGATGTGGAACAGCAGTCATTAAAACAAGACATTAATATGAAAAGAGCCAATTTATTTTTATTATTTTTTTTATAAAAAATGTAATTTAATCCAAGAATCATCGGAAGCCTGTTTAATCGGTGCCACTCACTGACTGTGCAGGGTAGGCGAGCTGCACCAACTGCTGCCTGTGCTACAGCAGGCATGGAGCGAGCGTGGAAAGCAGAGGTGGAGACGGTGCCTGGTACCCTCTCAAGGCAGCCCGTGGTGCTCAGAGCCACCCCTCGGTGCCTTACAGCTGGGAGAGCAGCTCCCGAGCGCCTGTGCCAGGGAGGTGCGGGTCCACCCTGCTCCTGCGGGCTGCCACCCAGGGGATGGTCAGACCCAGGGGCGCTGGAACCCAGCCTTTTTTGGAAGCAGCAAGCACCCAACCGACAGAAGCTCTATTCTATAATTATTTTCTGAAACTCCCAGTCGCCTACAATTTGGCTAGGAGTCTACAGATGAACTTTACAGAGGCTTTAAAGAATGCGAAAGTCAACAAATAGCTGGTAGAAGCAGCTGCAAGTGATAGCAGACTGTCACATCAAAAGGATGGAGCAATCCTTTCCCTTCAATAGCTATACTGGGGCATTTTCACTGTTGATTTCTAAACACCTACAGCTTGTATGATCAGAAAGACTGCTATGGTTAAGCTCTCTTCTCAGACATCTTTAATTCAAAACACTGTTACAAAACAGCTTTCGCAGGCTCCCAAAGCAAGTACTTCTTGGAAACAGAACTCAGAAGCCAAAGTTGCAAGCAAGGATCCAGGTTTTTGAGTTGAGATAAACAAAATCTTTCACTAATTTACCATTGGCAAGCTCTGTGTTTAGCAAGAAGGCAAAGAAAACTTCCCCCAGCACTCTGCTAGGCAAATGGAAGCACAGGCAACTATTCCAAGTATTTCGCAGCAGTACTTTTCCATTTCCACTACGAAAGACATCTTAAACGTTTAAAAAATAAAATGCTTAGCTGTAATGATCGAGGACTTTTGTTCCTTCCTCCTGACACACCACAGACACACCTAGCCGGGCACAAGGACGCAGGAATGCAGGTAAACCCTGTGGGACGCTGGAAAAAAGTCCTTTCACTTCAACAAGCAGATTTTCAGCAACGCATGCCTTCAAAAACAGAACTCGGGCTGGCTTCCAAGCCAAAGCTTCACAGAGCAGCACCAGCGCCCCCCAAGAGCTGCGTGATTTCTCCCCTGTACGCCCAGCCTGGCAGAAGCGACCCAGCGGGCTACTGCAGAGCACGCAGCTCATCCTAACGGCTCTTCCTGGGCCATCAGAGGAGGCTCTAAATACTATATTTAGCCTCCAACTTTGCATTTGATTCCGTGCTAATTGGCCGGGGACTCTCAAACAGCAAGGATGATGTTACTCACATGGCTTTTCTGGAGGAAACAACGACTTGCAGCAAGCCAGCCACACGATCCCAATTTAACTGCTTGCCAGTGTAGTAACTTTTCAGACCATTTTCTGCACCTTTTTTTTGCTCAAAGAATTAAATTTCAAATCTGAGAACATCTGAGCCCTTAGGTGACATGGGCAATGAATGAATTCTCGTCTGTACCAACAAAACTTCCAAGCTTTGCCTAAAGAAACAGTTTGAAGTGTTGCACATTCCTTACTCCTGCTGCCAGCTCTGGAAGGCTAGTTACGGCAAGGGACCGACTAACTGCTCTGCCTGAGTTACAGCTTTTATAATTAACTCTACAGATTGATTTCTGCAGAAATCATTCTTTAACCAGGAGTTCCCTACTCCCAGAATGGCCTCTACATTGCTAAGCTATTTAAGAGGTTACCTGGGAACTTAATCAAGCACATTAAATTTCAGTTTCATCCTTTCCACCAGAGCAATGCCCTGAATTAAATTTCATACATCGTATTTCCATGTGATATTGATATATTCGCTTGAGTTTCAGAGTGTATTGTAATTACTGATTGACTTGACTCATTCTGAATGCAGCATCTTTCTGGAAAAATACCATCTAAGCAAAAAAAAAAATGCAGATAATATTGGAATAAATTTGTATTTTATGCCTAATTCACATGTTTGTCACCTAGAGAGATCCAAGAACACGCTGTGCTTCTTGTCAGGAATAAACTGCTAAATAAGCATATAATTGCCTTTAAAAAAAGCACCTCACCAAGCTGTGTAACTAGAAGCATTTAGAGATTATACAGAATGACCAAAGTTTGGGGGTGCTCAGTAACACTCAATGAGGACAAGTGTGCTGCATCGCTCAGACTGGCATTGGACAAACTTCTGTACTGTTAGGAGAAAACACAGATGCCATTTGTAAAACAGTTTAAACAAGTGTCCCTAATTATCTCAGGATTCACAACACGTTTAAATACTCCTAGAGCATTAAACTATCTACTAGAGAACACATAATGTAACATAAAAGCGTTCTTTCAAGTACTATGAACATCTATAGTGTCATTTACTAATCTCTTGGTGACTACCCTAAAATCAAGGCAGGCTGCACCGTGGAGCATTAGAACTGAAGGCTTAGAAACTCAGATATGGAACTTACATAAGCCAAAACCCATCAGTTCTAGCCCTCCTCACCCGTTTATAGATAATCAAAGCTTCCAACACGTGCTACACGTGTTAGCACAATCCCTGAAAACAAACGTTAACAACTGCACTTCAGTCTTTGTGACTATTGGCTGTAGTTGATTATTTCATGTTGACTTGATTATGATGGTAATTTTATAAAGGTGACAGACCACTACCCAACTTGAATATGTCCCAGAGGCATTTGGATTCAAAGAAATCCTAACTTTAAGATGCTCATTTTCAAAAGCGCCAGCATTCATTTGGAGGATCATGCATTATACTCCCGTATTCTTGGAGACAGCTAAAAAAAAAAAATATATGTATAGCCCGGTTAGTTTCTTTAGGAAAGATCAAGCCCTCATACCAAGTATTTTTAAAAATCTATTTCTTACAGATGCTTTCTTCCAGCTCTAAAAATTGGGACCTTTGCTTTTAACAAGCCATATATGCCACCTGCCCTGGACATGGGAGGATGATACAGCACAGCTGATGCACAGGTCCCAGGGTCTGATCCAGGAGTACAAACCACACAAGCCCACCCCAGGACAACAAAAGGTCTCCTAGATAGTATTTAATGTTTTATGTTTAGGTGCTGATCTTCACCTATTTAATAACACTGCTACTAGAAAGTAATAGGAAAAATTAAACTAGTCCTCCTCCTATGTGCACCTACCTGTAGGTAGGTGTACATATCTCTCTTCCTTCAGACTGATTTCAAATATATATATGGAAGAACCTGAATAAACTCCAAATAATTCTGAGATGATGAACCTTATTTTCATAAAATGACATTTGACAACTTTTGAGTACGTATTTTCCATTAGCATCCAGTTACCAACAGCAGCTTATTTGTGTGTTTTAGACCTGAACTTCCTGATGCTTTTAAAGACGTAATCACCAGAACTGACAGCACTCTGCAGTCTTCAGGGGTTCATTCAAGTATCTAGTTGTTGACATTTAAAACATCAGTAGTATCAAAATGAAAGAGGACAGCCTAGTTCTTATATAAACCTAATTTCCTTCGTGCCATTAAGAAGTTATTAATTAAAGGATAGTCTCAGCCAGGTTCAAACTCTTCATGCATAGCCAGCTTCCTCCGATCCTAGTCCATCAGGAAGATTTTTTTGACATATTTATAATCTACTCAGGAAAAAAAAAAAAGTAATTCATCTTATAGCATATATTAGAGCAGTGGCAGTGTCTTCACAACACATCTTCCCACAACATGAACGTGCAGAGTAAATCACTGAAGCTTCACTGGGTTACTGTCTCGGAGGTTACTAGAATACCCAGGCACAAGGAACTTAAAGTTATTATGTAAAAAAGAGCTGAAGATTCATTCTCATCACTAATTACTTTCTGTCAAGTAGTTTCAGATTTCTAAGTTTTGATGCATTTAATTTACTATATGCGTTAAGGAAAACATCGAGTTCTGCAGGCAGACAGGTCCATAAAGGTACACCAGAAGGCCAGCACTCTGTACAGCGCAGGACCACTCGCCCAAACAACCTGGGCGAGTCGCGTGCTCTTTGTTACCTGGGGACACAGGGCTTCGAGCTGGCTGGCTGACATGCGAACCAACTTCACACCTTCTTCGTTATTCGAGATGGAGCAGGCCAGGTTAGCAACCTGTGTCAGAGGTGGGGAAAACAAAACAGAACTGTTAGAAATGACTGTTATTTTCCCCTGTAGGAAACTTTTTACCCATTCCCAACAATGACCATTGAAATGCAAAGTGCCCACATTGCTGCCGTTCTAACAAATTTTGAAATAGTTAATGACATTTGTTCTATCTCTAGCCATAAAACATCAGATCATCAAACCATAGCCATTCAAAGAGGACAGAGATTTGTGTTACCACCCTTTCAGCAAAGTTCTCACCAATAAAACGGACAAGAGCATCACTGGTGGCACTTGAAGTCAGTTAAAATGCCCACTCCAATTCAGGAGCAAGACAGCAGCAATCACACAATTAAACTAAATCCAGCTCCAAAGCACCTGTAGATTAAATCTGATGTTTCTAACTATATGGACACCCCCTTTTTCTTGAAAGATTTCTACGCCCTGCTGCGTGTGAACCCACAAGAACCTGCAGATAGGTACACCAAGCGATTCATGTATCCAAGTGGCGCAGAGGTGCTGCAAAGCTCGGGCTTTGTGCAGCATCAGCAGAACAGCGCACCTCAGCTACAGGATACTGGTGTTTAAACTACTTGATGCACTTCTTATTTAGTCAAAGGCTGCAGAATCAGACAGGCGTTCCTCCAGCCCTCCATTTGTGCTGTGCTTCAAACAAAGACACGTGCTGGTACAGGTGATTTGAAAAGCCATCCCCAACCCCCTAAAATCGGAATAGCATCTCGTGATGCTACAGCTTTACTCCAAAACCTTGACCTGCTTCACAGCAGCATCCCTAAGTAGGTCATCTTGAAACAGAGGACCTTTTGTTAACAACTGCCTTTTAAGAGTACACAGGATGGGGACAGCACAGACTTTTTTGGTAATTGGAGATGTTCCTCATATTGGAGCTACTCTCAGGGGAAGGAAGTCTGAACTAAGTTACGTTTCGTGGCTGACAGGTGAATGACAAGCATGTTATTCTGAGCCATTTGAAGACAGAGCTGTAAAAATAGTACGAAGTGAACTGAGATGAACACTGAGCACTGTCCTTTCAGAGACAGAGCAACCTGCAAAAAAAAACAGTAAATGTGTTGTAAAAGCCCCACTGTAAACCAGCACATGCTCGCCAGCACCAATGAACCAGATTTCTCCGTGTACTTCTCTCTATAACCTGGGAAAACTTCAGCCTCCCTCTAATTAAACTATCCTGTGCATTCGTATACAAGTTGCTTTGAAGTAGTATCGGCAGCTACAGCGTATGCTTTCCCCCCTCCCCAAGTTGTTCCCTTTACAGCAGATGTTCCCACACAGAATACATTACTGTCCCACCAACCACATGCCAACATGCCTGCACAGTGTTTCATCAATTCCATTATTAATTTTGGGACCACGGCAAGTTCCCATCGTGAGGCACGCAGCATCCTCCTCCCCCCAGAGCCAAATCAAGTTACAGAGGATGTAGAACTGTCAGCTGTCAAGATGAGAGGTAGGTTTCCAACGCTGAACGACTAAGTAAACAGATGCAGTGGCATATATTTGGATGAAAACAAACTGAAGTTGAGAGAAAGACTATGCAGCATCAACACGCGGCATGCGGAACTCGGCCAGCTTTCAGACAGCAGTGGTTTACTTCCCAGCTTTCTTTTCCACCAGTCTGCAGAGAAAAGACCTCCACATCTCTAGGTGAAGCTGCGGCAAGTCTTGAGCTCATTGCAAGTTTGTGCAGCTTGTGCCCAGCTCACCAAAAGCTCTTTTGCCTCTCCTCTGTTGGCACGTTTGCTGCAGCTCCACACCCCGCTCCCCTCCACAGGGCACGACCACCAACCAGCACACGGTAACGCCTCATCAGGAAGGGATTTGATTTTGAACAGAGGGGTTTTGTCTTCTAGATTTGCTGTATCTTAAATCCCCAGTTCACAGCGAGCTGTAATACATTAAGCTTTTGTTTAGAGGCTCAAAAATAAAAAGACAATAAGATGCCGTGATTTAAAAGTCAAATAAAGATTTTGTTGTTGTTTTAAGCACAGGTCATATTTTGGAGAAATACCAGTTTGCCAATACTTTTTATGGTCCATATTTTCACGTCATTTCTGCCTCCCCAGCAGCAGTTACAGTTTCTAGAAGTGAGAAGAACACAAAGCCCTATTGAGTAGGGGCTGAATAAAAGCTACATTGAGGCACTACAAAATCAGCCTCTCCGCTATCTGGAGATGTTGTGCTCTCTCTCAAGCCAAGTGTGATGAATCAAGCACAGAGAATCCTTGCTCTGTCTGAATACAGAGAGGCAAAGAAGTTGGTAATTGAGTGTCCCCGCCATGGTACTATGAAATTTTGCTTTTTTGCACAGTCATTTTTGTACAGTCATTTTTCTCCTGAATACCTCACTGATGGCAATTCTTCTTTACAAACTGTCCGACTGGGACTGCCAACCTTCATGAAAGAAGTGTGTGTGCCTCCGTGACTGAGCTTCTTTGGCAGTTTAAGACAATCCAGTTGCTGGCTGCCACATCGCATCCTACTTCTGTGCCTCCAAATCTCAACACTTCATTTCAGCATGCTAGTCCAAGAGAAAGCTATTCGCTCTGGCAGATTAGCTTCCCTGCCAGATTAGCACACAAACTTCCAAGCAAACCATTTGGTGAACACCAGACCAAAGGCAGGGACGTGGAGATGACTTCAGAGTGCAATGGGACCGAGCCCTACATCCACAGCAACGCAGTACTTACTGCACCCATGGACAGACACTCTCAATCTGTTGAAACAACTCAAACCTCTTAAAATTCAAACCTTAAATGCTATTCCAACTTATTAATCAAGTTGCAAATGACACTACAACTACGTCTTTTAAATCGTCGTTAACTATCAGGTGCTCTATGGCATGAATCCTGAAACGGCACATACCAGCTGCAGCGGGTGGCTGTACGATTAAGAAATTGAATTTTAAGAGTATCTGAAAGCACAGTTCATCAATAACTCCTGTGTGATGTTTGACAAAGAACTTCAAACTCCCTGTCAGAGGAGAGGATAAGGAACTCCCAGCCAGTTATCTGGCACGTGCACGTAATACGTAGAGTTTTGCAGCCCAGATGAAGATCAAATGTGACTAAATTTGTTTTAAAGCATGCAGAGCACCTGGAGATCATATATATTTCTTTCAAATAAAACAGAGCACCTCAAGCAAACAGAAGTTCCCTTTAAATCAAATGGAAATGAAATAGTTTTTCCATCTCGCCAACAACGTAGCTGACTGACATAGTAAGTGGTCAGATTTGATTTAGAAAGAACACTTGTGCTTGAGAGCAAAATAGCAATTGAATTCCCGCTGCATTTGTTCATTCTTACCATTCAATATCATCAAGCCCCTTTACATAAGCACTGCTGGCACAGGCATCAAAGGAGACAAAAAAAATTGCAAATAATGTAATCAGCCATAATGACCAATTTCTTGAAAGAAGTTAAAAATACATAGGGAGATGAGGACAGGCTGGAGAAGCAAGAGCGAGGCGGATCAGATACCTCTTGCAGCACAGACAGACCAAATTAGAAGCCTCTTTTTGATGCAGGATGAAGACTCTTAACAGTCTACGGAGTGTACACTGCCACCTCCCAGAGCCTGCCTCACGTATCCCAAAGGGCCGGACAGGCCCCACACAGCTGCAGTTTGGATGGATGAGCTTCAGCCCACCCCAAGGACAAAGGCACTGGGCAGCAGCAGGACACGCGCGGGCACAGCCACGTCAGCGCCGCTCCTTGCTACAAACTAGACTAAGGAATCGTGCCGAGTGAAACCCCAAGCTGGATGAACTGATCTGCTTTTGGAACTCAAATGTGATTGCTATTAGCGATGACATGGGAGTACTGCGAGACAAGGGACGCCTCTGGAGGTGGCACTGGTCAACCAATTCCTCCCAGTAGCAGCAGGCCCGTGCAAAGGGTCAGCCAGAAGTCATTACCAACAAAATATGTTTCCAAAAATAAAAAATAGAGAAAAATCATGCCATCTCTCACAGAGATCCCGTCTTCAATTCTAGTTAGTCTTCTGCAGAATTTTCTATTTTTAATCGCGAAGAGTCCTGGTATTTTTACAGCAATTTTTTCCTCCATTAGTAACAATTTGCCAGCCTACGTGTGTGGTGCCGGCTGTTCAAGACAACTGCCTCCTCTGACATTAGGCAGGTTTCACCTTTTTCACCCAAAGTTCTTTTTTTTATTTTTTTACCTTAAAGTTTGTTCCGATGACAGCTAAGGAGCTGTGTAGCTGCGTCTTCGAGCGAAACAAAGACTACAGCAGCCTCACCTCCACGAGCTTGGGATCATCGCTAAACTTCTCAATTACACTGTTGGAAATTTTCAAGAAATACAGCCACAGCTTTGCAGCAGTTAAAACTGCCTCTCTGCACTGAACATCCTATCTTAGGGAGAGGGTTACTTTGTATGGGACTGTTTATTAAAGTCTTAACAAAATGTTTTTTCAATAAAAGACAAAAAGTGCAAGAGCAAAAAGGAACCTTAATACCTAACACATTAACTCTTCTTTTTTTTCCAAGGATTTTGAAGGCTGATACTGAAAGCTTATATCAAAATTTTGCTTTGTGCACGTGGACTGACTTCAAAGCAGCAACACCGAGCTTCTCCTTGCTTACAGGTCGTATTTTCAGCACAACTTCTTCAGAAAGTCAAATGCACAAAGCGCTCTGAAGTGGGTGCTGCATGCAACCATCCAGCAAGCGTAACCCCCAGAAGGCTCTGTAGTGTTTGCTGTTCCATAATTTACCTCAAATTGTCAGAGCCTGCCCCTGCCACACGGCACCGTTATAAATAAGGATTATATATTGCTATGCAGGAGACACTAATTGAATTTAAGAGTCTGACTACTCCTGCTTTGAAACCACAGTTGAAAAAATACCATTGCAGAGTTTTCAGAGAGTCTTCCTACGGAAAAACCTAACATTTCACATCAACCAGTATCCTCTCGTAAGCGATGCCCACAAACCCCATGCAAAAATAACACAAAAGCCATATTCCTTTATACACAGGTAATTCAGGAATTTCAGTAACATGGAAACAAAGCTTTTGAAAAGTGTTCTTTAGCATCTTAATTTCTGATTAAACTTCAAAATTTCAGCTTTTTTTTGCCCCCCCCCCCCCCCCCCCCCCCAGTTTTTAAACTACCAATTCTCTGGGAATCCAAATTCCTACTTTTACAAGCTAAAATCACCCACTTTAAATGATTAAAAAAAAAAAAGGACAAGCAGCCATCAGATACTTTCCTCTTGAGGACCTGCTACAGCAAAGTGTATCGGATTCTCACAGAATACATGTGCTGTAGCTGAAATTTTTTCCTCCTCCATGTTAAGAAAACAGTGCAGTTCACTTCAGGATGGTCAAAGCCCCAGAAATTCATTTAACTGCAGGAACAACTTTTCTGGCAAATGTGGCAACTGTGTAATTTCAGAAGAGATGTGTAAATTATGTAATTTCCACCTATCTTGGAAAAAAAGGCTTTTGTTATTCATCAAGTCCCTATATTTATTAATTCATTCAATATTCACAATATCCACAATATTCAGGATGATTCAAGATAAATGCAAGCATTCTAACGTCCAGCCCTACAAGGTACTGTGTGAGTGAGCTTGCCCTCTGCCTACAGCTCTACGAACGCCCTAGTTTTGCAGAGGCACGGCCAATTAGGAATTAGGCAGAGCAGCTCCACTGCTGGTGTGCGTGGAGGGATGGCAGTGAGGACGTCCGTCCAGGTCCACAGGGACTCGGGAGCAAGTCACCAGGAGTCATGCTGTCAAGTGTTCCCTGATTTTATATGACTTAAGTAGTTGCAAGTGGCTGCAGCTCCATAGCAGGTGCCTTGCAAGAGACTGTTGTGGGCAACAGTATCCCAGTGTATTAACTTAAAATAGTAAAGGCTTTAAATAAAACAAGCCACATGCATGGAAAAACTCCAGACGTAAAGCACCGTGGGGAACGATGGACTAAAACTGAGATAATGGCTATTTCTAGAGCTTTGCAAACTCATGATTACTCTCGAGCAGAAGACGATAGCAATTTCAATATCAAGTTTTGTTATAAACACATGGTTGGGAAATTTAACCTAGATGTAACAAAACTGGCAAGCAAAATGTTTTCCTTTTTCATTCAACAGTTCATTGGCAATGAGAAACGGGGGTTGTGAACAATGAGAAATGGTTGTGTTGTGAACTTTCTGCTCCCCATAATTTTGAAGCAACCACTTTATATTTTCATGGCAATCTTTCTCTTGAGATAAAATCTCAAAACTTACATACTGTAAGCTGCGTCTGGGTGTATAAAGATCGAGTTAAGGAAGAAAGCATCACGTTTGGCTCTCAACCCAGATGAGCTGTCTACAACTGCCTCGCCAGCTATGCAGTGCTGTCCTGTGAAAGCCCTGTTCAACACTGGTGAGCACCTTCCATACCCCAAGAAAACATCTTTCTCCAACAGTCAATCTCGCATGTTGTCAAAGCTGCAGAGAAAAAGGCAATTTTTCATGTAGTTGGGGGAAAAAAAAAAAAAGAGGTTTTGCATCATGACAGACAGAAGTGGGCTCCGTTTACTGAGCAGCAAGCACAGAAGGGAGAGCGCTTCTCCATCTCTTGCAATTCCCATTTGCAATCAAAGAGGGTGGAAGAGGTGTGCAAAGAGGTGTGCATCTACAGCATAAAACACACAGTAGGAATGTGCTAACTGTACAGAAATACCTTTATTCCCAGCCTGGTAGATTACCTTTTCTACCGACCTGACCTAGAGAGCAGAGCTGGTAAAGGAGAACCAGTGTACGACGTGGGCACCGTGCCCCTCGGAGCTGCAGCTGGAGCAGCAGATGTAACTATTGGCATGGGAGCTATTCCTTCCTCAAACAAACAAGCTAAAGTGATAAAATGTTGTTATAAGCACAAAACACATTAGATACACAAGCTGATCTGAGCTACCATGACAGAAATCACACCACTGGTATGTAGCGTGGATCTGATCTTAAGCAATAGCACATCCTCACCTCAGATGCCTCTTAGCAACACAGATGTTTTTCTGTAAAATCAAACCATTTCTAATAGTGCTATCTGGACACTACCCGGATAAATATCTTTATCCGAAAAAGCCTCTGTGTTTATGAAACTGGAGATCTTTCCTATCTCGTTTTGCTTATCGCTCAGCATGCTGTGTTAACATCTTACCAAAGGTTTCCAGCTTGATACCTATCGTTAGCTGTTTAAACCAGTTTTTGGTGATTCAGCCAACTGTTTGTGGCAAGTTTAATGGGAATTATAAATACATTATGCTCTTGACGAAGGTGACAAAATACTAAGAGGAATGAGCTCTACACAGACTTCAGGCAACTCCTTGATGGCACTACATGACTAATAGTCCAGTATTGCTAATGAGTAAGATGATGAAAATCCAGTATTGCATCAAGGTTTTTAATATATTAAGAATTAAAACATGCCACATCTATAAATATTGTACCCAAAAAGCTATTTTAAAACTCTGTTCAAAATCCAAAGACTCAAATATCTGGATAAGAAAGCAGTCCAGGACTCCAGTGCTTTCTACCTACCTCTGAAGCCATCACACCAACAGCACCCGTGCTCGGTTGTGCTTACATTTCCCAACAGCTTTTAGGGAATTCCCCTGCCCTACCAAATGCTGTTTGCAAAGGAAGAAGGAAGAGAGGAAATACACAGCTGCTTATAGCAGGGTAAAAGGACATTAACACAGTGTTCCAGACCCTAACCTCACTCACCTCCAACTTCTACACCCTTGGCCCAAGAGGTTAAGGGCCAAGCCCCTCACTCTCAGCAATCACACAGATAGAGTAACTGTCCCTGTGGAAAAGGTACAGCAGAAATGCCTCTCCTCCAGGGAGCAGTACCTAACCGGGATGATTTTCAAACAGAAGAACGTGTCCCCAAACCCCCATCACTGTCCAGGTACGTGAGGGTTTAAATTCATCTTCAATCACGTCACCCCTCCATTAGTTTCACTGTTAGATTGATTACTTTGCTTCTTGTATGTGCATTTGTAATGAAATCTAGATAGAAAGATTATGCTAAAGTCTCTTATTATTCTTTCTCCCAAATTTCTTCTTCCTACCGGATTTTCAATCTCCATCACCATTCCTCAAGCCCTATCATACATAATTTGGTGTAACATGGAACACTGGCTGCAAAAAAAAAAAACTTACAAAAACAAAAGTCACCCTATTAAAAGGTCACTTCATTTTACTTATGTATGCTGGATTAAACTTGTACATGCAGTTTTGTTGGGAAATGAACTTTTTTTTTTTGCTGAGGCTTTTCTACTTTACTGATTATGAATGTGTATAAGGAAAGCATGTTTTATGAGTAAAACTTAATTTATTTATGAATTAGTTGACTAATCAAATGAACTTGCACGGGAAGTGCATCGGTTCTTGAAGAGTGTCAGATTTTAGAGGGCATATTAGAGTTATGCTGGTCATTTACAGAAGACATTAGCTTTAAATTGCTGCCAAGGTTATCCATAGACAAATTAGAGAAAACGTGCTTGTTCTTTGGAAGAGCTATTTTGCTGTGCATCTTAAAATGGGAAATTACCCTCAAGTCGAACCAACTCTGCCTCTCCTCTCCAGACCATAGCACAAGGACATTTCTCTTGCAATACACACTTATTTTCAAAATAAAAGCAAGATGATGACAAACTTCAGTCTGCAGATTTTCTCTCCCCCTGTAGCTTAGCTCACTGAAGAGGAAAAATAGGAGCTCAGACACCATGGTAATGACTGATAATGAGCCTAGCCTAGTAAATGCCAAGTTTTGAGACTAATATACCCCAAAATTCAGAACAGCATTTCACGTCAGTGTTTGATGTGGGTGTCAAGGGCTGTGCACTTTTCACCCAACACGTGTCTGTCTTTCAGTATTGATACATACCTCTAACAGCAAGCACAAAGAAAGGATATTTAAAGAATGAGCAAAGCCAGTCCCCTCCCACCTCCAAAGATGCTAGTTTTATACAGTTTATATAGCTTTGGAAATCAGTTAAGTAACAGACAACAAATTATAATCCCGTGAGCCCAGATTTATGTCTAGATCTGCTAGTCCTGTACTTCATTTTTAATAAGTGTGCACAATGTACAAACCTTAACCTTTCTACCGTTAGTAGAAAGATAACTGGCTACGCCGAGGTAAGTTGCATCTCACAACCACAGGATAGGCAAACCTTAGTTTTTCAAAACCTTTGTGTCTCAAGTCATTCTCCAGGTGCCCAAAGCTAGCTGTTATTTTAAACCCCAAGCTATGCTTCACCCACTTCAGAATTTTTAAAAGGCTTTCACATGAAGAGGAAAAAAAAGGAAAAAAAAAAACAACCCCGCAGCTGTTAGGCTCCCTGAAGAACATACAGGCTTGAAGTATGAACAAATCAGGGTAAATTGTAAAAAAAAAAAAAAAAAAAAACATGTTGCAAGTGTGCAAGGCTTTGGGCTTTTGGAGCGTGGTATTTTTAGACTGAGGTCTGAAGAATTATTCCAGAATACTGGGCTAGACAGTTAGGGCAACAGAAGGGGAAAATGTCAGCATGAGAGGCTATGGATAGCTTATGGAGTTAAAAGTGCCCAAATGTGATTCTTTCCAAGCAAATAAATTTGCAGTCTGCATCTGTTCACGGGTTTTCATTGAAGATGAGAAAATCATCTCTCTGTATGCAAAATACAACCCAATGCATTAAAAAAGGCATCACATAAATTAAAGTAATTGGGAAAAAAATGATGCTTATGAAATGTCATTGAGAGCTTTCACCTCCCTGCTCTTATCAAAGTTTCTCCAAGAGGGATTTAAGAATAAAATTCAAGTCAGGAAAAACATCTGACACAGGGGTACTGGACTCATTCCTGTACAAGATTATTCTCTATTTTCAAGAAGCTACAAACTCTCCTTTTCCAAAATATTCTTCAGCAAGCAAACAGCTATTGCGAGCTTTTACCTGCACTCTGTCCTCACCTGTCTTTTCACTACCTAATTTCTTAAAGTCTGAGAAAACTTTTAAATTAAAATTACACACTACAGGGACAAATCAAAATCTAATTTTTATTTTTTCTAGAGCATTCAATAGTGTAGCAAAATGTTTCTTCTTTGACATTTATGGCTTTCTCACTTTTCTGAGAATAGCCAGAAGTGCCATTACAGCGGCTACAGCAAGCAGTAGGGAGGCAGTTTGTACATAAGCACACTTCAAAGACTGGGATGAGTGAAAAGTCAGCGCGGTGCTAAGTGACAACACTGAAAAACAAGCACCGCGTTTCAGGACAGTCTAGTTTCTAGGATGAAAAATTAAATTTAAGGACACGTCTTTCCTCAAGAGCAAAGTTACGGGTTTGAGAGCCAAGGCTGCTTTACCCACCAACAGAAAACCCACCAGAACTAAGTACATACTTTACAATCAGTAAATTAGGAAGACTTTCAGAGTTCACAAGTAAATTTACCTCTCTTTCTTGCACTGGTTCCCAAAGTGGTATCTCTTCCATTATTCTCATCTCCTACGTTTAAATCTTCTTCTCTATCCCTGAATCAGACTCGGGAAGAGTGCTAGCTAGTTAATGGGCTGTTAGTGCAATTCTGAAAGCTATCTTTGAAATATATTATTCATCTGATCTCACTATTTCACCATTTCTCAGTTTTCAAAAAACAGGGTAAGGGGGCTATTATTTAACCACAAGAGAAAAATTAAATGGAAGCTCGTTTGGATATGGCTTTGGCATGGTTCATCTAAAAGATACAGACCCAGAGGGCAAATCAGACTGCTGGGGTCATTACTTACATTGGCTGAATTTGTCTGCCTGGCCTTTAGGAACTACAAAAGCTAGGAAGTGGTTTTCTGCCAAGACGGGAAGATTTTTAAAATAAAAATACCCCAATCACATGCCTGGATATCTTTGTAGCTAGTTGGAGGGCCCATGAACACCTCTACGGTGCAGGAGCAAGAGCTCCCCATGCCAACCCAGGGCAGAGCCAGCTCTGTTTAGGCGATACCTGCAACAGTTTAGTGACAAAAATAAAATAAAACTAAGTCCCCTCTAGTGCCTGGTTCACCAGGAATGCAGCACTGGCTCCTCCAGGTCCCAGGACAGAGCACTGGGTACCACATCCGAGCTGCAAAACTTTTTATTAATTCAGCTGGGAATCCTCCAAGTTCCCTCTTACAGCCCGGGTCCCTGATGCACATTTCTTCCCTTTTCCTAGTATTAAAGGAAAGGGCACATTCTGTTCTACATCTAAAACTCTGGAGCCTGTCAATCATGGCGTGATACACAACACCACTCGGTGCTTCACTGCAGCTGTTTTGTCACATTTGATGCCCTGAGTCACCCAGCAGCCTTTCTGAGGGTATACGAGAAACTCCCCAGCACACTTATATTCCCCTGAAAACACATGGAAGCAATCGCTTCTAATCTCACCACGTGGAACATCTCCTGTTCTGCTCTTACACAATCTTTATCGTTTCTCTGGATATCTGCAGTTGGGTTTTCTGCCCGAGAGCAGACTGGTACAGGAAGTCTCCAACACCCCTCTCCGTTCTGGCAGAGACATGCAGAGATGCTGCAAGTGCATCCCTTCCCACCCCAACGTGCCTTCCTTCACAGTGAATTCGACATCACAGATGACTCTGCAGCCGCTCTCCATCCCCCTGAGAGAGGGGCTCGCCAGGAGTACTATTCCCCTTCTAAGCTAAGCAGCAATATTAATCCATCTACATTCATGGAAGAGGCTCATAAGTCACCCAGGTCATGCTACTCTATAGCTACAGTTACATTTTAGACAGCAAAAGCAATAAGCAAGCCTTCAAAGAATTGTTTCAGAAGCACATCATTTCAGCAGAACCTTTTGCTATCAGTCAGAAATATTGTTTAACACATATTTCCACAGGAGCAGCCCTTCTTGAAAGGCAGGCTGTTTGCCTGAATAGAGGTTCTGTAAAATCCATTTGCAGTTTGGCATTTTGCACACAAGGTAAGGTCAGTAAAAACCGTTCTTGCACGCCAATGCCTACAGCTACCCATTGCTTTTCAGAAGCCACACGTAACGTGAGCGGGCAGGGAGCGAGGGGAAGGATGCAGCAGGGCACCTGTTCCTCTACCTCTGCTGATAAATGTCTTGTGTGGGTGCTGTGCGTCCCTTGAAGAGGTGCAACTACAGCAGAAGACGCACAAATTAGCTTTGTAACGTAAGAGGGGAGGCTTTAGACAGAGCCCCCTGCAAAGCGTTCCCACCACCTGACACAGGACGGCCGCATCCTGCTGCCTCAGTGCTGCGGCGCCCTCCCCCTGCTGCTTTGTCAAACAACCAAAAACCATGAGTTACTATTTAGGATTAAATAACTTTGAAACTACGTGAGGTTGGCATTTACATTGAAACACGTCAGGCCAACCGAGAAGAACTGATAACTTCAAAAAATTTAAGATTTTCCTGACTTCACCAGCAGCCCTGAAGAGCTGGATTAGCTCCGTGTACCCAAGACTATGGGACAGTTCCCATGCACTGTGCTCAGAGCCCCTAAGGCCTCAAAAAGGAGCTGAAATACACCGAACAAGAGTCAGAGACTATGCTTACTGATAGTAGGTAAGTCTTATTCTTGAGTAATTTAAATCTGTCAAGTTGCATGAAGCAACTCCTGATGAGCCTAAGAGCTGCACGGGCTCAATTACAGTTCAGAAGCAGTGACACTACGACAACAAAAATATGCTAAGCACTTTCTGACAGTTTCTGGGTATCTGCTGGGGTTAAACACAATGAGCAAGCAGATGCCTCCAAGTGCAGTGAAATGCACAGGAATTTTTTGAAGCTTATTCCTGATGGCATGTTTCTTCAGCAATAACTAGAGATGCTTGCTTGCTCCTTGGCATTTAGCATGAACATGCACAAAACTGTCATGAAAAAAATGGCAAGAGGACAAGGTTACCAAAATTTTATAAATACCAGGCATGAACTTAGCTTTCTTTTTTAAATGCACTTATCTGATGTAAATTATTACCCAACATGGTAGACTAATGGACTTTAATGCATTTTAGTTAAAACTCAGTCTCATGCAAGTTAAATGCTCCCACCGATTAGCTTTAATGTGTGCAGTAACGTGTTCAACAGCCTTTGTTTCTTTTATTCGGAAAAGGTGGGAGGGATTTGGTTTTGATGTTGGAATATTTTACATCCATTGTCTGCACTTGACACACATGCAAGGAGGTCTTCATCACGGAGTCTTCATTTAAAAGACCTGTTCATAGGCACTGATATTTTACAGAAAAAAAGAAAAAACCTCCAGGCTTCAAGCAACAGGTGAAATGAAAGCCATGCTACCATCTCCCTTACGCCGTATCTTTTTAAAGTAAAAGTAACAGCAGAACATACTTACATTATATAATCTCTGAAATTACACAGGCTATGTAGTAGTAGCTGCAACAAGCGTACATTTTTTTAATATTAAATTGTATTTAAAACCATTAAAATAAAACTAGAAAGCAAACTTATTAGAAAGTTTGCTATTTGTTTCAACAGAATTGAAAATAGTAGTTTGCTCAGTTTTGCCTTAATTTAAGGAGTGCTAATTTAATTTTAATTTGTACCATCTTACCTCAATCAATTTATTGGCATGTTCACGGAAAACCTGGGCATATTCTTTTACTTCTTTTTCGTTCCCATTCTTGGCAGCTTCAATCAATACTAGAAGTGGAACATTTGTTTCCAGAAAAGAATCTGATACATGGTCCATAACAGCTTTGCGGAGCTGAAATAAAAATGAAAGGATGAATAATTTTTCACTAGTGTTCCACTGTTATTTTCCTTTCACTGTATTAATACATAAAGCTTAAGTACTTCTGGTGTTGATCCTTCTTCCCTTGTGTGACCAAGATTTTCTCTGGTCTAAGTCCTGTCTATACACTTTTTGCTTCAATTTAAATTAAATCTCCTTTAAAAAAATGGATTAGTTATGCAAGTGCAAGTCACCAGCTTGGCCACAAATATTGATTTAGCAACTCATATTCGTTTTGCCTGAGTAAATTTGCCACTTTCCCTCAGCTGATTAAGTAACATGCTGATTTAGCTTTTAATTTTTTTCTACTAGAATAAAAATATTTTTGAATAAGCTTGATCCGTATTCACATTTACTTGAAAAAGGGAATATACTGCTATAAAAAAAACAGAGAAAACAACTGACATTACATTACAGTTCTCAAAGAAAATAAGCTCTCTGAGATAAGACCATCAGAATTATAAAATGTAACTGATTATGTTTAAAAGCCATAAAATATCAATTTTCTTTTGTTGTTGTTGTTTGTTTTTTAATTTTTTTATCCCTTTTGCCACGAGGATGGTAAAGAATCCAACACCTTTATCACACAGTTAACAGGGTTACATCTCCACCCCACGCTGCCATATGAACCAGGTACTGGAAGTTTCTAGCTTTTAATTCACTTTTTAATTCACAAGAAGCAGGCAAGCCCTTTACAGTTGGAAGCAAATCAACAGATGAAATACTTCCAAGGGAGAAAACATGCAGAAACGCATTCATTTGTTTCAACGAGTATTAACTTCACACATTAATTACCTGTCTACGCAAGTCTCTGGTCTTTTTGGTCATTTTATCAATCGCAGAGTTCAGTGCATCGCTTCTTTCCTTGCGTCCAGCCTGAAAAACAAGAGGCAGATGTAAAAAGGTATTCAGGGTCCAAAAGTAAAACCAGCATTATTCATTTCAAGACTGTCAGCTTCTTTACTGATTTAAGAGATTACACAGGTCAGAAGCAGAGCCCCCGCCTCCCTGATACAGCACCATTCCTCCTGGCAGGTTTGAGCAGCTCAGGAGCATCTGACAACATACGGCTGCATCTTTAGCACTCATCAGCTCCCTTTCTGGAAAAAAGGATGATTTCCTACATCGAGACTGCTTTTTGCTCCTCAGCAGCCAGAGCCCATATTTAAGCTGCAAGTTTGAGATTTCTCCAACAGCTCTGTCAACAACCACACGGTTTGCCCTGGATCTCAAGCCCCAAACAGCTCTCTCTGCTTCAGCCCTCAGTCTTTCCTGCCTCTGCTGCTGAGATTGCACAGGCTGATGGGTTGCACCCAAATACCCCCACTGCAGACGTAGCAGCCCCGGGGGCTGTGCAGCCCATGCAATGGTGCTCCCTTGCACAGCTTCAGGCCTGGCTATCCCAGAAGGTTGTTCTTGAGCAGCCAATTGTAAGCCAAAAATCAATTATATTAAGGTAAAATCCTTATAAGACATTTGTCAGGGATGAAATCCAACATCAAATAAGTATCCAGGCTCACCCGCTGGGAGTTGGATCTCACCGAGGCTCGATGCAGCAAGTTTCACATTATCACCATTGTTAAAAGACAGAAAGGGGACAAGGTGCAGTGGCAGCTTCTCTGCCCCTAAGCAGATGGTGGGCTAAAAATGTCCTAATTTGTACCAAAATGGGAAAGCCAGACACAACAGTGGTGGTCTTACAGTGTCACAAGGAGGGATTTTTTTTTTCCTATATAATACAGCTGGCATGAGAGTTTTATGCAGCATACATTATGTGACCACAAACTAATTTCTGAACTTCTATGCCATGATCAGGATAATTGTCCTGGTGGGAAATAAACAGATAAATAGATTTGCAGCACTAAAGTGAGGGCATGCCAATGATCAGTTCTGCAGATACCAGGATGGTCTGAAACCCTTGCACAGGTAGCCTTGAATCAGAAACACGAAGTCTGCTCTACAGCAGAAATAAAAATTAAACAAAAACCGAGAAGGGAAAATTGGGATGTTGTCAAGTCATTACAGTTTAATGAATTTTTGAAGTTTTGTCACTTCCCTGATCAAGCAATTTGATTCTCATCACAAAAGGTAACTGAAAGCTGGCTGAAATTAAAACCAGGAGCTTGTTCCAACCATGCCACAGGCTCCAGCAGACCTGATGCTGGTCCGTTCTTCACACTCAAAAATGAAAGCAGAAATCTTGAAATAAAGTGAAAATTAATGCTGCTTTTTATTGAACAGCTTGCTGTTCCCATGCCTGGTAGACACAAAACGAGAAGCCTGGCTAGGCTGGAAGGGATTTGTTCAGCCCGCACCGAAGGTGGCCGTCCGACGGCGCTGGGCTCTGTCCGTCTTTACCCGACGCGCCCCGGGGCAGGCAGCGGGCTCCTTGCAGCCACCAAGCCACCTGAAACAACTGAAATCTGCCAAGTGTCAGCAATCAAACTGAAATCCTGCTAGGAGACACAAACCTGCAATTGCTCCCGCTTTCAGATGCTCTAACACCCCTGCAGCACAACCACATTAATGAATCCCGAGCATCCCCCCTGTACGTGCGGGCATTTTTTCCAGGAGTACCTTTGGAGACGAGATATATACTCAGCCATTACACAGAAAGCCAAACATTCGGCTGCTCCACGAAGTGCCATTTTACTTCTCCCTGGGTGCCCCTGCATTACCATCTGAACGGGAGGCAGGAGCACGCTTTTGATGTGAATCCACCGATCGCTTCCACTTTGCCATCCCCAGCTTCACAGCACGGAGCAGCCTCGGTGCGCGAGGTCTGGGTCCCTTTCGGATGAAAGGAAACCAGGAGATGGTTTCCACTAATGGATGTTCAGTTCATGAGACCTGACCACAGCCGGCCCTACATAAAATGCCCTGAAAAGCGTGCAACGCATACATTAGAGCCCAGGCAGCTCCAATTTCATGCCGTTGATCTGTTCCTATTAAGCCACGCCATGTACTAACACAGAAATAGCTGTATAATCCAAACCCAGCACATTTGAGCGAGGCAGCTCTGCTTTATTTCCATCTTCTTGGCATTCAGAAATTTTAGTACAGAAGCTTGTCAGAAAGTATTAAGAGCTCTTGGGACAGTCGCGACACAAACCACCCTGCTAATTGAGCCGCGGTAATTTAGCACCTCCCGCGTCAGCTGCTAACCCCACACCTGCCTTAGGGCTGGGGCAGGGGCACAGGACGAACACCAAACACACCTCTGCAGCTGCAGAGAGGGGACCTGTGTCATTCCCACCCGAAACCACCAAACCAATTCTAAGCGAGGCTCTGGCCCGAAGACAAGGATGTCAACTTGTGCCAGTCTAAAGTTGCTTGGCTTTTTTTTTTTTTAATATACATATTATTTGCATAAAATTAAACATAGCACACTAGCTGTGGGGCCACGTGCACCCGTAAAGTCCGAGTGGAGCCGGGACACTGGTTGCTCTGACCCTCGACAGCATCTGGCAGGGTTACACACCCTCCTTGGCCACGCCAATCACCTTGTCCAAGCCCCATGAATTTCACCCACGGATTCCACCCTACAGCTCAACAATTCCTGCTTAAGCTGGGCTCTACAGCAATAAATCACGTTTTAAAGGCTCCAAGTGAGCGCTCAGCACCTCTGGGTAATTTGTTCCAGTAATCAATTACTCTTGCTATTAAAAACTTGGCCATTGTTGCTAGCCCGAACTTCCTTGGAGAGCCCCCTGATGACACGGAGAGTAACGTCTCCCAGCAAGCAGCTTCTACGCACGGGATTAGGACTGACAACAGCAAACCCCGAATATTCGGGCTCCTGATGGGATTGTTAGGGACTGTTAAGACACTAGTACAGAGCACTGCTATCTCTGACGGAACCACAGGCTCCGCAGGCAGCGGTACCGGCAGCAGCTGATAGATTCAGTAGATTTCATGGGGTCACGCTGACCACGCCAGTCATTTTGCATTATGATACCACCACGCTGTCCAGTACAACGGATAACAAGCTTAGCCACACAGCAAATTTACTTTACTTTAAATCATATCTTCATAAGAAAAGGCTAGAACTGGCGTTAAAAATTGCACGTTTCCCTCACCCCCTGTAATTTTTTGCTCATCCACCATCATCACTAGGCTGCTTGGAAAGCAACACAAGCACTCACTGTCACATCCTTGCTGTTCCAGCTCACGCAGCTATCCCCTCTATTTTTTTTTTAATTGCTTAAAGCAAAGAAAGGGGATTTGTATACAAGGAGGCAAAGTGGAATCACTAACTCTGTCAACAAAGCATTCCCTTTGTAGGCCTGCCATCTGACTCAGAAACAAAACCCGGAACAAGTTTTTCCTGCAGCTACTAACGTTAAAATCCAACCTCAACTGATTCACAAACGTAAAAACGTGGAGCGTGGTGGTGGTAGCAAACAAACGCTATCTTAAAGCGACCAGGATCAGCAGTGCATGTACTACAACGCAGTCATGCAGCTATGTTTTTATAGCTAAATATCAAAAACTTCCGTTATTAATCTCAGAGTTTCACCTAAGACCGGGGAGCTATTGAGGACCGGTGCCCCCTGCCCCACAGCCATCCCTCATGCTGCTCTACCCAAACAAAAAAAAGGTCATTCGCAGATGGATTTCTGCTTCAGGTAATCTCCAAATTGTCTTCCAACCTGTTTGTAGAGCAGGCAGCACCATGGTTAATGGCTGTGATTGACTAAGTGACAGATGTGCGCTTGGCATACCTTCCTCTGGGCAGGCGGGGGAAGTTGTACATCAGCGTGCGGCCGCTGAAGCAGGGCTTCGTGGCGAGGCATTAAGATGTAGTGCTCAGATTCAAGTTTGTCACATGCTTAATTTTCACCTTGACACCTCGCCTAATTGCATGGCTACAAAGGATGACCGCCCATACTCCCTCATTACCCCGATAGCAGGGCTGCAAACAAATTCCAGATGCAACACTGCTGGTTCAAGACCAGGAAGGGTAAGCAATGAAGCATGATGTGTGAATTCCAGCAGTGTTTACCTATCTGATACCTGACAGTCGAGGAGACAGGAACGTGTCCTGGTTCCTTACGGACATGAATGCAGAGTCTGCTGCAGCTCCGCCTCAGCTCCCCGAAACACGGGGACTGCACAGCATCTCCTCCACGCCAAAAGCGCAAGGAGGTCGCCCAGCCCACGTCTAAATCAAGTAAAATTAGCTCATTTGTTGCATTTAATACGCTAGGAAGGCTTCCACAAGATGTCAGCCTAACGAAATGACACTGCTGGCCTCGGGGTGCAGCTCTACTTTTTGAGTGCGTGCATCTAGTAGGGAAACCAGTTCCACTGCTGCGCAACGAGCAGGGCAAGGGAGAAGCCCCCGAGAGAGGCATTTGGTCCGAGCGCGCTTATGCTCGAGAACAAGCTGTTTTTCCCCCATTTTCCCTCTTGGGTGTTACACGTGAGGATTTTGGTTGTCACCTCGAAGCGCCTGTTCTGGCAGGAGGCTCCAGATGGCACTCGTATGAGGCTTTCCCCAGCATGCAAGTTTGTAGTCTCAGAAGAAATGCAACGGTGTGAACTCCGCCGGCAGCTGGAGTTTATTCCCAGCCTATTGCACCTTGACACCCCAGGCAGCTCCCAAGGCACGACACGAATATTAGCACGGAGTTTCGGATTTAAAAAAGAATCAGATGCGTGCTTTCGGTAATAGCTAGTACTTCACGACAAGCGTGCATAAAAACATGTTTTGCTGAGAAAAGCGCCCATAAAGTTTGCGTTAACTGTTTCCCAAACAGGAAACCTGCTGGCAAGGTGCTAAATAGCCCTTGTTTGGTCACGGGCCAAAGAACTGAGAGCTTCAGAAAGGAAGCAACTTTCCGTGTTTGAACACTAACTCTTAACTCTGTGCCAGATTACACAATCTTCGCGTGGGAGGAACCTACCAAGAGATAGCAACGCAAAAAAGCCGAACCCTTCCAAAAGTTACCTAAACTCAGCCTCCTGGGAATAATGGGAAGAGTTGCACAGGAGAGTAACCACCTTTGATCTCCGAGCTTTTTTCATTTTATTAAATTACACCCTTGGAACGTTATTTTAAATATCGTGTTATCGCATTCAGGCGTTATTAAAATTCAAATCAATGCTTCAAATCAGGGTTTTGCACCAGCTTAGCGCTGTGAGCAGCGCAGCTACAGGTACATTGCTGCAGCAGTCCCACAAGACAGCTGGTGGATCAGGCTGGATTTCAGTTTGCATGTTTTTTGCACAGTGAATATTAACCACAGAGAAACTCTTTGAATAGGTTTGTGCAACTTCTTTATGTGTATTTCTTTCAGTCTGGAGCAAATGTGAGAATAGTTGGCATGATGGTGCAATTTAATACATTTACCTAGCATTTTCTGACTTATCATTAAAGATAATTATTTTCCTGAGGTGGTTTTTTGTTTGGGGTTTCCTTTGTTTTTGAGCAGTTCACCTTTCTCCATCCCTCCACTTCACTTAACGCTTCCTCCTAAGGCATTGCTCTGCTCTGGAAGGGACAATCTGCCACAGAAACCAGGTACTGCAGTCAGTATCACAGCTATACTGTGGGACCCAGAAGGGAGAAGCAGGCAGAAAACAAGAAGTCTGAGTTTAAATTAAGAGCCAAAGTTTAATAACAAAGGTAAATGACTGTTTTCTTCTAAGACCTCCTCTGACAATTCATCACCTCCCCCTGTTAGCACGGACAGTTTGTTATTCTCAGCTCATCCCAGTCCCGAGGTCATAAATGATACGTCGCTGCTACAGAGCAAACATCGTCAAGTGCCTCGCATCGCACTGTCGCTTTACATCTCAAGGTGAAAATAAAAGACAGGAGTAAAAGATGAGAGCTCCTTCGAGGCGCTGGCAGCAGGAAGCCGACACCCCCGGCTCACCCAGATCAAGTCAAGGCCAGGGCAGCCTCTCCGAATGGCTGCTGCTTGCACCCTAATCCTAAACCCCCCAGACAGCTCCTACGCAGTCTGTTCGCATGCCCCTAGGTGCCAGCTGTCCTGCAGGAGAGCTTGCTGGGGATAAAGGGACCGGGGAAGTTTTGGACCAGCAGCCAGGAACCGGGCCGTGCCGCCCGCTTTACAGGGTCACTGGTTCTGCAAATGCATCTCGGCTCGACAGCGTGCACGCTGGCCGCCAGCTCCTGCGCCTACCCCGCGGCGAGCTGCTAAGGCAGGCACCGTGCCCCTGCTCACGGCGTGCAGGGGGAGTGCAAGGAAGCCCTCAAACTGCTCCGAGCCCCGACTGTGAATGCCAGGCTCACAACTTGCTCCCCTACGCTCCAGTGCCCAGCAACAAGCGAGCACAGGAATCAGGGCTTGTGGGAATAAAAGGGGGAAAAAAGAGAAAAGATTTCCCAGTTCTGTAACTGCGTGCTGACAAGCTGGATTCCAATTAAGTTCTCTCCTGTGCTCTAATGCCAGCTTCGCTTTTTTCCAGAAATTTCCCACCATTTGAAACATTAGCTCCTGTCCTTTGTTCCGGGGATGTGTGCCGCACTTCCCGACACAGCAGCTTCCTCTAAAGGAGTGCTCTTTCTCTCCCCCTTTACCACTTTTGCAGGGACCCCAGTCGCACGCACGCTGTTGTTATGCGGAGCTTCGGGCTGCCAAATCCCTCTCACCTCCCCGAGAGGCTGGTGCTAATCAGCATCCTCTATTCACACCGTGTACACTTCGTGTACACTTGCCATCCAAAAGTTCCTTTCATGCAGCCAGGTTTAACAGGCAGCCGGCAGCAGCTAGCGTTAAGGCGCTTCCAACTGCAGCTCTGCGCTGCTCCCAGCGCCAGCTGAATCAAGCTAGCGAGGGTGCGGGGGGGCGCGGGGTGGTGCAAGGCTCTCCCCTGCCTCGCATCGCGGGGACGAAGGACTCCTACAGTTGATTTTTCTCCCCCTCCATCAGTGGTCTTTAACGCGATCACAGTATGCAGCACAATGCTTTAAATCAGCAAAGCTTCTGGAAAACCCAAACAAAAGGAACGTCACCAGGTGACGTCAGCCTATATACAGTCCTGTGTGGTCGCAGCGCATAAGCAAACCCATTCTTGTACCGCTTCCCTGAAAAGCTTTTCAGTAAATGCACTCATGCTACTCCAGGAGCTTCTCTCAGCAATAAGCCACCCATCTGCCATCAACAAGTTAGGACTAAAGGAACCCACAGCTGCGGAAAAAGAAAACGTGAGCTTCAATTAAACAGCTGAGCAGCCACAGAGGAAGAAAACTTGTATTAAGCATTGATTTAAAAATTACAGACCTGTCAGAGGAGATCAAGCCAGCGATTTCAAAAGGAATATTCCAAGAGAGCATCGTGGATTCAATTTTGCACTAATATCAAAGGACCCTAAAAAGCAGTAAATTATTCAAAGGCTATCTTACATTAGAGCCTTTCACAGACTCACTGCGTTGAGTCTAAAACTACGACTGAATGCAACCTCCAATGTACTCAAAAGAATGGGTAAGTGTATGCATTTCTCTCTACCTTTTAACTGAATGATCGGCTGTGTGTTACAGCAGCAGTTAGGTGCTAAAGCACGTTTTGCTGAAGTGAACCTTGTGAAAGAAATGTTTTCCGATCGTGACGCTGTAATCCTCCGTAATAGCGCTAAAGGCTCATCCTAAGTGTAATATCCGAGTATGCTGTGCTTAGTAGTAAGTTGTTTCTTGCATTTAGAGTAAGCTTTTCGGAAATGCATGGAAATGTTATCTGCAGTGAAATCTTCCACCGTGATGTTCAAAGTATACTGATAAGGATATCCTATCTTGTTGTTTTCCTAAATTATATTCTGCAGGCTTACATTTCAAGTGGCCATTAGGGGCTCGTATGCTGGCAGCACTATATGCAATGAGTATGGTTTTAAAAATGCTGCCTGCCTTGGGCATGGCTTGTCCACCAAAATGTCGCTGTGAGAAGCTGCTCTTTTACTGTGACTCTCAGGGGTTTCACTCAGTGCCAAACACCACTGAAAAGGGCTCTCTAGGTTTGTCACTGAGGCACAATTTTATTACTGAACTTGAAAGGGATCAATTTGCAAGCTTCAGTCAACTTACTTGGCTTCACTTAGATCATAATCAAATTGCAACAGTCAGAGAAGATTCTTTTCAAGGACTATATAAACTTAAGGAATTAGTCTTAAGTTCCAACAAAATCTTTCATTTGCCAAACACAACTTTTAGCCAGCTGCTTAACCTGCAGAATTTGGACCTCTCTTTTAATCAGTTGTCCTCTCTGCACCCCGAGCTGCTCTACGGCCTCCGCAAGCTGCAGACCTTGCATTTGCGCTCCAACTCCCTGCGGACGATCCCCGTCCGCCTGTTCTGGGACTGCCGTAGCCTCGAGTTCCTGGATCTGAGCACAAACCGCTTGCGAAGTTTGGCTCGCAATGGATTTGCAGGATTAATCAAGCTGAGGGAGCTTCACCTAGAGCACAACCAGCTGACAAAGATTAATTTTGCTCATTTCCTCCGGCTGAGCAGCCTGCACATGCTCTTCTTGCAGTGGAACAAAATTAGCAACTTGACGTGTGGGATGGAGTGGACCTGGGGCACCTTAGAAAAGCTAGATTTGACTGGAAACGAGATCAAAGCCATCGACCTAACAGTTTTTGAAACTATGCCTAACCTTAAGACCCTGCTCATGGATAACAACAAGCTGACCACCCTGGATTCCAAGATCCTCAGCTCGCTCCCGTCCCTCACCACCGTGGGCCTCTCGGGCAATCTGTGGGAGTGCAGCCCCAAGATCTGCGCCCTGGCCACCTGGTTGAGCGGCTTCCGCGGCCGCTGGGAGCACCCCATCCTCTGCCACAGCCCCGACCACACCCAGGGAGAGGACATCCTGGACGCGGTGCACGGCTTTCAGCTTTGCTGGAATTTATCGACTGTGGTTACGTCCGTGGCTCCGACCTCCGCGGTCCCCACCACCGAGTACACAAAAAGAATAAGCTCCTCTAATTTCCATATGGGAGACAAAGAAATCCCAACCACGGCAGGCATGGTCGTCACCACCGAAGAACCTTTCCCGGAGCCAAACAATGCCATCTTCACTCAAAGGGTAATTACAGGGACAATGGCTTTATTGTTTTCTTTCTTTTTTATCATTTTTATAGTGTTCATCTCCAGGAAATGCTGCCCTCCCACATTAAGAAGAATTAGGCAGTGCTCAATGATTCAAAACCACAGGCAACTCCGATCCCAAACACGGCTACATATGGCAAATATGTCAGACCAAGGACCATATAATGAATACGAACCCACCCACGAAGGACCCTTCATCATCATTAATGGCTATGGACAATGCAAGTGTCAGCAGCTGCCATACAAAGAATGTGAAGTATAATACCTACATGCCATCAAAAATTAAACCAGATAAGTAACCTATTTTAAAATTGTAGGGGACCTACATCAGATTCTAATTTTTACAAATGTTGACATAAAGCCTAATTTTCCAAGCTACTTAATGGAAGCATTGTTTATGGAGTGGTGCAGTATTTTTAAGTTTTTTTAAAAAATAAATCCATAATATTTTCAGTGTTAAAGAAGCAATGATTACATTCAACTTGCACTCCTAATGTTTAAGAGTCTAAAAAGATGCTCACCTCAAACTATGTACAATGTTTCATGTTATGTAATTATATGACTGTGTGTAAACATTTATACCGGAGTCTCCATATTCTACTTTTTCTAATGAAAACAGCCCGAGTGGAAGGAGATTGGGTATCTGTACAGAGATCTGCAGAGGAACATACACTGCATTTGTTTGCCTGCAGCTGTACGATCCCAAACATCCCAGCTGGCTCAGCTCACTTTAAAAGACAGACTTGGAGGAAGATTTTCCTCCTCTGATCATTTCCACTCGAGAGTAAAAAGGGGAGAGAGGGGAAAAAAAAAAAAGTAACAAATGTTCAGGTGGGGATTTCGATGCATTGGGGACCGGTGAATTTATTTTAAATACAGTTTTCCTACCTCCATATTCATAGTTTGGCTTGCTTAAACGTACCTTGCTAAAGCTCACAGCAAATACAGACAAGAGCGGGTCACACGATCACAAATTAATCAGGAAGACTCTTCAGGCGCTTGCAAAGTAGCCAGCACTGCTTAATTAGGAAGGCTCGGTACGATGTGATCGATTCTAAATATTAAAGGCATTTAAATCGCATTGGATCTCTGGTTTGACTGGATAATGCTTTTCATGAATTCAGCCTAATTACTTACGCCTATGAACAAACATTTCCACACCTTTTCATGTGTAAATACCCTTGATGCCAGTTTTTCTTAATGAAAAGTAAATATCAACTGCGAGGTTAAGAGAGAGAGAAGGAAGGAAGAAACCTCTCTTTGTCCCCCCGCTGCCCCCCCGGCTGAGGCTTCCTCTTGCCTGGAAGCTATTTTCATGCACTAACTCCACTGGTTTCTCTGGAGACAGAATTAGCCCCTGTAATATAAGCTCTCACTTGTCCTCCTCTTCCAAAATTCAAGGTAATTACCAATTCAAAACCACGTACCTTCTGATAAGTTAGGACGACATAATTAGTTTATAGAATAGTTCACTGAAAAATGTTTCGTTTCTTACTTGATATGGGACAGAATCTAAACTAGTATGCCGTTAAAAATCATATATAAATATATATATACACACACACGCACCTCATTCCTAAGGAGCAATTTGATTTCTTTAGCCAGAAGTACCATATTGCTATTTATAATATATTCTGAAATTATATGTAAATACTTGCAGATCTATGCAGCGACAGTGGTACAGAGATGCCACGGGGGTGGGCGGGCGGGGGGGCTGCAAAGGATGACATTATTTTTAAGTCAACTGCTCAAATATTGTAAACATTCTAACCAAAGTTCAAAGGACCAGAGGGATGGCTTATTTTTTTTTAAATATATATATACATGTATGTATAACTAAAAACCGTGTTGTGTCCAATGCTGCAGTGTTAAACGATTACCAGCAAACACAGATGAAGAGAAATTCCTCACAGTGTTGACATACCTTGAACAAATCAGTAATTACAGTATGCTAATTGTGTTGTACTAAACTATTCCGCAAACTTTTTAAACAGAAAATCACTGCATAAAAATCTGTTTGCTATTTCACTCTGCTTTTATATATCCGTATTACCACTTAGTGAGGTATTTAGGGTGCAATTATACAACAGTTTGATGTTTTATTGTGAAATGAATTCGTCCAAGGCAATTATAGCAAGATAAGTGTGACTTCTGTTCAGATTTTACATAAAGGTTTTTTCAATTACTGGTTTTGAAGATATTAATTTGCATCACTTTACTTTTACATACAGTGCCCTTATTATAAAACAAATATTTTTGTTTACTTCCTGTGACTCTGTACTTTAATAGAAGAGGTTCAGCGAAGACTGTGGTTTTCCATAAAGATAACTTTGAACCCCCTTAACTGTTTATAACATGATGAGCCAATTTACATCCCTTCCAGGAAGTCAATTACAGATTTTAGTACAATAAATCTGGCGAGGCAGGTGGGCAATGAGGAAATAGCCCCTATGATAAAATCCCACGAGATCCAAAAAGGCCAGACCTAAGGTGACAGACGCAAAAACTTTGTGCATGTAGCTGCTTGCAGAGAGCCTTGCTTCATTCCTTACCACCAGCAGGTGCTCGCAGCTCTTCCCTCTGGCCCGGGCTGCTGCTGGGGCTGGGCAGACCACGTGCAGCGCCAGCCCCTTGCCTCGTGCCAGCCGACCCCGCGGTCTGTGCTGGAAAACTGGGGAGCAGACGCTCCGGGGACCGACTCCCATGTAGGCACCAGCAGAGACAGAGTTAGGACTGAGCTCATTATTTATGCTGGCAGCCAAAAGATCTTACCCCACCCGCACCACCCGGCAGGCGGCCATACCGAGCCCGGTGCCCCCAGCGGCGTGCTGGAGGGAACTCCCCCCTGCTGCTCCGCGCCCAGCCACCCGCTGCAGGGCTGTTTGAAAGGTACCAACCCAATCCTCCTTCACCAGGGCGCCCAGGAGATGCCTTCCCAATGCCCCCAAAGTCCTCTCCATCCTTATCACCTTGCAATTCCGCCCAAGAAGAGTACAGACAGGTGCTCCAGCCAACAGGCAATGCTGGTTCAATCCTCTTCTGCGTCCCAGCCCAGCTGTAAGCCGCTCGTACCAATCTTCTCAGCTTTACAGCTCTGTTCCTCTGCCTTCAAGAGGAACCCACCAGATACCCAGACGCTTTCCCCCACCAGCTCCAGCTGGTCCCGCAGGGCTCCATGGGCTGATGGGCAGCAAGCCTGCAGGTGCAGCCTCACGCGGCACCACTCAATTTTAGACCCCCAACCCTGTACGACGCGCTAACGCAGAGCCACTCTCCCAAATGCCATGGCTCACATCTGCCATTTCCCAAACCATTTGGTAGCCAAGTTCCAGGCATAAATAAAGTAAGTCCATAAACATTATGTTTAGGGTAACGGGTACAGTAAAACCCGCAGGATGTCAAAAACATGAGCAGCAAAGTCAACTGGAACTCCCTTGGGAGGGACAGCAAATTGCAGGGAAAGCCATCATTCTACACAAGAGCACCACAAGAGGCTGTTAGTTCTTGTTTTATTTATTCATTTTTAAGTCACTGTCTTCCATTCGCAATGGCTTGTGACTCTTCCAAAGAGGGGATTGTAATAATTGCCTTGTTTAGGGAACAGGAACCAGGATGATTTGGCTTAAGTTATCGGTATTCCTGTATGAATGGTGCCTGACAACAAGAGGTTGTTAAATTGTTCTCCCCAAATATTATCTCTGTTGTACAGCCTCAGTTTCTACAGATCCTAAGTGGCACTACAGGTGCCTCACCACCTCCTGGCACAGCATCTTCAAGCCTTCAGGGCCTTTTAGAAAGAAAAACTCGTTCCCCTGCTCTAAGATGCCTGTCCCACCCAAAGACCTCCTCCAGCCTCACTGATTTCCACCGCTTCCTCCTCCCCATCCTTGTGTCAGTGAAATGCAAACCCAGCAGCACAAGCTCCATTTTTGAGTCATCGTGTTGGAACAGGTCTGAATTAATGCTTTCAGCTCCCCTCTCGTTAGTCGCTCTGCATTAGATCATCGTTTAAATGCACACAACTAAGAATTACTTGATCAGGAGTAAAACGGGTTAGCGCTGAGCCTCCGACTGAAGCGCTCCTCTGCTAGCGGCAGCAGAGCTCCCGTTTCCTATCAGGAGGAAGCACGATTAATGCCACCATATCGATGTTCGGTTGTTTTGCTTTTCCCCCAAGCAGAAGTTACCGATTTTGCAGAGCTAGGCCCGGCCTGCAAGCATCCCCAGCGTCTCAGCTCCCCCGTCCCATGATGCCTCTTCGAAGACAGCCCCCTACTGCTGACATGTACAACAGAAACATCCGGTGGCTTTAATCAGAAATCTGCACTACACGCTTGTTTTTTAATGTGCCTGGGTTTATTTCTGTACTACTTTAATGAAAATAAAGTTGATTTAATTTTGCGAGCTGCACAGCTATTAAAATGCATCTGTTCAGACCTATGAAACCTACCCAGAAAGCTGAATTTCATCTTAAGCTTCCCATAAAAATTAAGAGTTCAGGAAGGTACATGGCACATCTCCTCCCCCAGAAAGAAGAACAAGCAAGGGAACAGTAGCAAAACCCAGAGGCAGTGCCCAGCAGCAGCTCTGCCCTCCCTCCCCGTGCCCCTCTGTGCTGCAGAGTCCCAAGCACTGAGAGCGGTGCCAGGCTTTTTAAGCACCGTGCTGGCGGGATGCCTGGAGATCATCTCAGAGTCAGCTGGGAACACAGCACTTCGTGTCTGGTATAAAAACCTTCTGAGAGAGGGATCTAGGGAGAGGTGACAGAAGCTTTGATGGATATAAACTGGCCTCAGACAGGGCAAAACTTGTGTGATTTAAGGGCAAAGCACCACATGGCTTGTGCACCTGTGATGTACACACTGAAACTGCTAGCCTTCAACTACTCTTTTTTTTTTTTAAACAAAAAAGGACAAAAAACAATACACTTTTTCTTTTCACCATCATGAAAACATTAGTGAGTGAACTATTCTACCAGCGTGGCAACCAGAGATTAAGAGTCCTATGCGCACTGTAATTAAGTTATGGTTAACGAGCCGATTCCTGATGGGAGGGGGTACAAGTAATGGAGCAAAATGGAGTTAAAAAGTGCAGTGTACAGAAAGATTTTGTTATTAAAATTGTGTATACTGTAAAACTGAATTCGCCTCTTTCTTCCTCCTTTTCCAAATAGAGGTGCCCAAAGCTCTCTTACACTAAGAGCAGCCTACATCCATCACGTCTCAGACATTTGCCACGCCACGTTTGGCCTGGTCCATTTGCTGGAACCGCATCACACATGGGCCTTGCTGCTTCACTGCAGGAAGCAGAGCTCTCTTGACTAGCAGGAGTTGCTCACACAGCAGGGGAAGGAGCGCAGACCCTCGGTCCCTGGTAGGGCAGCAGCTGGAGTGCGGCAGGTCCAGTGGGACTGCCCCGTCCTGCCAGGAGATGCGCAGGGACATGAGACCCCTACCACTTAGAGATGTCAAACGAGCAGCACATCGTCCCGGCTTTGAATTGCAGCAGCCCAGGAAGCACGCCGGGCTGCACTTCCCTGACGAGTGTCCTTTATGCGGGCTCCTGTAATGAACACGGTGTTCAAAGTCACGGTGCTTCAACAGCACGAGGAAAATTTCTCATGTAGACAAGTGACAAGTTCACAGACACAACCCAACAGACTTGATATAACAGCTGTAGAAAAGGAGGGGTTTCAGGATGTGCTAAGGTGACTACATGCACTGAACTGCCTGTTAAAGTCAGTTTAGTAACTGAGCCTGAGCTGCATTTGCATTTTTCTTTTGCAAAAGGTTTGGCTACAACAAATTCTCCTAGGTTCTCAATGCCAGCTGGCTAACCACTCCTCAAATCCTTCTCATACTTCAAAGCAGCACATGATAAATCTATTTGCTTAAACATTCAAAGAGATCAATTTTAAGACAAAGGCCGTCTTTCTAAAACGCAAAGCCATTTGCTTTCACAAGGAAAGGCAGGATGCATAAGGAAAAAAATGATGCTCAGAAAATACTACGCAAAACTCTTAAAACCAATTAGTAACAAGGAAATATCAACATCCCTAGCAGCTAGCTTTTAAACGTAGGCTGTGTTAAGACAACTGCAAAAAAAATTGAGACTCAAGAATCTGGCCAGAGAGGACTGCACAAACGGACTGGGAACTGAAGCACACCCAGGCGAGCGCCGCCCGCCTCCTCCCAGCAGGCGGGCAGGCCAGGGACAGGGCTCGGCGCAAGCATTGATGTGCCCATAAAAGCCTCAAGTTATGTTCCTAAGAAAAGGTTCTTTATTAAATTGTTCCCTGTCAACAGTTTCATTACCGTTAGGTAGTAGGAAAACAATTGTACTATTATAAGCTTTACCTGTCATATTTGACATCAAGAGCCCTGTGCTCTGGGAATTATCCCATGAAACAAAAACTGACTGCAGTTGCCTCATTCACTAAATTCCGCCTTTGTTTCTGTGCTGAATGACTGAAGAGGTTTGGCTACTGAGGGCATTCAGCAAACACTTCCAGGCTTAAAGGTAACCAAAATATTTTAGTTCTTCTGCTGTTTTTAACCAGTAAGGTCTTACGAATTCTTTTTTTTTTTTTTTTTCATCTTTCTTAACCTGTTAAAAAGGTTGAGACCCAAGACTTAAATACACACAAAGATCATTTGAGAACTTCTGAACCAGCATCACAAGCACAGCAAGGAGCTGAGCAGAGACCAGAGCAGTGTCTGGTTGTCCATCTCGAGCCCAACACAAGGTCATCCCTACAATATGTGGCACATGCACACAAAACTAAAGTGGTATTCTCCACCACCAGGGCATTTTAAGAAACTAGTACATCCTCCTTTTAAAAATACGGAATTATTTTAAATGCAGTTCAAGCAAGTTAATCCTGTTTTCTCCCAGCAGACTCTACTACTTGTATGCTGAATACTTAGACAAACTAGACAAACCGCTTTTATTTTTCTCTCCCAATTCTCTCCCCTAAAAAAGGGTGCTGTGCATCCACTGTTTGACATGGGTGTATTATGTTTATATCAATTTATAAAGCAGCCTTATTTCATGAAAAGTCTGGAAGCAGAAAACGTTCATCCATCAAGAAGGTTCCTAAATAATGAATGGGTCAATTCGTTACAGTCAAAAACAATTAATTTTCTGTATTATATTCAGAAGAATAAATCTGAAAAATCCATTCTAATGGCTCTGAATCCGAAGGTAGCATGGCAGCTGAATTTTTAATTTTAAAATACAAGAGCAACGAGGACGAGGACTTCTGCTGTTTAAACATACAATCTTCTACCAAACAGAACAGCTTTACTGCATATTTAATAGGTAGAACAGGTTTTGTGAGACCGCATGAGATTAAAGCCAGCACTAGATACAGGAAACGCATTTCAAGTAGAAAGGTCCTTCCAAGATGCTTCCCAACCATACAGCTACAGAAATATCCTTTATGAAGTGTACAAAATATTGCAGAAAAGCTTATTGCAAGAAGTAGTGCTACTTATATGATAGCAAAGAGCTAAAAATATTGAGAAGAGTGTGAAAATGAAATCCAGCTCAGCCCTGCAGTAAGTACTTTTATTATGAGCTATTTGCTCTCTCCTCTAGCTCCTAAATAATCCATCACACGCCCTGAACCTCTGTCTCAAAAGCCATGTGCTGGTTAACTGGGACTACCATTTCCTGCCCTCAAACAGACTCCTTCAACCCTGATACCACCTTAAGATTTTAATCTTTCAGAGAAGAAAAACTGTCGTATTAATAGAGCTCTTACTAAAGCTAATAATGACCCAATCTGTTAGCAGCGGGAATATGGGCAAAGGGATCAGGACGCAGACTGTAAATGAGCTCCCGTCACCGAAGACGTGGCACAATGGCTCGCAACAGGAAAGCACGTGCGCATTCCCCTCCGGTGAAGACACTTCCGGAAGCTTTGTTAGCACTCAGCTCGGCGTAAATCGGCGCTGAGCTCACCGAGTCGGCTCTCCTGCCCCAGGAGGAGCCGCGCAGCGGGCGCATCCTCAGCACGTGAAGAGCCAGGAACAAACTCGCAAGGTGGGAAAGCCACGCTGCGGGGCTCGCTGCAAAGGCCCTCTGCCTAGCCCCCCAGCTCTCATTTAAAGAGCAGGGAGATGAAGCACCATCTATGTTTTCCCTTAGCATAAGACAAGATGCCTGGGTAAAGACGTGGAACTATTTATTGATCAAGCCCAGCCCTGAAGCACAGCATCCCCAAACCAACAGCCACAGCTGTTGTGCCAAGGTCTACAGAGGCTTAGGATTTACTCCATACTTGAAATTCTGGCTGAATAATTTAATAGTGAAGGAATTCCTCTTCAATCTTTCCAGGCAGTCCTGAAGGTGGAAACGGCCGTGCCACTGCCTTCCCAGGTAGGACAGGAAGGTGTCACCCAGCTCAGCACCTGGCGGGAGCGGAAAACTGGGACGCTGCTGCCAGAGATGGGGCACGGGCTGCCAAGACTGCTCCCTCCTTTCAATAACTGGAAGCTGTATGGGTATCAAGTGCATACTTTCAGGGTTCAGACCTTCAGGAATTTAACAGCCACAGGGTAGGCAGGCAGAGAAAGCCACCTCTCGTTTATATTCTTCTCTACAGATGACCGACTTAGCTCTGGGACATCTATCAGCACCATGGCAGCTGTGAAACTTTGGAAATAAGGGAGCGCTGACTGTATGACAGATGCCTTTTTCCTGCAATTAGCATCTACTCCTAAGACACCAGAAACTTAAAAAGGTTACGGTTAGACATTTGATTAGGCTGGACTACAGGAAAAAAGTACAGCGGCAGGCACTGCATCTAACACACCACCACAGTCCTGAGGAAAACAAAAAGTACTGCACCTCCGGCAAGTTCCTGTAGGTTACGGTGACAGCTAACTTTCCAGTCTGTCCTTTACTGACAGCACGAAGCAACATGCTCAGTGTGCTGTACGTAGCGAACTTTTGCCAAGCGTTAGTCTGCCTGTAAGCGGAGAGTAATTCTCTACTTCAGAGCAGCTGAAATGTGTCATTCCTTTGGATTAGGGACATCTGCTGCCCAGAGCTAAACTAACTGGACACCCACACAGTCCGCAACAATGCGGTCAGGAGCCAGGCATTCCAGGTATCTATGGGCCACACGCTGCATCCGAAATACCGCTTCAGCACGGGGAAGTGCCGAACAAGCTGTGACGCCTCTTCCATGCCACGTTTCGGATTCACTGGCAGCACAGACGTTTGTTGACAGATCTGGAACCTGGAGAAAACCACCACTTTGTTCCAAATTGGAGAAGCGTTTGTGGAATGAATTCAAGGCTCTGCTCCCATACTGCAGAGCTACCCTCACCAGCAGGAGCCGGCACAGCACAACCCCCCTGAGGAGCAGCGAGGTCCCGACGTGCTGCAGCTGCACGCACACCCACAGCAGCATTACGTGCAGACCTGGAAGCGCTCCGTGCCGTACTCTGACACAGCTCAAGACGACTCGGGGGATCTTCCCGTGACTAACAGCCACCTGACAGCACGCTGTAAAACACTGAAGACAAATGAAAGCACTGACGAAGCGGAGAACTACTCCAGTGCAGCACACAGATAAATTTCAGGGATATTACCCCTTCATATCTACAACTGTCCATGGACAACAATTAATTTGACAAAGCGTGCCAATGAGAGTGTCCAGAGACACATGAAAAAGTTTTATACTACATTCAGATGAGCCAGTGCTATTAGAGTGCTGAATGCTTTCTTCTTCTCAGTGGGCTCTCTATCACTTAAATAAGCCCAAGTAAAGCTGCATCATCAGAAGAGGAACTCTCGGACACCTATTTTCACTGTCCATTTATTCGAAACCAGTCATCTTCATCAGGCAAATTAGTAAGTGATCATCAGCAAAAAACAGTTTCAGTTGTTTATGCAAACTTAACTACATCACAGCACATTCCTTCTGCTCACTGCAACTCCCCTGACCGCAGCCCGCACCGTAACAGTCGGGATAGCAACGTAGTCCGTCCTCGCTGACCGTCAGACTGCAGCTGGGAACCCAGGAAAGCAGAGGGACCCATTCAAAAAAAGTGAGATTAGGTAAATAATGAAACAACCCAACCACTCCATTCCCCTAAAATACTTAATTCTATACACGTAAGGAACGCATAAAAACTGTAACGGAGATGTGACACAGTAAAGTGCACATGAAACAACACAAAGTGTAGACAACCAGTGACCCTGGGGTACTAACTGCAAATAACATTTAAAAATCAAAAGTTAAGTCTCAAAAAAAAAAAAAAAATCAATAGCAAGGAAGTTCTCCTAGGCAGTACAGACAAAGCTTCCAGCGATTCAGTCTGTAGAAGGGTTTGTGCCTCAGCTGATGGGGACCTGCACACAGCACAGAGATGTAATCGTGGTACCAGACTCCTCTAATATTATGTTAATCAATAACTTCATGTTATTTTCATGTGTAAACCAAATCTGGTTATATCTTACCCTAACCTATGTCTGGTTAGACTGTGTGCCTACTTCACAACCACCTTTTTCCAAGCTTTTTACTTGTTAGCGGCTGCAGGCCATCTGTCCTGCACCTTGGATATTTCCTGGTCACCTAAACCTCCAGCCAGCCTAAGTGTTGCTAGTTGCCATACCCTGCTTTAAGTGGGTAAACTGTGCTAAACCATTACTCATTTTTATCTTGGGTTTTGTTTATATTGAGTTTCCTACATTTGCTTATGCAAGACATGTTTTAAACTAGTGAAAGGATTCGGACTAAGTAACAAGACCACATACTTGACAAATAGTGCTCACAGACAAAGCACAATATGTGATAAACGACAATAGGTTTCTGTGAACTGACTCAAAAAACACATTCTGAGCAGAAAAAAGAACTTTTTTGATTATTAAAACAGCTTCTTCCAAGGCCATTACATAGATAGATTTATGTTTTGACAAGTTTTTAAAAAAATTCAAATTCAATGCATTGGGAAAGGCCTATTTTACCATTATCTTTTATCAAAAGCATTCTACTGCCTTTGAAACAGATATTTCAAATTAGTAACATATTTGTAGTCTTTCCATTAACGTAAAATGCTCTGGAAGTCTTACTTCCTCATCTGAGCGCTACAATTTGCGGTTTTACTCTTGCACAGTCTGTTCCCTAACAGGAAAATCAGGAGAACATACTAGTTACTCGTCTACCAAATTTCACAACATTTTATCTTTAACGGCAGCTCACCAAAATCTTCAGGACCACCCCAGGCTAAAACCCATTCCTAATCCCATGTACCTTGCTCTAGAACTGCCACTCAAGGGCAATGCTGGAAGCACTGGAAAATACTAGGGCTGGCTCACCACCAGACACAGGGCTGGTTTGTAAGCAGCTCATCTCTTCACGTGAAGTGGCAAGTTTCATTCCAAGCCCAGGCAGGAGCCCAGTTCCTAAATAACTAACCTGTACGTACATCCGCACACACAAACCCTACTTGTGCTCCAGCTGCACGGGTAACTACCAGTTTCATTCAAATGTCTTCACAGGCAATAGTAACTGAGCAAGCGCTCCTATAAGCAAAGGTGAAATCAAAGCTTTAAAATTACTGTGCAGTGCTATCGATGTATTATTTCTTGAGGGAAAAATGATATTGCGACAGCACAAAGTAATTTTTTTTACCATTATATTCACTACTGATCTTGGGGAGGAGGGGAAGAGATGAAAAAGATCTCTGGTTTGGAAAATAGAACAGATTAAACTGGTACAAAATGTTTGCGAAAGAGCTTTACCAGGTAATGGAGTTAGTCTTCACTTGAGGCTTATTCTCATATCTAAAGAAGTCAAGGGCATGGGTTTCGTAACAACATACATACAGGCTCTATACCTCTGCAACACATTTCCACCACGGAGGCAAAAACATTTAGCCATACAGATGAGAAGTAATGCTAGGAAAGTCAACCTGTCTCAGCGTGCATCCTCATCTCCTTAAAAGCCAAAAAGAAAGCTGAGATGGGCAGTATAGCACACTAAAACTGAGTTTTCCTAGTTTACATGAAATCATGATTCAGGGGCAAAACCAGGACTGAGGCAGAGTTAGGACAACCTCTAAAAGCAAGATTTCAACCCAGCACATCCAGAATCTTCTGCAAAATGCAAGAGGTTCAAGGTACTAAGTACAAACATTTTCCAGTTGAGCTATGACAGCCAGACTGCAAGGCTCTAACTTGAAACTGGTTAAATCTGGCAGGCTTCCCCCACCCCTCCTCAAGCAGCAAACTCCTTCCCCACCCATCCTCCCTGGACGCCTCCATCAGTTCACATCCAGTCACCAGGTAGGAAGGAGAGGCACCCAAGCTCTACTTTACAGGACTCCAGCTGCAAAGAGGTTATTTTGCAGTGGGCTCAGTGCCCTACTGCACCTCCAAGTGAGTTTGCAGACCTGTTGTATTCCTTCCTTCTCCCCACCGCCCTTCCCCTGCCGTGAGTGCTCAGGATGCCAGGCTCAGGCTGCTCCCTGCTGTGCTAAGCCGAGGGGGGGGGTTCTCCTCCTGGACCAGGGCTTCAAGCCCAGCTCTCCCTCAATCCAGCAGAAAGCAAAAAGAAAAAGACAACGTGCAATGCAAAACTGGTGAATCGGCACCATTCTGTAGCGAAAAGAAAACTCTCTGCAGCTTTACGAGGTGGGTCTGCTCAGAGCTCAGAGAAGTACCCAAATTGCTGCTAAAAGCTCTGTTTTAGCCCTGGAGAGCTCCTCCTTGCAGACGAGAACTGCGCTGGACCACCTCTGACTGCACAGCCGTCGGGCGAGGCCTGATCCAAACCGCCCTCGACTGACAGCGGACGAGCTCCAGGAGGGCAGCACAATATTTTGTCAATACTTACGGCTGTTTCCCCACCAGCGGGTTTGCTGAATGACAACTAGTTTAGCTTGGACACAGGTCAATTCGTCTCACTTGCAGTATCGCTGGGTAGATCGGCATGGAAGGATGGATGGGGATAACATCCCAGAATACCAAATCAGAGGGACAAAGTGCTGCTGAGCCACAAGACAGCTGCTGGGGGTGGTGAGTAATCTGCTACCGTGGAGTCTCTTTTTTACAGGCTTAATTTTTCATTTTTATGTTAATTAGTAACCTAGTCTAAAGAATATCTCAAGTTTTCCCTTTGTGAATTACACGAACTAATAGATATATCCAGAAGTATGAAAAGCAGTCTGAAGCTTACACCCAAAGTCATTGTAAAAGCCTTGAAATATTTTAGTTTTTATCATACTTTACATGCATGTGAAAGGCTTTAGAAATAGAACAACTAAAATTGGAACAACACAGACCCCTGCAAAACTCAAATTAAAAACAGTGAGCCAAGACAGCATATGCCCTTTCCAAGAGGAAGAGAATGCATTATAAATCTGGGAATAAAGCCACCTAACTCCTGGCAAGACAGCTCAGAGAAACAGATAATAAAACAATCCTACCCATACAGTCATAAGACATTCAAAGCTAGAATTAATGTACCCTTTATTCATTATTAGAAATATAAATAGCTTTAGTTTGTGACAGATTTTTAAGTATTTCCTGTAGAAAAGGATTCAGCACACTTACCCTGCAACATAGCAACGAAAAACTAGACGTGAAGTTGTCTTCGACAGGAAGCAAGAGGCACCAAAATAACTGGAAATAGCACCAAAAGCTGACTAACTGCGGGGGGACTAACTAACGAGCACCTCTAGCCTTACCAGCACCAAAAAGCTGGAGAGAAACATCTCCTCTCCCTCCTACACACAGACCTTGGGAACTTCACTTTCCTCCACGGAAGAGGAAATTGCTTGAACCAAGAACAACCTGGCTGACCATGAGGCTGCTGATGCTAAAGAGAGCCAGCAACCTCGTAGCTCCTCCGCTTACCTAAAGCGAGCGACTCCCGAGGAACTGTCCAGGATTAGAAAGGCACTAAACCGTGGCGTGCATAATGTCATACTTTGCAGAGACACTATCAAGCCATTATTTACGAAGTTAACTAATTAGACAGCCACCCTTGCAGATAATGAGAATGCATTAAAGTGTTTAAAATTCTAGCACAAGCCTGACACATACAAAGTGGCTGCCCTTCTTCAAAAGAAAACTAGTGTCAAAGGAAATAAACCATTTAGGGACAGTCAGCACATCTGAGGAGGAGCGGCACCGTGGCATCATCTAAGTGTTCAGAAAAAGGAAGCAAAGCAAATCAGACAAATAGGGGATGCAGAGGTACCTCGCATTTGTATTGTAGCAGCCACTACTTGCAAAGAAATCATTAGATAGATGACTTAAATTATCATGAGAGATGATAAAGAAGCAGCTATTCAAAACAAACAATTAATGTACAGAACTGTACAATCTGGTGCAGTGGAACAGGGAAATTGAATGCACTTAAGCTGATAATGATCTGAAAAACACAGTTGGTTAAATTCAGTTTCACACCAAGCAATAAGCTTTAACTGAACACAGAGCTCACTGCAGCCTAGTACTGAAGAGACACTTTCCTTTACGCACACCCTGCTTCAAAAGTGGGGAATATAACCAAAGCCACAGAGGAAGGCTACAAAAAGCATAAGAGAAATTAATCCGTCTGCTAGAAATGACACCGGGAACACTCTGGGGCAGCACAAGTCCCCTGTACACTTGATATAGCCTTGCCCTTTCAGAAAGGTTTCCTGAACTCCAGCTGATTTTGGGGACCAGGAGGGGGGAGATGTTCACAACGCCTGACAATGCCAGGAGATGTTTTCACAAAACCAGCTGAAGATAAAAACACAGAAGTTTGGAGATTTCAGCATCTGTCAACAAAAAGACAGTTTTTACATTATCTGTGAATAACTCTTCAGAGTGTATGGGGGAGTCCGAGGCCATGCCGATTTGCTGCTTAATTACTACCATTTGCTCTACACACACATTCATCCTCAGATCTCCTCCATCCTTTTAGCAGCAGCTCCCATCGCCTCGTCCCGCAGCATCCGTGCACACCCGAGCAGTGGGATGAGAAGGCGGCACCCACCCGGACCCGGCACTGCCGCCAGCCTGGGCAGGGAGCGCAGCCCCCGCTGCAAGAGCCCTGTGATACAAAGCCTGCTTCAAACTGGCTCTTCCGACTCAGCCCAAGAACGTACATTTGGAAGCCTGGAAGACCCTGCCCTCCTCAGTCACAGATCTGATTTAAAAGATCCCACAGGAAGAACTGTGACCGCCTCGCAGGCCATTAGCTCCAAAGGGGTCAACTGCTCAGGTGCAAGACAGAATGGCTTCAGTTTTTTTTCCCCACCTAAACCTCGTTTCAGTTATTTCCGCATTAACTTCTCATTTTCTTGGCTTTTTTCAGTCCACTGACCTCTAGAATTGGGATTCTTTGACTCCTGGAGAGGTGCCCAAGAACTCGTTCTGCCTCCAAGGAAATTCACATTTTGGCATTTAAGGGGAACAGTATCAAGTGATAGAGCTGCAGTCTTATTTTGTACTTGACATCAGAGCTCTCCTGTCACCTTCTTCCCCCGAAATGACTCAATAAAGACAATTCTTCTGAAGTTGTCCTCAAAGTAAAAGTTCAAAAGCTGCCACGGGGATGAGTGAGCAAGCCCCAGGCTGCCAGAGGAACATGCAGGGTATGGCCAGACTGCCCAAGAAGCTGAGCAGTGAAGCAGGCAAGATACACAAATGATCCCCCCGCCACCCCCTCAAAAAAAAAAAAAAAAGCAGAAGAGGGAATTCCAACCTGACACAAAAGCCACCTGGCTGGATGCTGTAACACGGCCAGCTGCTCAGCCTCTACAGCAGCAGAATTACTTGCTGGGGTTTGGTGGCACGTGGTGAGTGCTAATGAAGATGTTTCGAAAAAAAGTTAATGCATCCTTAAAACAATACACAGTATTTGGTTGAAAAGAAGCTACCGAGTAGATGGCGGTATTACAGCTTGGGCCACCACTGATGCTCATGGCCACAATTCAACTGCCTGAAAACGAGACGCATCCATCACGACCTCCTAACAGGGGACAGAGGGCAGACTGGGGGGGCTGCAAACTAGCCCTGGGTTATCTCGCTACTGAGGAACCAGGATTTTTTAAAAGCATGATATACCAAAGTTGCTAATGAGCATCTTCCGGAGTGAACCTGAAACCCATCAAGAGTAGTGGTAGTGACAAGTTGGTGCCAGGGAAGAAGAAAAACTCAAAATATAGATAAATCTCAAGCACTTAAGTGAGGGGTGTCTCGAAAGAAGTCACAGGAAGACACTTCAGGATCTCCAGCATTCCTTAATGTTTCTCTCAAAGAGAACTAAAGACACAAACAATGACAACTGTATTCACACATCAAGACAACATCAATGAATTTTAAAATATCAGAATTATCTGGTCTCGTAGATTTTAAGGTCTTAAATGCCCTGATTTGCCCCAACTGCCCCTATGTACAGCCTCTCACTACATGGTAAGATCCTAAATTTGTCATTAAAAAGTGCCTGCCCCACTTGTAGGTGAGAATCATAGTCTAAAATTCAATGAACTTAGCACAAAGGCAATAAAAAGTACATCTTCCTTTTATTTTTCCAAGGAGTCCATCTTTTAAATAAGAGACCAACATGTATTCCGTGGAAGTGAGGCAGATGAAAGGCAAGCTAGAATGAGAATCTGGAGCTAGCAAAAAACAGAAGGGCCAGAGAAACCCCCCTCCAGGCACACCTGCCTGCTGCCAGAACACCTCTGCCTGCCCCAACTAATAAACCAGTCTGCAAGCAGCAGGACGAACTTGTCCGCATGCACAAGAGCTGGAACTCAGCTCTCAAATTATCGCCCTGCACACCCCCACATCTCCTGAGCTCCCTTTGCTGCACAGAGCTACCTTGCTCTCAAGACGCTGTACCTACAAAGCTGAGAGAAACAGAAAAAAACCTTTTGCTTTCAAAACCTTTGTATTTTCCTAAGTACTATCAGGCTTCATTTTTCAAGCTTTTTCCACAGGTTTTATAAAGTAACTGATAACGTCAATTCGAGTTACCATATTCAGTAAAACACAGCTGACAGCACCTCGGGCATACAGAAAAGATTCAGAGCTGAGAAGCCTTTTTTTTCTGGCCACATATGGAAGCAGCGGAGCACCCTATGAATGGCAAAGGCCTGTTTCTGACAGTCAAAGGCTAACATACATGCAGGATGAGTCAACCCACGAACAGCTGCACATCACGCAACATTTAAGTTCAGCCTGAAACACACAGAGGATAGGGAAAAGCACACACACCATATTAAAGGCACAGCCCCTTGTGAAAGCACGCTTAGGCGGGTGGGACTTTGCCCTTTCACTGACTCCTGCTAATTTCGCAAGTGCCCTGCCTTCCCCCTCGTGGCTGGATGCCCAGGGAAACGATTGTTGGTTTTATTTTTAATTGGCACCGAGAAAAACACATCTTTTAGCACACCTTTGCAGGGAAGTTCTCAGCCTGAAAGCCCAGAGCATTGTTGCCATACCAATTTAGCAACGATAACCTTGGCTTTCTGAGTAAGCAGCCTCCAAAGGCACAAAGCAAGTCTTTTCAAAGAGCTCTGAGCAGAAGGGGTTTGAGCCCTGGCACAAGCAAGTTGTTTCTGCGCTGCCTGTCCTCCACCCATCTGCCTCCACCTCTTGTCCCTCCTGCTGCAGAAACACGGCCCTGTGCAAACCAGAGGGAAACCAAATTTTTCTCCTCTATTTCAACAGCCTTTTAAGATACGGCTTAACCCTCATCCTTTCCTCATGCTAGAGGAGGATTAAGTCACTCTTCTGCCTCTATTTACATTCAAGAGGGCTGCCACTACTTGGATAAGCCACAAGTGCTAATTATTCCATATTGATTCAGTTGACTTTCCGGGACAAAGTAGGTCTGGAGCTCCAGGAGACATTATGAGCATTACAGAACATCAGCTTTCCTGAACAGGATGAAACAGGTTAGGCAAAGAACACGGTCTAGATGGTAAACAGCACCTCACCTAGAACAGATACCCCGCGTTCTGGTCAAAACCTGTACTGCCTGCAGAGGGGTCTTTTTAGAAGTGAAGAGATATAAGCAAGCAAAAAAAAAAAAAAAAAAAAAAAAAAGAGCTTAACAGTTTTGCCTATCACCAGAGAGCTGGGGAGGATATTACTGTTAGCAGACAATAACACAGAGCCATGTGTGCGCACGCAGTGACTGTCCTTTCTCTCACTCTTATCTTCTAAATCCCATTGTGCAGAAAGATAGGAACTTAATCCAAAGTTTGTATTAGAGCACGGCTAAAGGAAAAAAGGGGAATCCAGGACTTGAGATGCAAGTACTTTGTTGTAATGCAAGAAGTGTAGCATTCCAGCTTTGTAATAATTCCATCATCCCTTTCTTCCAAGGAGAGAAATTAAAAAGCCCAGTTGTGTGTGTAATACTTCTGCACACTGAGAGCATGATCCTGCCAGAGGCTAAAAGGCTGTTTATCCACAGATGAGCAGTCACTGTGCAAACTTACGTGCTCTGTTCTATCTATACTCCCTGATTTTGGCTTTGAGAGTGTACTCAAGTATCACTGAATAAAGCTTCACAGTTGGCAACTAAATATATCATCTTACGTAGGCAGATAAAGTTCAAATATTTTCCTACAAAACAGCAGAATTCTGAAGTGGACTAAGTCACAAAACATAGAATTTTAAGCAGAATCCATGCATAACATTATAGCATATTTATGTAAAATGGTTTACAGCTCAGTGTAAGTAAAATGCTGCTAAACACCAAGCACCAGACCACAATCAAGTGGGCACAGGTTATTACTTCAAGTCTTCCTTCCACCAATCTTCAAAAAGTGTTTGGACAACACTCTAAGACTGATTTTTTTTTTGGGGGGGGGGGGGGGGGGGGGGGGGTGGTCCTTTGGGGACCCAGCAGTTGTACCTGATGATCTTCATGGGTCCCTTCCAACTCTGATATTCTATAATCTTAAAAGCCACCTGAACAACATTAAATCAAGAAGGGTCTGTATTTGTTATTTAGTATTAGGAAATATTAGATGTGTTAGCACTGAGAATAGCACATGCCTAACAAGAAAGGAGAAATGGACATTTCACCATTACAAACCTAAAGGGTAAGGGCAGGAGAGGAAGGAGCAGCTGGGAGGGAAGCCTTCACTGCCACACAAGGTACCCGCAGGACTCCGCTCTCAAGTTTAAGGACAGCACTAGACTTCAGCTCTGCTTCAGCAGAATTCAGCTGCTCCTCAAAGGGCAGCGACCTTCCTTCTTCTTTGTGTATTTAGAATCTACAACAAAAATGCTGAGAAGTGCGTAAAGACTGCAAGTAGAGACCAGTTACATAATACAGTTTAGACTAAATTCCAGCTGCTGTCAAATGTCTTCAATTTAAAAGTTACTGCTGCTGTTTGACACGAAATGGTTAGCATGGGCTGAATGCAGCGCACGGAGGAGAGCAATGATTGCAGACTTCAACAGGCTGCTGAACCCATCCAGGAACCAGACTTCAGGTGTGACTTGGGCTTTCCTGACTTCTAAGGGTGCATTAAGACAGCCATTCTTCGTTAAGGAATGCATTTTCACTGCGCAGCACAAAGGCTGCCTGAAGAAGTACTCAGGACTTTTTAATTCTTCCATTTCTTTCCATAGGCCTCGTGTTACTACGTAAGAAAGAAGAGTTTCCAGAACGCCCTCTGTAAGCAACCCGGAAGCTCATCTTTGTGGCTCAAAAACACCCAATTAATGCCATGTGAAACTCTCATCATACTCATCAGGCTTCACTCCAAGCATGCTCAGTTATTTACTCTACACCACCCAGTAAGCATTACAAGCTTGAAAACAGTATCACTTCAGAAACTTCTTATTTTTAAAAGCATCAGCTTTGTCAAACCAGTAACGTCTATGGCAATTAGCGCCCAGCACAACAGCACAGCTCCCTTTCCTGAGCAGCAAACTCCATGACAGGAGAATCCATCGAGGCTTTCAAGCCATGTCCATCACTTCAGCATTCGAGTGTCTTAAACTGACAGAAACAATGTTAAAAAAAGAAAGTGTAGATTATCTCAAGGCAGATTTTTATCAGCATCTATCATAAATATGGATCAGTCTGACATTTTACTTCGTATCTATTTCCACAGAAACAGTTGCTTGAAAGGGCTATGCAAGAGCCCTTCCAAATACACGGATAAATTGTACACAAGTTTAACAGCCATGTGAAAATTCACGTGTTCCTTTCCAAGCTTGATGGGAATATAAAGCTGTGGGTCACTGTTATTAATAATATTATTAATAGGCAAGTTCAGAATGCAAAACCCATCTCCATTCTGTAAGTCACATGTGTCAGGAGTCAAAATACCCTTAATGGTCATTCTGAAGACAAAATTACTTCTCCCAAAACGTACTGAAGACATGAGCTAGGTATGCTCTTGCCCATTCATTTTCAAGCACTGGAGATGCTCAAGGAAGCTTTAGGAAAGAAAAGCAAACCAGTGCAATTAAGATCAGGAAAACAGTGCACTTGTTTGGAGAAGCCCGTTTTTGTAGCTGTGCTGAACACAGAAACAATGTGAAAAACAAGCATTTAGTAAATCACGAGACCAACAAGTCTAAAACCAGAAGTGTTGAGATCTACTTCAGGTATCCTGAGAGCCATGGCACTCCTGCCAGCATGCAGGAGCTCCCACCAGGCAGTGCAGTGCAGCAGCCTGGGGTTTAACTGCCCCACTTACCTTCAAGCTGTGCTAAAAGCCAATATTAAAAGAAATACAAACACCACCCCCCAGACACACCCTGCTTCAGGCCAAGCAGAAAATGGAAACTGGAAAGATCGGCTGAAATAATCTGTGCCTGGAATGCTTGCTCTGAAGCTGGCCCCAAATGGTTTTTCTCCATTTGCTGCCAAGCACCTCTAATGCAATCCAGACAGTCAAGGACACAGTCAGAATGATAATATGAAAGCATTAAAATTCCCGTTGAAATAGGACCTGTCAAGCTACTTTATGTAACATGATTTATCGTTTCCAAATGTAGTAACAAGGGATTTTATTGTACAAGACCATGTTGTACACAATGGGGCTCTGGGTTCACATTCCATGCTAGCCAAACTAGAGTTTCTGACAAACTTCATGCAACTACGAGTCTGAGTTACTTGTGTCTGCCTGAAAGCGCAGTTACAGGCATTAGAAATCGGTGGGGTATGGAATAGACTTTAAAATGAGACCTCTCTGCACCTTTCTGTGCACACTAAATAGATCTGAACACCTGTGACCACTGCAGCCACATGCCTCTAAAGCAGCGTTCATGGAAGGAAATCTAACAGACCCCATTCCTCCAAAGCCTCTCCGTCAAACAATAAAAGTGGACTGTCAAAAAAGCCAGAGGAAGTCCTTATTTTCAGTCTTACATGTCAATCAGATAGCCCAGCACAGCAAATGGGTGTCTTTTTCAAGTTCAGTGTAGTCAAACAGAACAGACTGAAAGTTTCTGGTTTAGCTTCCAGGTGACATCCTGCACTTTCTAATCTGCGAAACCCCAACCTGAAATAATAAGACCTTGTATGCCTCCCATATTTAACGCGGTCGCTGAGACGAAGACAAGCTGCCCAAGCTCTGCACTAATAACACCCATGGAGAGTTACCACACAGAGCACACGCTGTCACAACTTGAAGTTTGTGGGTTTTTGTGGCTGCTGGGCACGTTACCTCTCCATCCTACATACCTGATTCTTGAAGATGCAGAAGTGGTTCGGCTCTAATCAGCCCACTGTTCTTTTTTATGAATTCACTTTAACTACTTCAGATAACTTGTGACGAACGCTCTGTGCATAAATTTGAGGTAGATTTGCCCAATACAGTACAAAAAAGCAAAAACAGGCATTGTAACTGCTCGGTACGCTGAGGAAGATATTGCACCATCTGCTAGTGTAAGGGCAATACTGGGATAAATTGGTAGTACTGTCCAAAAACCTTCTGTTTTATATATTTTATTTGGGGGAAAACTGGAGCCAATCAACATCTACCCACATGAGATCATGAAGTTGTAACAAAATACAATAAAAATCATCTTTTATGCTTACTCCTGAACTCTAAATGCCAGCTCTCTTACCAACTTCTTCCTTGGTACAACACTGAACTTGAACAACATTCAACGAGATGTTTTGTTCTGTCCTCCTGCCTCAAAGTCTGTTACCAATGACCAACCAAACTCACATATGCTGTGAATTTTTTTTTTTTAATTTCATTAATAAAATATACACCACGAGCTCCCAAATGCAGCATCTCACAAAGGTCTGGCTCTCGCCATCGATTAGTTATATTACAAATTCAGCTGTGACTGAAGCGGACAATTTATTGCATTCTAGGCAGTTGATCTCAGATCCAAGACCTTGGACTACTCTGCTTTTACAGTGCTAGTCAGAATCAATAATGAATTTTGTTAAACCTCCCCATTCTTGCTGTGCCATTCAGCACTAGCAATAAGTATAAAGCTTACTCAGAGTAATAAAAAAAAATATCACACTCAGATATTCGTGTTTGCTGTTTGAATCCAGGAGGGATCTGCAGTGCTAGTTTAAAAAGGAAAACTATTTTCTGTTAGAATCATGGGCTGAAATGAGCGGGAGCCGTAATGGAAGCCAGCTCTCCTTGGGGGAAAATGGAAGATGAAGAAGGAAAAAAAAAACACTAAAAACTGAATGCTACAATTAAGGGATGAACGGTTGGCATTTTTAGGATATAAATCAAGACACCAGCTAATAAAATGGTGGACGAAGTTCAACAGACAGAGGCATTAAGTGATGCACAAGAGAAAGACAATCTGACTTAACGTTCACAAAAACAGACCCCAACAACTACGACTCAGAAGCTAAATCTTCACGTAGCAGTTTCATCAGCCCCTCTGAATGACCCTAAGCAAGGGGGCAGCCACCCTCGCACCAAACACTAACCGGCACCCAGCCCTCAGGACCCAGGCTACAACCAGCTGATGCAAAATTCTGTGAGGGAGACAGATCTAGGCAGGCATCGAGTCCTCCTTCCCCCTACAAACCCCGTCCTACTGCACCGTGCTGTTTAGCAACGAGGGCCCAGCCAAAGCTGAAAGGTGGTGTTGAATGTCTTCCTTATGGAAAGCAACAAATAAAACTAGGGCACTTCATTCTGGGAAAGAGGAGGCAGAAGTCTGCTACACGGCATGGCACAGAGAAGGGTAAGCAGGGAATTGCTGCTCAGTCTCTTCTGAAATCAGATGGAGGAAACAGCAAACTGAACAGACAGAAGGGCGCTCTGCTTCAAACAAAAGGAGATGCTTCATGCGACACGATTAATCTTCTTTAGCAAGGAGCCTTCCAGCTTATGGGTGCTGCAAGTTCATGAGGGTTCAGAAAGAAACTAGAGATTCGTGGGGGAAAAGTCCAGCACGAGCTATTAAAACACAGTCAGCAATGCCAGCTCGGGAATTATCCGAGCTACAGACTGCTGGCATCTGGGAGCTATTTTGGGCAAGTTAGACTACAGACTTCCCTTGTTACTGTCCTCTTTCCTGTAGGCATCCGCCATTCACTACTCTCAAGACAGGATTCTGGCCTTGATGTAAATTTAGTCTGACCAATTTGGGCCAGTCTTCTGTCTTGAAAATAGTTGTAACAGGTGTGCCAGATAGAAAAGGAAGTAAGATGGACACCAATCCAAGAAAAGATGATACAAACTTCTATAACAAACTAGTAAACGAGCAACTCTTGCCCTTCTTCTAGCTATAGGTTTCATCACCATGCCAGCAAATGCAAGGGTCAAGGGAACTTGTGATTCAGTTTATTACCGAAAATTGTTTTCAGACAGAAGTTTCTGCCACACATCATAACACAGCCAGCAACGCTTGAAGACTTACAGAACCCTCGGGGACAGGCCCAAAGAGACAGTTAAACCATGGGTCCAAAACACTAAACTTTGAGTTATAAACTACCTGTGGAAAAAGCCTTTTTATTACCAGAGATCTGAAAGAAAGCCCAGAAGCTAGATGAAGTCACTAGAACAGAAGGCATTTAAAACTAAAAGGGAATCTGCCTCAAGATATTCCTATGCTTCAACCTTTTCAGAGTATTGCTCATCCCTGTTTTCTCTTTGAAAAAACAGGTCTCTTGGTCTTATTCTACCATTCAGCATTCATGATGCACTGCAAGTACCGTGCAATTAACCGATTTAACGTCCAATTCATTTCCATCTTTAAAGGTAGGATGGAGAAATGCACAACAGGAGATGGCTGGGTGCTGTGACTGTTGGTATCTCATACATGCACAATACAGTAATAGCAGAGGAAACATTAAAAGTAGCACATCCCTGCTCTTCCTGTAGATGAACCAAATGCTTTTATAGGTCCCCAGCTATTATTCATTCTTCAGCTTCATCATCCTGTATTTTTTTCTACCCTCAGTATGGATTTTCACACACCATCCCACATTTTCACCATAATTTATCTATTGCTTTTTCCACTCCATTTCACTGAATTTCTAATCTCATTTTCCCAACTACACTGTCTACAATCACAACATAGCAGTGACTTTAAAAAATTCAGTATGCTCCACTAATTTCACAATGTGTTAAAAGAGATAACATAGGGAATACATTCTTTCCATCTCAACATGATTACTTTAACTTGCAGAACGGAGACAAGAGTACACAGCCAGAGGAGCAAGATAGGCATTACGGCACAAGGAAGTCAAAGCTCTGAGATCTTACGCAGGTATTGACCATCTATCAAGGAGGGAAATGCAACCAAATCTGTTGTGCGCAAGACTGAGCATTTACTTCCTCCATGTTTTTAATTAGCATCTGGTGGATGTTTTATCCTCAGTCATGCTGATACGCCTGCATCCAATCCAGCAGCACATTTGTTTGAGGGATTACTACAGATGCCTCATATACTAATAAAACACCCTGCTCTGAAAGGCATTTCAAAGGGCGCAACGTGGTGGTTTGCTCCCCAGCTGCCATCTCCAGTTCTATATAGTATCAATGCCAAGCACAAGCTACTTTCACAAGCAATTAAGAAAGACTACATGAAGCACCTAGCTCAGCCCACAGGCTATGTGGGACTTGTCTTTCAGTTTTGCTCAATTACTTTGTCCTTGTCTTCCACTGGTAAACAGAAACCCTCATTTTATTTTCTACCTTTCACTGCACACCTCTGTTCTCCAAACAACAACCACCTAAGTCACACACGCAGACTTCGGACCACTTATTTCACGCTGGAGTAGCTTTCACCAAAAGACAGCAGAATCACAGGCAAGGAGGTAAGGTACCTAACACAGCAACCTTGCTAAATAAATTCTGCCATCTAAAGCAAATCTCTCTAAGTTTTACCTCAAACATGCTCAGAAGTCTAAGTAAGGCTTCACCTCAGCCCCTTATGATTTCTTCAGTCAATCTGAGTTGCCATGATGCTACGAACCATCTCACTGTTGTCATTCCCACAACTTTTCACCTGAAATCAATTCCCTTTTACAATATTTATGTTTAAAAACCTGATTGAGCTTAAAGACTCTTATGAAATCCCAAGCTTATCATTCAACACTGCTAAAGCTATTAAAATTAAAAACCCCTGGGCCAAGGAAAAAAGAGGCAGCATCTGATATTATAGCATGATGCCTTCAAACACAGAAGCTCATCTTCATGACATAACACTTTTTCCAACTGTAGAAACACACTCGAGCTCCAAATACTGTATGTACATTATGTGTAGTGTAATGTCTAAACACTGGAGGAAAGCTGCTCAGTTCAATATTTATATCAAACTCCTCTCCAAATTTCCTACTAAATATTTCAGCTTTAATTTTCTACATCACTTCTGATCAAATGGAATAGCAACTGCAATTAACTTGATTCTGAAAACCTATGCCTTCAGCTAAAAAGTTCATACACTTAAACTTCCCAAGCTTCAAAAAAAAAAGTTAAGAACGCTACTTTTTTCATAGGCCTAGTTACTTTATGCAAATTAAGGGGGAAGACAGCCTAATTCTATAGAATTTCTACACAAACCAGTATGTAAGAATCATAACCTAAGGACAGTCCTATATGATGACAATAGAACAGAGATCAATTTTAAGGTAAGTATCACAGATGATTTAAATCTATGTTTGATTCTGCCTCCGTGCTGGCCTTCTGACAAACCTTTCAGGACTCCTGGTTAATGCTCAAATCCTGTTTGGGAGTAGAACAAACCAGCTTCAAGACCCACAGCTTTGACTCCCCCATTTTGGATGATCTCACAGAGCTAAAACCACAAAAACTAAATAAACAAACAGAACAGAAGATACTCACATTCCCCATGTACTCTGAAAGTAGATCCTGCAAGGCCTGTCGCACTGCATTACACTCTGCAACTATCCGTTCCCGTCGGTCATCACGTGTGCAGGATGAATCAGCCATCAGGGCTGCTCCGCTAATGATGCTCTCCAGGCGCTCTTCCAGGGAAGGCCTAAAACGTTCCTCACTGAAGGTCGATGGATCCACAATAATTTGTTTCTGGTAAAATAAAGGTTTTGGAAGTTAGATATCAGACTGAGCAGTAAGTTACTGTTAAGTCATCAAAGAGACCAACACTTACAGCAACCCCCCTGATCAAGCATGAAAGGCAACCAACATTCTGGCACCAAGAGTGATTTTCTCGAGTAGTTTAGTTAAATTACTAAAAGGTCCCCATCACATTAAGTTGCTAGTCATTTCTTGTGCTGCTTTGACAGCTAAACCGAACTTGGCCACAAGAAGTCTCATTATATGAATGGCAAAATCAAATGTGCCAGGACAAATAAAGTTCAAATAAAGAACTCTTTTTAACTACATGTCAATCCGGACATGCCTTCACTATTTAAACTTGTCAGATATAATTACCTCATCATGAACCAAAAAAAAAAAAAACAAGAAAAACAAATGTCCAAAATTAGTCCTATATATAGTACTCTGGTGTCCTAGTTTATCCAGTCCTCCTTTCACCAGTAAGCAATTATACAGGTAAATATAATAGCATTCTCAAATATTCAAGTGAAACATCAACATCAATGTTTAAAATAGCGGAGAAATAGATTTCTTCGTGGCAGAAGACTATCACAGCTTTATCTTGAAAGATTATTAGTAAGTACAGATCATACTGAGAAAAATCAGTACTGCTTATTCAGCCTTAAGCATCTACTTTGCAAGGGGCCAATATCACCCCCCATAGAAAGCTCACCAAGCAGCAGCAGCGTGGAGCATACATCACCTTGTGAGTACTTCCAGGTAGTTTAAATAAACAGGCTCTACAGTTTATTAAGGAACATGATTTGGCCATTTCAAATTTTGCTGGTTTGTTTAGGGTTTGCATAGGTTTTCTTCCAATTCAGTGAGCAGGAGGGGAAAATGATGATAACTTTTTATGAAAGAAGCCCCAAAGTTTCTTGAAAAATGAGTTTTCCACACTCAGTTTGTACGCTAACTTCAACATTACTGTCAGTACAATTAGTCTCCCTACTGAGTAACCACACAGCCTTCACAGCAGGTTTAGCCACAGCACATGTTCGTCTAACAGTCCCATTTTTTCCTCAACATTTTAGTCATGCAGACACTCCAATGGTAGTATGCTACAACTCCAAAATTGCACCATATAAATGAGAGAGAGATAATGATTATCTTGTTATCTTCTGGTAATCACTTAATATTTCACCAGCACAGCAGAAACACTGAAGTATTTGGGAGGGCGTGTGCACAACCTCTATTACAAGAGCACAATAGCACTCAAATCTTAACAGGAAATGAAGTGCAGGGATAACATCTGCAGAGAACCTGAACACATTTGTTTTGTCCGTCTCCTTTGGCAAGGATGAGCCAACAAAGCCCTTGCACACAATGCCCATTCAGGCCAGCCTGCTGAACAAGCCCTGCTGCTATCAGGGAGTCGTGCCACACAGAACTAAAAGCTCAGAAGCTTAATGCAGACTGCAACAAAAAAGGTCTCTGGCCGTATATTAGAGAGCTCATATAGTAAAATATGAGCACGTATCAGAAATCATATTAAATGGTTTGAATTAGATTAGCCAATACATGAAAAACAAGTCAGTTCAGATTTACTTCTGCATACCAAAGCCAGCCCTTAACGTCACGTGCTGTTACTAGAGCTGCCTTCCTGTCCTACAGGGCTCTGATCAAACCTGTGATCCTCTGGGTGCTAACCCAAGGCAGAGTCTTAAAACTCATGTGGCTGAACGCTCAACTGATGGAATTCAAGAGAGACTTAAAACCAAAATCAGTCCCAAAGATCAAGATAATCACGATATCTTGTTACCCAAGAGGTCACATAGAGAGGCTTTACACTTGGCATAGGGAAAACCTCAAATAGCATTTTATCCTTTAGGGAAATGGTAAAAGAAGTTAAGAAACATGGCAGGAAATTAACACAGAAGAGCAAGGGTGCTAAGAGCTAAAATAGAGAAGGTGAACAATACTTGGGGAAAAAAGCGTTATGCGTTTTCTGAGCAACAGACCTGTGTTATTTAATAAGTTTTAGAGGTGAGCTAGTGCCAGGGTGTTTAAAATTCTGAGACCGAATCAGCGGTAGACAAAATACTGGCTTCAAAAGGAAAGTATTCTCAGTAAAAGTGTATGGCTATCCTCAGTAACTTACAGAATACAAGATAAAGAATATGACAGATCAGTACAACACATCAGTTTGAAGTGATTTCATTCCCAACCAAAGATCATATTACACTTCCCACTTCAAGTTCTTCTCAATAGGTAGTTTGGGCAATTGCAAATATATTATTCACTTTTAAAAAGTCATTTCTGTCACCTACAAGAATACATTACATAAATATATTATGAAATAATCGATTTCAAATAAACCAAGGACTTACATCTAATGTATCAGTAGGCTAAGAGCTATTTTTACTTGACAGCCTTCAATCACTGAGAACAGCACTGCTCCTTTCTATATTCTATCAATCCTAGTTTCAAAAGAGCCATATTTGAAAAAATAAAAGCCTGCTTCACCTGGGACTTGCAGTATTTCAGTAGAAAATGATTTTTCAGGTAATATAAGCAAAAGCAAGCTGTTGCTCATAAATCAGGTGAGCGAAGGCAGCAGTTGGAGTTGCCACTTTTTACATACGGGTTCAGAACTTACATCAAAGTTGTTCAGAGCATAAGCCAGCTCTCCACCTCCACCCTGCTGCTGGGCAGCATCATCTGATGCAGTTGCTTGAGCTGCGTTTGAGATGCCAGTGACCGCCTGCTGAAGCTGTTTGTAGATCAAGTCCCTGTTAGCTTTGTAGGCAGCCACATCAGGGTGCTGCAGACAGGCCTGAGACGCGGTATAGAGAATGGGAACGTTCTTCTGCAGGATTCCTCTGGCTGCCGCCATTTGATCACGGTGACCTACATCTTTCAATTCCTATTAGGAAAATTAAAGAAAGAAGCCGTTTGAAAACAGTCCCCACATTCAATCCATACACTGTCTCCCCGAGTCTTCAAGAGACAGGCAGATTCTTTGGCTAGTATGCTCAAATCTAACCCAACCTTGAGCTCTCCCCATATCCCTATTATTAATAGCTCAGCTCATCTTAGAACACAACAGCTCCACAAAAACTCAAAAAAGTGCTGTAGGGCAATTCACAGCTTCACATTTCAAGATCTGAGACATGTTTGCTCCTTGCCACACTACAGGACCAGCACTCTGAAAGCAGACAATACCAGTACATCAGGAGGATGCATAAGTAGCGACCTCAGTTTTCCATGTCTTAAAATAAAATGTGCTTTAAGATGCTTAGACATAAGTGGCAAGCATCATTTAACTGAAGGAAGAAAAAAGAAAGGCAATCTCTGACAATCGCTAACATTAGTCTATTGGCTCTATTTCACAAGTGATTAACCCAATTAATTTGTGCAACTAGCACAGAGATACTTGTTAAGAAATGCACGCTTGTTCTGTATGGATCAGCTCAACCAAGGGAGCCTTGTCATGAATTTGCATCTGAGAAGCCAGATCTTAAACTCCAAGACTCACAACCAGAATGTCTTCTTTAATCACACCTCGAAGATGGAGTTCACTTTCCTTAAGAGACTTGCACTTACTTTTAGAAGAAAAAGAGTATCATCTCATTCAGCTTCTTGTTCATCTCCAAAGGGAGAAAATAAATGCAATGACTATAATTACTGCTAATTTAAGATTAAGATTTAAGAGTACATAGGTCTTTTCCCAAACACTCACTGCTGCAATTCTCTAAAGCATCATCACCTCTGTTTTGGAAAGTAAGTACCATGAATAGATAGAGGTTCTGAGTCCAGCACAAGCAGTAAGGTTTATGAAAAGGAAGAACAAACACAATTATTAGCAACATGAACATTTTCAAGTTACTTCTTAAGCCTTACAAAGAGGTAACGAAAATGAAAAAATGGGCTGCTTTACCATATGGGGAAAAAAAATCTGACAGACCCTTCAAAATGAATGGGTAATACAAGACCTCTGTAAGACGCACGCTAAGCAGGGAGGGCACTCCAAGCAGGCTTACAGATTTACAGATTTAACACAACCACTTCCCATAGCATAAAACAATCCATCATGAAGCAGTTTAAGAACATTTATTGTATTGCCATCGTAACCCCACTCCCATTTACTGCAATCAGATTCTAGATACATAACCAACTAGCAATCCATTTTAAACTGCATCCAGTTTATTTTCGAAGATGAATCCATGCAAGCAAACAAGCAGTGTCACAGATGCATAAGCAGTTTTGGTTTGTACAGAACAACAGAATAAGAAATATGCTCTAAAAGAATTATGCTGTTTCAGATAAATCTGACTGCCAGTACTTCTACTTTCTTTTAAAGCTTAACTTACAAAGGAGTGAGTCACAACAGTGATGTTGAACAAAACCTTTACACGTGACTTGAGGTTAAGCACTAGCAATGCAAATGCAGGACATGCACAAAGCAATAAGGATTTCAAACCCTTCCTCAAACAGGCATTTCCATGCAAGACTAGCCAGCTATGGTGCATTGCTTGGCATGGCGCAGTGCTCCCTTGGAGAGGGCTGTAATTCTGTCCCCAGCCATGACTTTTGCTCCCTGTTTAAGTGACCATGGTTCATTACACCTGTGCAAATCACAAAGGCTGTGTGGTCTCATGGTGAGAGCACCAGCCACAAATTTGTATCTCAATCCTCTTTCCTTACCCACACCTGCACTGCTTCAAAATGGGAAGTCTTGACATCCATCAATGCAATTCTATAGAAGCAGCATTTCATTAAGGTACTAAAGCATTAACAAACAAATGCTATCAGGAAAATTTGAGTCAGAGGCAATGTACTACAGCTGAGCAGATTTTCTGCTTACCAGGCAAGCGCCATTCAATTTTCTAAACACCACTGAGTGCAACACAAAGTATTGAGAAAAAAGTAAAAAAAATAAATTAACAGCAGCAACAGGTAGTCCCCAAGAGCAGTAAGGCTGCCTTATTTTCTTCTTTTGAAAAAAGAAAAAGAAACTATATATACATAAGAAAGAGCTGTCATCACTATACCTGCTGCCTTTTGGCTGCCATGATGTTAAGTTTGTCCACCTCTGGTTTGAGGGCTTTGTACTGGATACCCAGATCCTGCTCTGTGCTAGCATTCCTTAGTTTCAAGATACCTTCTTCCACCTGAAAGAATATACAGATATATTCACATATTTTTCCAAGCAATCCAGTACACAGTTTAGAAAGTTATGGGCTTTCAGAATGGGCTTCATAGCAGACAGTGATCCTTCTCTCCTGCCTTTCACTGTTTGGAGAGAGACGTGTCAAGGGCTAACAGTACTTCAGGCTGAGCTACTGCTTGATGCTCACCAGCTACCAGGGACAGCCAGGCATGCGTGTCTGAAAGAGCCCAGGGCCCTCACAGAGCCCTGGCTGCAGCTGTCAAGGGGTAAGAGTGGAGCCCTCAAACCCCAGCTGAAGCCAGCCCAACACCAAGCTGTGCTGCATCTCAAGTTCTGCACAAACCACCCATCTCCTGCTCATAAAAAAAAAAAGCCTTCCTTCCATGTTCCACATTCATTTTATTTAGTCCACTGAAGCTACTTGTTCCTACTAATAACTAGTCGCATCTGCTAGATACAAGGGAGTAGTACTCAATAAGAAAACCAAATTATTTCTTTTGATTAAACGATTTATCCTCTGCTGTTCACAGACCACAGTGCATTTGTCTTAATACTAAAAGTTGAGAATGAAGTGCAATGCAGAGTCAAAAGCCACTGACAACATCTGTCAGTTGTTTTTACACTCCTCAGTTGCACACATTCTGCTAAGAGAAAAAAAAACCTGCCAGCATCACTGCTCCAGAGGCAAGCCGCTGAGAGGGAGCTCCAGGGTCAGTACGCCCAGGCACGAGGCAAAGCCACCCAGCAGAGCCAGCGCGGCGTGCCAGGCACGGCTCAGAACTGCACTTACTACTTTGAGCTGGACAAGCAGCTTGTAGACGTCTGCCATGTCAGCCAGAATCAGCAGCCGGGTGACAGCGGAGAGGAGGGCGCGTGCCGCCCGGACCATGTTCCCTCGTTTCACCGAGGAGCAGGGGTCATCGGCAAACTCCCAGAGGCACTCTTCATCAAGTCACCTGTGCGAAAAAAGATTGTCCCACTTTATTGTCACGGCACTTCAGACAGGGTGGTAAGGATTCCTGGGACAGCTGATTTGGAGGACAAAACACATTTGCTTAAATACAGCCAGCAATCCAGGCACGGAGCTGCCTCTGCGGTCACCACACAGAACGGGGGGAGTGGGGCAGGAGGGAGGAAGCGCTCGATAACAACACTCTGGTCCTTATCTCAAATTATACAGGTGCCGTAATGAGCCACGATCCCTGGAGACACAAATACAACACGGCACGGCCGTTACAAGCAGACCTGCAGTCTCCGGTTATTTCGGACTACAATGCTTTCAAAGCTCCAGTGAAAGCTTTGCTTTTAAGCCGAAAGCAGCAGCATGTCCTGTAAACACACAGGGAAGCGCCACAGCTCGTGGGACTGTAAACAACTCGGGGCAATGACCTGGCTGGCTGCGACGCCGCTTGCACTCGGGGCAAGGCTCTGCTTCGTGACACGCTCCAGCATTTCGTAGCCTGTGGGGCTGCATCTGCTGCGGGAGGAGACTGGGTTTCAGATGGTAACAGCGCAGTTGGGTAACTATGAAAAGCAAAGGCTGCTTTAAACAACTAGAGAAATTCCTCTAAAAGCCCTAAGAATCATTTCTGCATGTATTCAGATGTAAAATGCGGATTCTCCCCCCCCCAACACCTCACGCCCCAAGGGGCAGCGTTTTGGTCACAGCGGGGAGGTTTGGCATTCACTTCAGTGCTCTTGGATCTCTGCACTTTAGGACCGTTTGGCAAACGGCTAGGATTTAGTTTAGCAAACACTAGGTACTCAAGGTCAGGGATCTGTGGGCAATCGGAGGTGACCAGAAAAGCACACCAACTGCTTTATGACTAATTGCTATGTCAGAGGCTTCCCAAACCTGTACAAAAGCGTCCACATGGCCGAAGGCCAGAACCAAACTAGCACGCTTTTCACAGATAAGAGAAGAACCTCAGCCAGTGCTGCAGAAATTAAAGCTGACTAGTTCCCAGCAATCCCACTACCAAACGGGGCTGGGAGAGGTCCACATCCAAATCCCAAGACGATGCTGTGCCAGCACTGCCAAGAGCTGGCCCACTCCCACAGCCAGGCAGCGAGCGGGGCGCATCCCCTATTTGGGGCATATATTTTGACTACTCAAAAATCCCCTACAGCTGGAGAGCCTGAGGTTAACCATCCACACGCTTGCCCTGGGAAAGTTTCCAGTGCCCAAGCTCTCTGCACCTCCAGAGCTCAGCACAGCCCCAGCACAGCCGCCAGCCTGTCCGAGCAGCTATATGCAGACACTCGATTTTGTTCAGATGCGCCCTCCTAGGCAACACCCTTCCATCATCTTAAATACTACTACGAAGAATGGCACACAACGTTTTAAGATCAAAATGCACCACTTCAGCACTGTGACACATGAAAAAGCTGCTGTACAAGTGCAGATGAGCTATAAACGTCAATCTAAAGCCATCCCTTACCCAACTTTTTGAGGACCATGACTCATTACTTTAACAAGCGTTAAGAGCTTTAGTCTTTCAGTTGGTGAAAAAGACAAATGTTCCTCCAGTGCTGGAAAATGACAACCAGCCATGAAATTATGAAATTATGTAGCTGACAGGACTCTCTCTTTATTTATTCTGGAAGAGACTAATAATAGTGAAATTCATTTCATCACCACAAGTATACAAATTGATAAACAATCTCAGCATTTAAGATATATGCCACAACCAAGCTCATGACAAATATTCCCCCCTTCATCCACATGTAAAATTCTCACTCTCCCAATCCCCCCAGAACAGTCATGTTGTTTTCACCAATTTCCTATTCCAAACAACCTGGAGGTGGTCACTCACTTCGCTCAAGTCTCAGCGATCACTAAAACAACCCTAAAAAACAAAGTTATCTTCCACCCATCCTTTAATTCATAATTTCATATGCCAGTCTTAAAAAAGAAAAAAACAACACTACTCCTTTTTATTTTAATGAGAGATTTTAAAAGATTTAGTAAGTTTCAAACAGCTTGTCAGAGTGTCAAAAGACAACCAGCTCTCTGGAATTAATGGAAGATGAAAGTTGTTGCTTTTTTTTTTTTCTCCACAAATTAAAGAAAGCTAACTCTCAGACTTTTTATAAAGAACTCTCAGCAGGTGTAGTTATTTTAACTAGATTCAAAGGATAGTAGGGAACACTGCCCTGACCTTTGTACACAGCTAGGTACTGCGTGTGGGTGTTCATTAGGAGTTCGAATCTGAACCAACATGATCTTCTCATTTTCAAATTGGAGCCAGAAGCAACAAAGCTAGCTTAAAAGTAGGATTTCAAGAATTAAATAAAAAAATACACTGCAAAAGAGTCAGACTGCAACTGAGATTATACAGCTGATATGAATTCTTATATGAGTAATCTGTTTTTCCAATACCACCTTAGATTTTTTCACTCGATATTATAAGGGAGAGATAATAAAAGAGAGTCAAGGGAAGAAGAGGCAATGGTAGCCATACTATGATCTTGTCAATAAAACGCTAAGAATTCAATTAAATCTAATGGAACAAAGCCCATTTCAGAAATAGTAAGATTTTAGTCCATCAAAAGAAAATTACCATTTTCTAGTCTCATTCCCACTATGCCCACAGGGTCTGACAGCACTTTCAGACAGCACTATTAATCCTCCTCGGCAGCGTGGTGCACGATGACCATGACAGAAAAGCTTTCTCTACGTGAGCACCGCCTGGGCGCTGATCAGAGGAGGAGATGGGCAGAGGCGAGGCAGGGAAGCCCTACGTGCAGTTAGGACACACACAGGCACCGATGCTTTTTTTTTTTTCCCCTCCCTAAGCCACAAACTCATGCCCATGCATCATCTCGTGCCCTTCAGCACCTTGCAGTTTAAAGGCTGTCTGCAGGCTGCTCCTGTCACGGTATCAGAAACACAAGGAATGCCACCAGCACGCCAGCTCCTGTACACTCTCCCCCAGCATTTCAATGAACCGTTTTTACTGGTCCGGCAGACACAGCGTGCACAGCCCTGCCTTTGCCTGGGTCGCTGTCGGTGCTCGCAGCCCGTCATCCCGCAGCTCACGGCTGCTTCCCACCCCGGCCATGCCTCTGTCTGCCCATGGCTCCCTCTCTCACCTTCCCCACGGCTGCCAATTCCCTGCCAAGTGACGGTGAGGATAAAGCCACAGCTTGAAGACTTTATTACCCTGGGTACTGAAGTCCAATCTTCCCTACTGCCACCTTCGTTGGCCACCACGAGGGTGGGAACAGGCTGTCCTGGCATCCTACTAGGCAGGATAAAGCTTCTGCTGCCCTCCAGCAGACAGCCAGTGACTGTTTTTAAGCCTGTATTTCAGACTTCTTTCTGCCATATCAACATGGGAATTGATACTTGTGGAAACAAAAGCTTTGTTAATTCCTTAATCTTATCTTCAGTTAAATCCATATGCTGCGGGTACCACTCATCTGCAGTTTGTGTCAGAGCTCCCTCCGGTTACCACTTTTCAAAGGTCTCAAGTCCTGGGCTGGGGAATTACTTCTAACACAAGGAGCGGCATACTCCTAAAACGTTGTTCTTGCAGGAAAACAAGTGAGAACTCTTTGCAGCCTTATTACGAAATTAAGCTAACTGGTCACAACAGAGCTGTAAAGTTGAGTTTTTCCAAGAAGAATTCAGTGTTTAACTTGAAGCTATTCTTGCAGCTGGCTTCCTTCTGGTCTTTTGAAATCCTTAAGCTGTGCGTCTTGTGTGAAGTACAGCTGAAAAAAACTTTACACTTTCATAATTTGCCCCACTGTTCAGTTTTGGAGAAAACTTACTCAAACATAGGGCTGAAAGGAACCATGCTGAATCAGTCTGTCCGCTTCCCTGCGACCACAACCATGCGGCATGATCAAAACCCACAAGACTCATAAAACCATCCATTCTCTTACCTCAAACCCTACACACAGGCTTGTGCTTTCTAATTTTAAGCTTTAATTTTTGGTCTGTCATGTAAAATTACCATGGGAAGAAAGGCAACAGTAAGAAGACAGCTAACGCTCTGGATCCTCACACTCACATGGATATACAGAGGAAGTGAACTATGGCCAGTTCTGCAGGAGAACAGGAACACCTTGGTCAGCCCAACCTGACAGAGATCTCCTACCTGACCCCAGAGTTTGCAGCCTGTCACAGTGCCAAGCATCTGGACCAGAAACCTCCTTGGTTCCAAAACTGCCCAACAGCACCAACAGAGCTGGCCACTTAATGTACAACTAGTCCTCAGTTCTTCCAAGAGGGCAAAACCCTACAACAGGCTCGGGAACAGGAGCTTGCAGTATGGGGAGTAAGGCAGGGCAAGACCATCATTGCCCCTTCCATTACCCAGCAAAACCAGAACGGCCAAAATCAGTGTAAGACACTGCAAGGATGCTGAAATCACAGAGCTCACAGCAGACATTTTCCCATTACTACAGCTTTTCTGTACCACAGCAGGATCTATTCTGAAAAAAATAAAAAAATAAAAAAACCCTTCAGTTCTTTGTCTCCACTACTCTTAAAAATATTCTTTTAAGAAGTTTCACTACTTCAAAATAAGTCAAAAAGTCCAAACCCTTAAAGGGCCAGAAATCCTACTTTGGGATTTCCATGAAGCTGTTTAATATTTAAAGCCAGTTGTAATTTATTCTTACATTCTAAAAATCATGAAGACTTTGAAGTGATCCACTTATATTGATTTAGTATGTAGCCATACTATCACTCATTCTAAATAGCTCTTTTCACTTCTTTGTTTTTACCCCCCAACAAATGGGTTTTATGAACAAGCGTGTTCACTAAAGTCGTGTACCCTCTCAATCTTCTTGCTGGGCTAAAAAAAATTTTTTAATTTTCTCTGATGAGACAAGTTATCTATTGTCCTAATCATCTTCATAACCTCTGTCTACATTCATTCGTCTTTTTTTATTACGGTATCTAAACCTCTCCCTACTCTAAATAGAGGCATTATTAATTCTATTTTCCTGTCTTCTGCAGAAGATAAATTGGGCTATACATCTATAATCTTACTGCTGCCTTCAGAGACACAGCCGGTTCACAATCACCCTTCTGCTGACCAAGGCATCCAGAGTTGCTGGAAGGAAGGAATCAAGGGGCTGGAGCACCTCTGCTACGAGAGGCTGAGAGCTGGGGTTGTTCAGCCAGGAGAAGAGAAGGCCCCGGGGAGAGCTCACAGCGGCCTGCCTGCGCCTGAAGGGGGCTGCAGGAAAGCTGGGCAGGGACTCTTTGTCAAGGAACGTAGCAACAGAACAAGGAGTAATGGATTTAAACTAAAAGAAGGCAGATTTAGATTAGGTATTAGGAATCAATTCTTTATTATGAGGGTGCTGAAGCACTGGCACAGGCTGTCCAGAGAAGCTGTGGCTGCCCCATCCCTGGAAGTGTTCAAGGCCAGGCTGGATGGGGCCTTGGCCAATCTGGTGTGGTGGGAGATGTCCCTGCCCATGGCAGGGGGTGGAATTAGGTGATCTTTAAGGTCCCTTCCAACCCAAACCATTCTGTGATTCTCTTCTACTTTTGCCTCCCATTGCAAAAGGCAGACAAACGTACCAACACCCAGGGTTGCTGAGCTGATGAGCAGGGTTTAGAACAGAATAGTTCCACTGGAAGGGACCTACAAAAAAAAATCGAGTCCAACTGCCTGACCACTTCAGGACTAACCAAAAGTTAGTCTTATTATTGAGGGCATTGTTCAAATTGCCCCTTGAATGCAGACAGGCATGGGGCATTGGTACCACGCTTCTCTCATCTCTCCAGTTCGTGAATTCAACTGGTCTGCCACAATACTGGAAGCACTTCTGAAGCGCAGAGCCTGTACATAAATGGGTTTTGTGAATTTGTATCTCCTGTCATTAGCACTACAGAAGTGTAATCCTACCAGCACAGACCCCTGGGCACAGCAAAAATAACCCTCCCTTCCTCAGCCCGCTGTCTCATTTTCCACCACTTGCTTCGAATTATCTCAAAGGTTTTATTTCCTTACGAAAGGTTGCTCCACTCTGCTGCACCTGCCCAGACACCGCCACCGTGACGGGGACACGGGCTTCAGTCAGTGGTGCTGCCCCAGCAGCCAGCAAGCAGCTGCAGGCACCAGTCATATCGGGTGCATCTTTGAGCCTAACCATCCTGGGCTCATCCCTGGTTTAGTTTTCCTTCCTCTCGATTCATTGTCCTTCTTCCCACAGCCTCTGCAGTGCCTCGACAGAAAACCTGAACCTGTTCCACTCTGGAAATGAAGCACATCCAAATGGTCATGCAACTTCCCAAAACGGATGCAGCTGTCCCCTCTGCGCACCGGATCTCATGCAAGCCTCCTTCAGCAGGAGGAAGCAGCGGAACGACATTCAGGTGGCAGTGCTTTTTTCTCCAGCGCCTCTCAGCTCTGAACTCCAGCTCCTCCGTCAGAGACCAGGGGAAGTTTTGGCACAAAGCCTGCATAGTTTCAAAATTAAACAGGGGCCAAGAAGCGAAAGGGTCATACTGAAGCTTCCTGTAGCAGTCCTTCCTACCAGCTTCTCACTGTAGTATACAACAACAAATTCAGAAAATGCAATTTTGCAATCCCAAGGACTAAATACACCTCCCTCACACACTAATATCACTAAGAGCGATGTGAAAACATACACAGATGAACTCGGACTCCCAATACTGAGCAGCAATCAAGCAAGCACCAAAGAATTAAAGGCCTTTGAGACAATGGGGTCTCTTTTGCTGTTGCTTGTTGTTAAATTAAGCCAACTCAATTAGCCCTTTACATTGCAGCCTTCTTATGTTGATCTTTCTTTGGTCTGTCAACCAGGCTCGTCCAGAACTTAAAGCCATTTTCAAGTAGTATTTCATCACTGTGCAACTTCAGCTACAAACAAGTAATTAATGCTAATGAGTTTTTCTTTTTTTGCAGCAGCAGCCACCATTAATACCAGTTGACTGGGTTTCACTGAAGCATAGAAAAGGCTCATGACTGGAAGAATGATAAATGATTTATGAGCAACAACATTTACTAGTGCATATTTTAGAGTACGCCAGCTCCATAGGCTTTCTTGGAAAGGACCTGCAAGAAAAGCAACAAGGAAAATGATAAAAATCAACACTAGATGTGGGGGAGGAAGTCTGGAATATTTAATCAAAGTCCTTGCATTCTGTTTGTCGCTGTTTACATTTTGCATATTCAAGACATCCAGTTCTAAGTCAATACTCAGCTCTTCCTCCTACAATGCTGTTTTGAATACATCTGAATTTTGTAGAAGGTAATCGACAAGTATTTGAGACTTAGTTCCATAACATTTACAGGTGGCAGTCTGTAGGGGGGAAAGAAAGTCGCTTCTTAGCCTAAATTGAGTTTTAAATGCTCTTCAAAGACTCAGCCCCCCTCTCTCTCTCTCCTCTGAACCTCTACTTGGGAGATTTGATTTCCACATAAGCCCAGTTAATGATTTTTGCTAGAGGAAGCCAGCTAGACAAGCTGAGAATCTACACAAGTAAACAGGAGCATAATCATTAGAAATAACAGCGAAGGGTAACGGGAACATTTCTACTTGCTATGAAAAATTCTTGTTCGATAAAAGCTATCAGATGCATCTCTCTTACCTTGTTTGCGAACATCTTCCACAGCCGCTACCAGCTCCTCCTTAAGGAACTGGCTCTCTTTCGCAATCTTGTCTCCTTTGTCCAGGAAATTCTCTGTTGCTTGTTCAACTGAAGCAGCCAAAACATGGGCCTTTTTAGAGCGCCCTCGTTTTTTATTAGAGGGGCCCTTGTTACTTGTGTTAACCAATGTTGTAACCTAAGGTTATGAACAGAAGGGGAAAAGAATTAGTTTCAGATGAGAGTAAGGTCACAAGCATTTCTTTGGTTTTAGACAGCATATTTGTAATACTTCCACTACTGTCAGCTCCAAAGGGTAGACTGGCAAACAAGTGTTTTTCACTTCTCTTTAAACATTATCATGCTTTTTGATTCATTAGACGAGCTTTATAAATTCAGCTAAACTACTTAGAGATTTTTCTTATCAGAAGCAGACCTGAAAATTTGATTTTAAGAATAGAATTCTATTTGTATTTTGATGAACTGCAATCTCATTAACAGGCCGCAGCTATTTGGCATTACACTAGAAAGAACCAAGTTGAGGATAATTAGTTTGGGATAGTTCTCCAGGCATAAAAAGACTTAAAACAAGGCTGAAGCCATTATCTACAGAAATCTAGCAACACAATATCCTTTCAGTTCAAAACAGTGAATATTACAGCCAGCCAACTAAATGCAAAGCAAAGAAAGGACCTCAGAGCTGAATCCATCTTCTCAGTAAGTTAGCTCAGGTTGATTCAGAGAGGGAAAGCCCATCAGCTGGGAGTTCATCAGCTGTCCTTTAATGGGAAGCATTTCTATCTGGTAGTCTCTGCAACTATTTGTAATACATGATAAGCAGCAAGGCAATTTACTCAGCTTTCCTCTCTGTGTTTTGTCAATCTCATCATTCCCAAAATTTGGGATTGCCAGCACCGCCTTTTATGCTACTTGAGGAATGAATTACAGACACTGAACCTGGACAAAAAGGTCCTTTAAACAAGTCTGCTCAGTTAAGTTTGCCAAATTAGGACTATTTCTGTTAAGGAAAGACTCCATCAGCAACTCTGGCTTCAAAGCAACACAGCAGATCACCAACTGCCCAGCCAAGCATCTAGAGGGGAACAAATGGCAACTTGCTTCAAAGTATGGACTGCAACTTGCCAATTACAGGGATGTAAACACTGGAAACAGAACTTAATCATTTCAGCTCCTGCTCTGCACAGGCTGCGTCCAGTTCGTATTGCCACCTTAAGAATGCCACAGTTCAGGAGAACAACACCAGGAGACATGAGTTAATTCTTGAGTACACTTCAAAAGGTCTGGAGGAGAAAGATTTTTGGAGAAAGAATCTTCAAAATGCCCAAAAGGTACAGCTTACACTTACAAGACTCGTTGTAGCCGCCCTACATTCTTCTGTGCATTTCATTGAGCAACAGACACCATGCAGAAATAAGCTTTTATTCACAAATCCAGCGAGAAGCGTAGGCAGAATTTCAAAAAAAGCACGCATAGCTTGTAAAAGATGTACTGAAACAGTAACAAATGCCATAAAAGCATATTTCTCATGTGGGACCCAGTTAGGAGGGGTTGGTAACCAATATACAACACAAGGCTGCTATAAACGGGTTGCAAGCATTCCCTCACAGGAAACTGCTGCCCCATTGCCTTAAAATTAATAAAACAATCCACTGGGAATTTCACCATTTATCTGAATCTCTTTCCAAAGGGAACAATAATCATAGGTAATCTCAAAGAAAACTTATGAGACCTTGCTTCGAACAAGCACTAATGGCTTCAATGCAAGGGGCTTCTGTCACTCCTGAATATCAGTTTCTAAGTGACACAACACAGCCTTTTAAAAAGATGCGACAAATAAGCAACATACCACCCAAAATATAGGTGAGAAACAGCAATAACAATGGAACATTGGTTACCGAAATGCATTTCTGCACCTCTCATCGAAATACTGAGTCTTACTAGGTGCTGAGGAAGCACAGAGTTGTGCCCAATAATTCTGCTAAAATAAAACTGAATGAAGAAATGACTTGTGCTTCCCCCCCTCTGGTTTTGTAGTGTTCTTCTTGAATTTAAGCTGACTTAGTTAATTGAAATAGTACATCGAAACAGGTAATCATCTTATGAAGGTCGTTGCCTGCCCCCCCCCCCCCTTTTTTTTTTTTTACCTGTGTAACAAGAGGCTCAAGTAGTCTTTCAACCGCCAGTGTTCTTATCTCCAAGCTTTTGGGGTCCCATTTGAAGTTCACGTTGCCTGCAGTAACAGCCGTCATTTCTAGAAGAAAAGAGCTCCATGAATAAATTGGTTCTGATTAACTTCATTGGCATTTATTTGAAAACAATATAAAACCAGAGGCTATTAAACACGCAGCACGGCCATTCTGCGTAAATTAAGTCTATAGGGTGTATGGAAATATTAGTGTTGGTTGAGCTGGTGATAACTAAAAAAGTAAAATTGCTTGCTATGACATACAGGCACTGCGTGTATGCTCTGGTTAGAAAAGTAAAACCATGAAAACTGCAAAACCAAACAACCACCCCAAAGGCCCAGTACGTGAATCAGAACAATGATGAGATAGGTAACACTGGCTACTCATCAGCGGCCCCCGAGCAATGAAAAAGGGCCTCAGAAGCGAGGTGGGACTGGAGAGATGAAGCTAGAGGCAAAGCAGATAACCTCTGCCGACCGCCGCCACCCCTGGGGCCAGCCGGCCCAGGTCCTGGGGCCAGCAAGATCCTGACTCCAGCAGCATCCAACAGCTGCTGGCTTGCCCCAGTTACTCAGCACCACCCAACGTCAGTGCTCCAAATGCTTCAGCAAACAGGGAGCTGGGGGCTAGCTCAACTCGCTCATCCCATTCAGCCTCATTAAGCACAGGAGTAAAACAGCAAATGTGAGCCCCATGCAGCCAGAAAATTCAGCTGGTTCACGTTCAGCAACTTAGATAGCTATTACACTTCCCCTTAACATTTACATAGGAGGGAAAAAACAGATTGGCATGAAGAGATCTCTTAAAAGCTGTCACTGAGCCTTTCCTTCCCATTGCGCTTTTATGCCGACGTCCCAATGGAACTGCTAAAACGATTACAGAAAAGGTTTAGTAAAACTACTACAACAGTTCTCCTTTTCTCAAAAAATAGAAACCCGATCACTAGGTTAACACCATGATACTGCATAGCACAGCAAACAATCCTGATAATCACAACTACAGCTTCGGTTAAAACAAGCGCACAAAACCAGTTCATGGTACGTTAGACTCCACAGATTCAGCTCTTCCTGCTCTAGGTTGTCCTCCAAACACAAACCTGGGTTCGGCGTAGTCTTGAAACTTAGTGTTTTCATTAAGTCGCGAAGAGTAATCAGTTCTCAACATCTCCTTCCCCCCTTCTCCTAAGCACCTGCTGTTAGAGTTGCTTTAAAAGCTTATGAGCTGGTATTTTTAAACCTTGCTCTGGACAGGACATTGTCTGCATAGCATCTCAGAAGACAGACTGCTCCGACAGCACCAGATGTCCCCGAGCTGCCAGGCGAGCACGACGTCCCATTATTTTTAAGAAGCAGGAGGCAAAGCGCTAATTTTGGTACCCAACCATGTTTACAACACACACCAACAACTAAGTGTTTTATAGCAACACAGACAGCTACACAGCAGAAGCAGCACGCACACGAACGGTTACTTCCCATTCAAAACAAAATCTCTGGCACCTGAGAAGCTCAGACCAAGGCGGGAGGGAGATCAGGGCCCAGCATCACCAGGCTGCAGCCAACAGCACCTTCGGCCGGTGTCTGACACCAAGGAGGCAACGCAAGCGATAAAACACTCGCTACAATACCGGAACACATCTTTGCCCTGAAAAGTGTCCACGCAGTCACATTCTGAAGCACAACTTCGCAAGCTGCAGGGCAGGAGCATTCACTTCACCTGCACAAACCTCTCCACTCCCTCCCGTGCCCCAAGCGCCTACGCTGCTGCAGGGAACACAAACTTTAAAAGCTGAAAGCTTAGAAAAGGGGAATAAGGAGAGGTTGATCGTGTTAGCATGCGAAGTACTCCTGATAGCTTTAAAGCAAAAAGCTGGAAAGCACAGACAAAGGGCCAAGCTGCGACACCTCCCTGCCAAGGCAGGGGGAGGAAGGCTCCCTCCTCTTCCTCACCCCAACAACGGTGAGTCCTAGGCAGCGACTCACAAGGTCACTGTCCTTGTCTCCCCCTTTTTGTTCTGCCGCTCCAGCTTTGCACCGGCTCGTGCCAAGGCCCAGATGTGCCGATGCTGGCACCAGGCGAGCAGCACGGCTGCCGTGGGAAGAGCAGCAGGCTGCAGCACGACCTCAGCACAACATCAGGAACCATGGGCTCAGGCTCTCCAAAATCCTGCACGTCCATGCCACTCCCCAAGGTCAGCGACAGCAAGCTCTCCTCCCTCTGCAAAGGTAAGTTTTTCAGGTGCCAGCCTGTAAAAATGCATACAGAAACCCCCCTCTCCCCCCACATATCCCCTGCCCTGAGTGAGGCATGTCACTGCTTTATTCCCTCCTGGTTAGCTGGTTGTGAATGCTGCCTACATAAGCAGCCAAGAAAAATATGCTGAAAGCCTTTATGGTTTCTGAGATACATACCCAGGGCTCTGGAAAGCCCATTAGGTTTCCAGGTAAGAGCTGTTTCTATATATTTAATGCTGTTATGCCTCTTTCAGAAACAAAGCGTGGGGCTGGAGGTAACAACAAGAAGATACATTAATTGTATTAGGAGGATAATGAAGGCAATTCATCTGAAAACAAGTTCGTATGACGGCTCACGAATTGGCCAAAAGTAACGGTCCATAAAACCACTTAGTATGAACTTTATTGAAGTTTACCTTAAAAACATGGCTTGATACCAAATACACTGTTTGGCAGCAACAGCTCGGGTATCACTTGTACGCTGCCGTAAATACAACGCTTTAAATACTTGCGAAGGACACAGTAAAAAGCAACAGCCTTCAAATACATACATGAATTGGGTGGTTTGGGGGGATAAAGGGACAGCTGCCAGGGTCAAGTGAAGGCAGGGCTGCGCGCCTGAGATGAGGAAGCTCTGATTCGGTGGCACTTCTTGTGCCTGCTCAGCTTTGTGCCTCTTGGATCCAACTAGGCCATCTAGCACACAGCCTCAGCGGACGGTGTGGCAGTGCTCAGCCCCGTGCCCTCGGAGAACACTCGGCGACTCCCAGGAAGAGTGCAAAGGCTGTAATGTCTAACGGAGACGAACATCCCCTGGAAGCCAGACACCCCCGCAGGCCAGCGCAGCACCGCTCTCGGAGCTGGGACAGCCCAGGGGCTGCGGAGGAGCCTCCCCGTGCCACAGACTTCCCACCAGCAGGACATACCCCAGGCGGGACTCTCAAGGACAAAGCACTGCGTGCTACGAAGCGGAAAAGAGTGAGCAACACTGAATCTGAAGTGCTGGAATATACAGAAAGACGCCACCGCACAAGAAGCCGCGCTTGCCCAGCCCGTGGTTCCAAAAGCAGCAGGGAAGCTGCTGACGAACCGCCGTTCATCCTCCCACAGCCCTCCAGGAGCTCATTCCCGTCTTCACATCCCACCCGCTCTGTGCTGGCAGAGCTCTTCCCATGGCTGAGCGATTAACCAGATGGGGAAGAACTGATTTGGCTGGAGGGAAAGAAATCCATTTCTGCGGGGCGGGACGCGCTGCCCATCTGGCTCGCCGCCTGCCACAAGCACTGCTAGCAGAAGCAGCCACGGGGAGAGAAGACGGCTACAAAGACGTTCAGGTGGACACGGAGCGAGGCTGGGTGCTGCAGCTGAGCCGTACCAGGTGCCGCTAAAAAAACCACCATCAAGCGGGGCTGGGAGGGCATTCCTGCTCTCTGCTTATTTCAGCCTCAGACACGAGGCCACGAGGTTAAACCACGCTCACAGCCCGGAGGCTGACCGCAAACCCTTCAGGCCGTTACAGCGGTCCCGACGGTGCTCGGTGTTTCAGGAGGTGCTGCAGAGTAACGCACGCTGTCTTACTGGTTCTGGCGTGCACACAAGGCCACAACAGGTGGGGGAAGATTATGAGTTTAAGGAAGCCACTTTCAAAGCTCCCTGCTGCTTCCAGAAATTTCAGTTTCCAGCCAAATAGCATCTCTGCAAGAGCCATCCCTGGATGCCTCACCCCCGCCTCCTCCAGCAAATCAACAATTCAAGCTCAAGAACAGGTTCCCGTTACACTCCCAACCTCTAGCACACGCTGTTGCGGTACAGACCCTCCTTTCCCTGCCACAAACCTGCCCCAGCCCGGCACGCGCCTCCCGCGGAGGTTCAACGCTCTCGGGGTAGCCCAGCCCATGCCCATCACCTCGCCGGCTCGCTGCGCTGCCTGCAGGGCACAGGACTGCACAGCACGGGTGGAGGTGAGCCGTGCCGTGCCGTGCTGTGCCGTGCCACCCAGCTGCACCCGCGGCAGTGCCCGGCCCTGCTCGGGAGAGGCTGGGGCACAGCCAGCAGCCACTGCTCACCCTGGCAGAAGGATGCTGCCCCGAAGCTGCCGCGCACCGCTCTGAGCAGCCGGCACGCCGTGCACACGCTGAAGGCCCACGGTGCTCTTTCTGAGAGCACTGCTGGAGATGGCAGTGCTTTCCAAAACCAGTACTTGGAGGTTTTAAGACGATCTTCAGACGCTTACTGCCAGAATAGTGGCGTGCAAATAATTTCTGTTCTTTGGCAAGGGTAAGAACAAAGGCACCCAAGGCTCACAAAGGAGCCGTACTCCAACAGCGAGCTCTGTGCACCGACACAGTCACAGCACCAGGCGCACGTGTGCTCACGGTCGGGTTTTCCATCCAGGCTGGGCTCCCACACGCACCTGAAGGCGGTGCTGGCCCTGTCTCAGGCAGCACTGAGCTAGCAACGGCTGACCTGCGCTGCACCAGGACATCCCCCAGCCTCCTGGGCTCTGGACCAGAGCAAACCTCTCCCCGCCGGGCAGCCACAGACCTAACCACAGGGCTCCTCTGCTGCAGCGTAAGCCCTACCACCTTCTGCTGTCAGCAGCAAACAAGTCAGCCTCTCCCTAAGCCTCTTACCCATCTTCTTCTACCAGTCTTCAAATTTCAGCTATCCTGACACGGTACTTCCAAAAGCCTTACAGAACCCAAGCACGCTCGCCCTTCTCTTAAGGAAGGCAGCATTCCACCCGTGGTCTCAGGAACGCAGCAGGGGACAAGGCTGGGCCAAGCACAACAGCCTCCGCGCTGAATTTGGGCATTATGTTGCTCAAAAACCAAACAAGAGTATCGCATGAGTAGTCTGACATAGTATTTTGCCTATACCTGGGAGGGCGCTCTCCATTTTAGCTCCCTGTCTGCTACCCAGCTAGCTGTTCCCATTTTGTGCAGCTGATTGTGCCCAGGCCCAGCAATATGTACTCCAGCACATTATTTTGTGGCTTATTTCTTCCTCTCCTATTTCCCTATGCAGTCACAGTCATTCTGAATTATATCCTCTCCTCTACTGTGCTCGCAGAGTCTCTTTGGATATTCTGCACGATGCAACACGAATATCCACTGTATGGACACGAATGTCAACTGTATGAAGTTCAACAAGGCCAAGTGCCGGGTCCTGCACCTGGGGCGCAACAACCCCAAGCAGCGCTACAGGCTGGGAGATGAGTGGTTGGAAAGCTGCCTGGCAGAGAAGGACCTGGGAGTATTGGTTGATAGTCGGCTGAATATGAGCCAGCAGTGTGCTCAGGTGGCCAAGAAGGCCAACAGCATCCTGGCTTGTATAAGAAGCAGCGTGGCCAGCAGGGCTAGGGAGGTGATTGTCCCCCTGTACTCGGCTCTGGTGAGGCCACACCTCGAGTACTGTGTTCAGTTTTGGGCCCCTCGCTACAGGAAGGACATGGAGGTGCTCGAGCGAGTCCAGAGAAGGGCGACCAAGCTGGTGAGGGGTCTGGAGAACAAGTCTTACGAGGAGCGGCTGAGGGAGCTGGGCTTGTTCAGCCTGGAGAAGAGGAGGCTCAGGGGCGACCTTATCGCTCTCTACAGGTACGTTAAAGGAGGCTGTAGTGAGGTGGGGGTTGGTCTATTCTCCCACGTGGCTGGTGACAGGACGAGGGGGAATGGGCGAAAGTTGCGACGGGAGTTTTAGGCTGGATGTTAGGAAGTACTTCTTTACCAAAAGGGTTATTAAGCATTGGAACGGGCTGCCCAGGGAGGTGGTGGAGTCACCATCCCTGGAGGTCTTTAAAAGACATTTAGATGTAGAGCTTAGCGATATGGTTTAGTGGAGTACTTAGTGTTAGGTCGGAGGTTGGACTCGATGATCTTGAGGTCTCTTCCAACCTAGAAATCGGTGTCTGTGTCTATCCCTTATTCCACCACCCAGGTCATAAGCCTGGGACGTGGGGCGGTTCGTGACAACAACCCAGCTTCATCTTCCAGCCAGAAGGCAAGCCACGCTTCTTCACTGCCAAAGGAATTCTTTTGGTTTGTTTCATTACCCAAGCGCTGAACCCACCCGATAATCAGCAGGGATTCTTCACCCTTGCTGGCGGACAAGGCAAGAACAAAGATCTGTAGAAACGTACCTAACATCCACCCGGAACGTGAATCTTGTGACCATCTCAGTGTGAAAAAGGTTAAGGCACCCGGTTCACACCCCACTGGCAGCTCAAAACTGTTTTTCATAGAACTGCCACCACCCTCTCCAGTGACACCATTTTTGTGAATACTTCTTTCCGTGCCCAGCCTCCCCGTGAGTGTCTGCCTCCTTCCACACCTAACGCAGCGCTCCTCTCAGCGCAGGAATCGCTGCTGGCCAGGGCTGTTTGGCACACACGGTGCTTTCCAAGGAGGATTTAAGTGGTTTTGATTCAAGCTGTTTATTTAAAGCCAAGTGTACACAACTAAAAACAGATAGTCATCTTCTAACATAACCTGCAATCTCAAAGTCCTTCCGTGCGGCTACCGAATCTTGTTCTCCATAAACGCAGCGAAGTTTTTACCTCCACAGAAGGCTCTAGCATTAGGATTTCACAACCTGAAATATGACTACAAGCTATAGATGCTGCGCTGACTACTCTTTAATTATTAAAATATTTCCATCACTTGGACGTATTCAACCTCACGACAAGTTTGTGCACAGGCAGCAGTAACCAGCCAAGCAGGAGGACGAGATCTCCCTTTGGATAAGCCTGTATCTCATCAGTGCCTCTGCAGGAACGGTGCCCACTCGGAGCCAGCTCCCAGGATTTCTGCGCGTACCCCTGGTACCGCGGTGCACGAGGCCTGCAGGGAGCCACCTGAAGCTGTCAGCCAGTACAAAGACGTGCACCTTCACATAGCTGCTGCTTTAGCAAGTCTTTAGACCTTGCTACTGAGTTAGGAGTTACAGCCTCGCCCAGTGCCCCTACAAAAAGCAGTTATGTCTACAGCTCCCGCTTCTCCTCCTGTTCCACGCAGTGACACAGCAAAGCACACGAGGCCACCGCCAGGTCAGCACCCAACACGCTTCCCAAAGCGGTACGCGCTAGCTCCCAGCAGCTTCTCAACTGCTGCTGGACCACGGACTGAAGTAACTTACTTGCATCCAAAAAAAAAATAAAAAAAAAAAGGAATGAATTCTGTAAGAGCAGGTTTTCACACCTGCAATTTCCTCTGGCTACCGTTAAGAAGATAGAAGCAACCTCGCCAGTGTTCCTGGGACCACAGCACTGACCGTGCAGCTCCAAATGAACTTTTTTTGGAGCAGTAACTGCTAGCAGCAGCCTCCCGCCTGCCCTACGTAAGCGTTAGGCTTTGATTGTTCTATTCTGGCATCATTATTTTGCCTCAAAGGAGCTGGACTGGCGGTGCAAGCCAAATCACAGCAAGCACGGGCAATTACTAGTTTATTCATGCCACATTAAGGCTTCAAGTCATGGATGACATCCTTACAGGATGCAAGAACCAAACTCGTGCTTGTGCCTGCTTAACTGTCCAGATGGATAAGGCTGTACGGCCCAACAAGCTTCCCATTTATTTCTGTATGGCTTGTAGCTTCCAAAATTCACCTAGGAGTCTAACTACACACAAAGAAAACTGATGAGGTATCGGGCACTGCTCTACAAGATGCATACACTTCTCCTCAGCAAAAGGATCTCTGTTATAACCAAGATTTATTTTCACGTTCTACCTGCAAAACTTTAAATTTAGGGAAGGGAGAGAGCACAGCCTGCGCAGGGAGCTATGACCGTGATCAGTAAACCCACTCATTCCGTCTTCAGGAAAATATTGGTGCCATTTATGGCAAAACATGCAATACTGACACCCAGAAGACACCTTCCAAAATCAGCACAAGTAATCACCAGATTTCTAACCCATGCATTTCAGCTGCTCTTCGGATCAGGACCGCAGCCATGCAGAAGGACAACGCACCCGCAGTTTCAGAGAGGAGCAGCATCCCTCACTAACTCAGCTCCGCAGTGAAAGCAACCTCACCCCCCCGACCCCAGCCCTCTCGCCACCACTCTCCCTAAATTTAGGCTTACTCCGACAGCACCTGCAGACAGAACAAGCAGACCCAGCTGGAGCGGGGACGTCAGAGCCCAGGTGAGAGCCGTACATCTGTGGGACCACTTCAGCACCACTCCTGAGAGCCCTTTAACCTCACCCAGCCTCTTCCCACCCCTGAGGCTCAGATCCATGGGGAAGTAAAGCTTCCCTAAACCATTAATGGGAGAAGAGCTGACTGCCACTTAGAGCACGCGTTTCAGACCCTAGGGGAGCCACAGGAGCTGGAGATGTAATAACTAGGCTGGGGCTACAAAGCGCTCCCCTGCGAAACCCAGGCTCCGCCAGCACAGGTTTCCGTTACCGATGTAAGTTAGCAGTGAGTGCACGTAAGGAAAAAGGGACAACCCTTTAACAAATGAATTTTTGCCACAAGTATTCCTGAAAGTTTGTAATAAATTGACCTACTTTATCAGTTGGCACAGAGATTTGCCCGTTCTGCAAAATTAATTCTTGCTTAGCTTGCAAAAAAACCCCACACAACAATTGCTAGCAATAAAAGGCAAACAAACCCGGGGTATTTTCATTCAGATCTTCTTCAGCTCTCCATCTGCAATAAAAGTGCAGTTTAAGCTGTGGAGTCAGAAATAACCAGGATCTGACCCCACTCCAACCACATTTCCATTCCCAAATGGATGCGTTGTTATGCAATACCCTTCAGTGCTTTCAGCTGACCCCATCGCCTACATCTGGGCTTTCATTAACAATTATGGAACTGGAGTATGCAGATACAGGAGCTGTTTGAGCTGACATTCGTGTTTTGAAAGAAGAGAAATGAGACTCTTCTAATTAGAGGTTTGGTAAAAGAATTTGCTTAAACATGGACAAAATGGACAGTCTATACTAAGAGAGACTAAACACGATACTCTTCTCAACTGCACCACCAGCGTAGAAGCAACTGAAGACTACGGAGCAAGAACTCACCATCACATTATAAAAGTGAGAAAACAGTTTCTCCATTGCCTTTTCCATTTGCATACGCTACTGAGAGAGCAGCATCCACTAAAGCAAAGAAGAACGTGAGCTTAAAGATTCCTCAGAAGTACAATGCTTTCTCAAGTTTCAACAAAGTCATTTAGAATTTCTTTCCCAGGCCTTCGCTTTCATTCACGAACACTCATCTAAGAAGTGACAAAGCAATTAGTGGGGGAAAAAAAGAAAAACGGAGTAAAATCCACAAGTGATAATGCCCAGAAATTCGCTTTATGCACACGGCAACTTTCAATAACATCTTTTCACTATAAACAATGAGTTAGTTATGTGGGAATAAGAATTGCACCATCATTGCACGCCTCCAGACAACTCTCAACTTGCAGCTCCACCAACACATGCTGCTAGTTCAGAAGGAAGAAAAAACACAAAAACAAACCCCAGGATGAAGAGCGAACATAAATGTAATACACAAGTGTTGTTTGGATGAGCTAAGTGTCTTTTAAATGACTGCAATTATCTGGAGGAATACGTACGGGAGGATGCTCTAACAAACACCTTCTCCTCTCCCCACCAGCCTGGAACAAAGCCGAAGACGCTGCCAACGTGGAGGGGACGGACCAACAACAGCTTCACAGCTCCTCCAGAAGAGCAAAGCAAGTAGTAATAATTTAAAAAAAAAAAAAAAAGCTGTTGTAATAAATTCTTGGATGCACACCACAGCTGTCTGCAAAGCCACAACCAGGCCCACCAGGCACGACGTCGCTGTGAGTACGCAGCGGCCTGCTGGAGTCAGAGCAGCGCGGTCTGCCCGGACAGGAGCCCCTGCCCGGCACTGCCTTAACGCGGGGATGGCCGATGAAAGCAACTTTTGGTTTAAAAAACAGCAATATCACTAACCCACCCACGTTTCCTAAAAACAAGGGGAAGGAACTGGAAGGTTTGAGAGGAAGGAGTCATTGCTTGATTGTTTTTGTTGGGGGAGAAAAAGAGGGGGGGTTAATCTGCTAACAGGGATTTACTGAGTTAAAAAAAAAATAGTCTGATTAAAGACACCTCTCTCTCTCTCTGTCTCCTCACCTTCAAGAACAAGATAAAACTCCTGTCCTGTCCCACTGCCTCTCCACCAGCACTTGGGTTCTGCTGAACTCTGCACCTTTCACTGATAGCCACTGGCTTGCTAGACCCACGACGATGTTCTGTTAAACATAATCAAACTATCCTGACCAATTCCTGCAAACTCAGTGAAACTGCTTAAACCACCTGATGGCAGAGTACTGATACACACAGACAAGAAAGGGACTTTCTGTCCCCCCCAGCTCTTTCAGGCCATAAGATTTTAACCCTGTACAACTAGCTTGCATTACTCTGTTTTGCTACAAGTAAGCGTTCTAGCTTTTTTCTTTTTTTTTTTTTTTTGCTGGTGTTTGTTGCATTGTATTTCATTGCTTTTCTCTCTAATCCCAGCTAAGAGTGAAGAAAAAAAACAATCATACTGCTCTCTTCAGTGTGTCAGTACAAATTAGAGCGCTTTGAGGATTCCAGGAGCAGTGGAAGTGCCCTGGACCAACACGTAATGACTAAGCCCCCTGCCCTAGGAGCCCTCCCCAAAGCTCTGCTTTCCGGGTGTGTTGCTTAATGTTAGTTAGGAAATGTTTTCAGTTGTAACAGCAGAGGTTCGTGACTAAACACATCTTCCAAGAAGTGGAAGTGGCAGTACCTATAAAGCAATACTTCACATCGAGATTTCAGCCATTTTCATAAAACCAAACCAGATGATGGCTTTTTGCTCTCCCAGAAAATACTGCATGTTCTTTCTTTGTATAAAGCCTTTCAACTCCCAGTCAGGTTTGTTGATTTGAAAGAAGTCATTGAACTGGGCGTATTACAAACAATGACCTTTCCTTATGTTTTACTTGCTCCTTCTACTGTTTGCTCGTTCCCCTCCCGTTTTGGGATGGTGTTACACTACCAACACCCACGAAAGAGATAGCTTCCCTTCTCCGTATCCCCCTCTGAATGATTGCGGGGGACAATAAAAAGAAAGGTGGCCAGGGTCAGAAGTTCTGAGCAGGGAACCAGAGGAGGGCCACCACCTAAGGGCATCCATCAGACCCCCAAGGCATCACATGAAGCCACTAGCGTGACACAGAAGGAACGGGAATGCCCCCTGGGGTTCCTGCCCAATCCCTCCTCCTGGTGGTGTCACCTGCCAGCCTGGCAGAGGCCACGAGAGGACCTGTAATTTCAGACCTCAGCCAAGGACCAGGGGACCGACACAGAGCTGATGGGACCCATCCAACCAAGGCCTCCCCGCAGCGAGGGGTGCGCAGGCAGGACAGGAGGCTGGGCAGACGTCTCAGCTGCACTCATCACATCGCACCAAGTCCCCCGCTCACCATCTCCAGCTCGTTGTTCTGACTTCTCATCCTTTAAATTATTTAAATTCTAAGATGCTTCAGCTCAAACACCTGGACACCAGGTACACCTTGAAACGAACTCTTTCTCCACACTGACAAATCACATGTGAGGTCTGTACAGAGCTTGTCACTTCCGTACATACCCGCAGCCCATCACCAAATGTTATTTTATGAATTATCCAAGATCCCGAGCAACTCCTCGACGTTGAGCAATGAGACTCGCTAGGTCTCCAAGTCACGCCAAAGGAAATTAGTTTTACAAGTATACATTACAATGACACATTTGCAAGAAGGATGGTACAGGACAGGCAGCTTGTACATCTCCATGAGCTGCATTTACGCAGCAGAGACCCGCTTGCACCTTCCCGCGTCTGTCAGCACACAGCCAGCTCTGTCCTCTGCTGCTCAACAACGCTGCCTCTGAACACAATTATTATTCTAGTCAATAAAAAAAAAAATTACCTTTCTATGGCTTCAGCTGAAAATCTCAAGAGCACTTTGCGAAGATGAATACTGACTTGCCCAGTGCTACGCAGGTTAAACACCATTTTACAGGCATACAGCTCAGCCTTGTTTACATGAAAAATTAAGCTGACCCTTTTGGGTATGCGAAGCTATATTGCTAGTGTAGCCTTTGTGCAGACTATTTAAGTGGATCTTGTAGGCAGAGTTTGTATCACCCAGAAAAAAAGGTAGGACAAGAAGAATCCTCCCTTAAAGCCTTAGAGCTGCTTTATCACCTGTGAAAGCACCCAGAATAAAACTGAACGAACAAAAACTTCGAACCCTTGAGGGGGTGGGAAAGGCGGTACAACGGCAAGGGTTAAAAAAAAGTTCCTGGTAGCATCACTTCTTTTTACTTCTTGCTGACTTCTTTATTAATTGAAAAGAAGCAAATCTGCTATTTCCCTGAACACCCTCTCAATCTTGTGCTGCACAGCAGCAAGGACAGAAGTGTCTGACCGAAGCTTTCTCATCTCCAGAAAAACAATAAAATAAAACCTTCTTCTCCCGATCCTTCATCGGCTCTCCACAAGCCCTCTAATTTCAGTCTCTTTTTCTTAAAATAGCTGTTGAAGGCTACTCCGGAGCAGGGCGCACCAATGGGCTCACAGCATCCCAAACCTAACTTACACCAACATCTCATTTGCTCCCTGGCATCAGCTCCCGCTGACCAGAAAGCCTTCTGAAGTACCAGCAGCAAAGCACCGCTCCGCTCCCTAACAAGGCGGGGACAGCTTAGAAAACTGGATGTAGTTTGGAAAAAACGCACACAGAACTAAAACTGTATCTCATTAGCAGCAGTGAAACCCTACCTGCCACGCTGCTGCCACTGCTCTAGCTTATTTGCTCACCCCCTCGGAAACATTAAGGAATTTAACTCACTCCTAGATCATCACGTACATCAACGCTCCTCCTCTGTGTGTCATTTAATGTATTAAAACAGACCTACTGGGGAACTGTTAGGCATCCAGTTTGGTTTCATGTTCTCACTGCTGTTCCACTCTCTACCTTGGTAAGTTATCCCCCTTAGTTATAACTGACCCCAAGTTTGCTTTTCCCATTCCTAGCTGCCTGATTTAAAGAAAACATTTCAAAATACACTCTGTTGAGTTTAAATGATTAATTAAGTAGCTGTCTTATAAATTAGGAAAATTATAACAGAATTAAGGCGACGTCAAGGGCCTAGTGGAGAACCTCCCTTTGCAAACTGGGGTAGTTTAGATCTGAATACTGAATAATTTCTATCGCTTCACAAAGCATAGAAAAAAGGTTACTCCTCTTTGATTCCACCAGAGCTGTTTATAAACATCTGTGAAAGGATCAGCAGATGTTTTACATGGTGCAGCTGGGATTAACTAACAAAAATATGTAATCATGTTCAGATAAAAGGTAGATGGCTCTTTAAAAAGAACAGTCGAGGAGGAATTATGAATCATATTTGCGTATCAGATTTGCTAATAGGAGAGCGCTATAGTAAGCCATTATGCACAGGAAAACAAAGTCACGCCCATTGCCACCCTGACTGGAAGACAATGAGTCGCAGTTTTTCAGTAGAAAGATCCCATTTACAGTTGCAGTGACTGCATGCTTCCTGCCATTCCTTTACCTCAAAGAAAAACTCCATTGCATCAACTTCTACCTGCCACTGTTGCACCCTCAGTCACCCTCAGTGCTCATCTTTTCTGTTTACTTCCTCCAGCAAGGGTGCTGGTATATGGCTTTGTGAGTACTTTTTATTTTCAGTCTCACACGCTGGATTAAAATAGTGTGGAGCTAGAAGTAGTAATTATCAAACATCTGCACTTTCTGTGAAGCTGCAATTCTGTTCAACCAATGCACGAGCTACAAACTCACTGAGCAGAGCTATTCTGGATTAGCTATAAAGCTAAATTAGGGTGAATTCCCAGAAGTAATAAAGAACCCAAATCCTCAAGGTTATATACATTAAAGTTCCACAACATGAGACTTCGAGCAATTTCCAATTACAGCAAGATAGCAGAAAACAGTAACAGACATTCAACACTGTGTTGGGTGACTTTGTCTCAATATGGTATGGTCCCAACAAAATAACAATCACTCCTCTTTTATTCACCACGCTTCCTCTGGCGTCCAGCAATGCCAAGAGATGCCAGCAGGACCGAAGCTGACGCAATACAGCAAGTGCATTCACAGGATGGCATGGCCTCGTAGGTCCTCACCCTAGACTAACCTCATTATCCATCTATGACAAGTAGATTGCTTCTGCCGTTAAATGTTTGTGAGCTTAACTAATTCTCTCCGTAAGAAAAGAAATTTAGAAATCAAATTGTAACAGTAGATACAAGTTCAGTGCCGGTCTGACTTTCCGCTGAAGTCTATTTCCAGCCCATAAACATTTCTACTTATGTGGATTCTTTTGCAAGATCAGTTTCTCCATCTCACAGCTGCAGAAGGAAGATATTCATGCCGCTGAAAACACACAAATTAATTTTCTATTACATCTTTCAGTTCACTTTATCAGACCCACGGAAGCCCTGCGAAGAAGCTGTACATTAACGTTTGCCATTACATGTCAGACACTGGAAATGCTGATGTTTCACAAAGCTAGGGAATGTACCGAGACGTAAATACATGCTTCAGTATTTTAAAGTCATCACAGGATTTCTAATCTCTGCCCGCTGCGCTCCCCCCTGCCACCTTGGGTAAACTTTTAATCTCGGATGCAGAGGCCTATTATTAGAGCTGGATGAAAAAAACATGAAAGACCAAAGGCACGTTGTTTGTTATGGACAAGGTTAGGGCAAAGCATTTTAAAAACAAAAACTAAGTCATTGTCTCTTTCTCCTGAGGAAAGTCAAAGACATTTCCTTCAAAAACTGTTTCTCTGTGAATAACAAACTGTTAATGACTCAACATAAAACAATGCCCTCTTTAAACAAGAAGTTTCAATTCAGCAAGGAGAAACGACTCTCACCAAACACTTAATGCAGCCTTAGCACCCAACGACCCCGCGTTTTGGGCCATAAGCTGGGCTTTCAGTCCATTTCAGACCAGGCAGGAGTTGAGAAACCCCAGCCTTCAGCAGGGCTGGAGGAGGAGGATGTGCGCTGGAACCAAGGCGCTGCCAGCAGGGCCTCTCCCACCTCCCCCGCTTCCCCCCTCACCACGCAGGAAAAACGCAGGAAACAACAAGGAACCGGAGCGAGCCCCGGGAACACCTTTCACACAGCCCCGTCTCAAAAACACAAAGGGAAAAACAAAGGGGGGGAGGCGAGGGGAAGCAGCAGAGATCCTGGCTTAGCTCAACACAGCCGTCCCAGGTGGGACTCGGGGTGCTGGAAGCAGGATTTGCGCACTCGCAGCCCGGGTGGGTCACACCAGCTCCGGCAGGGGACACAGCCCAGTGGGGAGGCCCAACAAGCCCCCCCAGCTCCCTGCTAAATCCCAAAGCCACACTTTCCTGGAGGCTTCCAGCCCGAAGTATTGTGGGGCGGGTAGGGCTAAAAGCAGGCCAGTACATCCCGCTGAGCGACCCCGAGGCACGAGGCAGCGTGGGCTGAGGTAAATCGGGCCAGGAGCCGATGACTCGCTCCGCTTTTGGGGTACCAGCGGCGGGACAAAACTTGCTGCCAGCTCAGGAGCACTGCACTTCTCCTGCCGCATGCTGCCGGGGCGGAGGCGGGCGCGCAGAAACAAAGTTAGGCAAAGGGGAGCTGCGAGCCGAGGCTGTGCTTGGCGTATGGAGGCACAAACTCCGGTCTGGGGGAGAGGAGCGTAAGCACGAGGACAGGCTCGATTCAGGGGGGGCCGCAGGGAGCACAACCGAGGCGTGCCGGTCCACGAAGGCATCGCCCCAACCACCCACGCGAGCCCACCCCACGGCGACCCCCAGCCCTCCCCAGGAATCCCACCTCACCCCCGGGGCCAAAACCCTTCCCCAACCTCCGCCCCCCCCCCCCCCCCCCGCCGCCACCGAAACTCGCCCAGAGTTGGCCGAAACCCCAGCTCCTACCGAGGCGAAACGCCCCAAAGCGCGGCCCCAACGCCAGGCCCGGGCGGCGCCCCAGGCCCCAGGCCCGCTCCCGGAGCCCGCCCCCAGGGTCCCGGCCCCCACCCGGACTCCGAGGGGGGACCCGGGGGGCTCCCCCCGAAGGGGGCCGCGGGCACGGAGCGACCCCCACGGGCCCCCCCCCCCCCGCCGCCGGGCTCCCCCCCGGCCCGCCCCGACCAAAAGTTTCCAAGCGGCCCCAGGGCGGCGCGGGGGGCCCCGAGAGTTACCGGGGAGCTGGCGGAGGGCCCCGCCGCGCACTCTCGCTCCTCTCCGGCCCCCGGCCGCTTTGTCCCGGCCGCCGCCCGCTGCCGTCCCGCGGAGGCACTGGGCTCTTCCGGCGCCTCCCGCCGCCGCTCCCCGCCCCGCGCCGCCCGGCCCGGCCCGGCCGCTCCCCGCGGCGCCGCCCCCGCGCCGCCCGCGGCCAGGTGAGGGCTGGGGGGGGCCTGGGCACGGTCCCGGGGGGGGCCGCCGTGCCCCCGGCTCCCCTCGGCCCCCCCGAGTCCAGCCCCGGGGGTCCGGGCCCGCAGCCGGGCCTGCTCCGCCAGGCTGGCCTGGGGGGCTGGCCTGAAAGCTCGCGCCTCGGTCCTGAGGTGGGATCAAAGTTTTCAGTCGAAACTCCTTGGGGGGGATCGAAAATCTCCAAATTAGTGATCAACTGGGTTCGAACCACACAGTCACTTCAGTTGGAAAACATGAAGGCGAACCGCCACTTGACACAGGTCCACTGCTAAACCATGTCTCTCAGCACCACGTCCACACTCTTAAATACCTCCAGGGATACCCCATCACCCCCTGACAGCCCATCCCGATGCCCCACCACCCTTTCCGTGAGGAAATTCTTCCCGATATCCAAGCCAAACGTCCCCTGGCACAACCTGAGGCCACTGCCTCAGGTCCTTTCACCTGAGAAGTGAAACTAACACCCTCCTCACTGCAACCTCCCTTCGGGTAGTGTTGGAGAGCTGTGAGGCCTCCTCTCTGCCTCCTTTTCTCCAGACTAAGCAGCCCCAGTCCCTTCAGCCACTCCTCATATGTCTTGTTTCCGTTAAAGAGGTTTGTAGGCTGCCCGAGTCACTGCAACATCCAAAGTTCAAGACATGGCTTCTGACTGGGGCGTTACTGAGTCGTAATTAATCTTCTGATAACTCATTTCAGCAAGAGAAAACATCCATCGTACCCTTGGTTGTGAGAGTTCATAAAAAAAGTTTGAGGCAGCCTTTACCTTCCTGGGCTGCTGCGGGGTGCAAGGATAGCAAACCTACTGGAAAACTGGTAGGGGCCTTCCAGGAAAATGGAGAAAAAATTGTAGCTCAGTTCCTCTTGGGTTATGTAAAATGGTGTTTTCTTTTGGAAAACTAATGTGTAGTATTTTAACATTCTTGAGAGCTGATGCTTTCAGGAAAAGTCTTGTTTTCATGCAAATGTCTCTAATAATGAAAATGCAGAGGAGAAGGGATACAGGACGAAATCCCTGACATAAAAGCACCACCAAGCAGTGACAAGGCAGATGTGGGGGATTTCCTGAGCTGGGGTTTGCTATTTCCAGTGTCTGGTGGAATCAGCACCAGAGCCCCTGCCAGAAGAGAGGGAGCTTTTAGGGGCTGAACGTTAGTCAATGGAGGTAGATTTGTGGATAGGAAGAGCTGTCTTTAAGGAGTAATTTATTTCAAACGCTTTGAAAAATGTCAGTGACCATTTTTATCCTGTACCAAATGACTGGGATTTTTCACAGTATGTTTTGACATGACTTTTAATTCAAATATCCCTGCAGAACTTATGCTTGCACTGGATTGTGAAAACAAATGAATAAATTTAATACATTTCATGACTCATTTACCAATATTTCTGAGATACCTGAATCTATTTGCTCCATCCTTTGATATTAATCAAAATACACAGAGACTGAGCAACCATCGGGGAGTGTACGTCCGAGCTTTCTAATTTAGCCGAGGGAGCAAACAGCTCGTGCAGGTTCCCCAGTGGCCAGGCCCCAGCCAGAGGCACCGCAGAGGCACGCAGTGGTTTGTGACTTTCCTCCGGGTCTGGGTTCGATGACATTAACAGGACCCCGTTTCCTATTTTTGCCATACTTCTACAAGCCGTTCCTGCAGGAAGACAGACGGTGTCCTGCAGCGATTTAGATTGCATTTTTCCTTCCTGCAGGTTTAATCCAAGAAAGGGATCCAAGACAGGGAAATAAATGCAATGCCACTGTTTTACAATCCAGAAAGAAAATAGGGATCAAGAGTCTGACCTTGTGAGCAAAGTTAATCGACAGAAAGCGAGATCTATAATTATGATACTGAAACGTTAGTTATTAAAATAATATAGGGTGTTCAGTGTCTTAACAAGCAGACTCCCCTTCAGAAACAGAGAGAAAACAGATTTTTAAGCTCTTTGTACTTCCTGCTTGTACCAAACCATTAATATTTTGGTGTCAGTTGCACCAGGGATTCAAACTACTCATTTCTGATCTGTAGCATACTCTCAGTAAAATTGAGTTTACACTTCAATAGCTTGCTTTCTTTCATTACTCCTTTTAATATCATGTCTTGGCCTCCTGTGGTGGCTTCCACATTCGTCGGTTTTTCACGTCTCACATCCTTTCAGGACAAAATGTCAGATTAAAAAAAAAATCCCTTTTAAAACTACAAACTCAAAGGTAGAAGGCCTGGAGTGGTGGAGAATCACACGTTCTGTACTGTGCTGCTGAAAAGCAAAGCAAAAAGTAGGCAATCAGCTGGCAGCTCTGTTGGTTCGTGGATCAAGTTAAAAGACTCGGCAAACAAAAAACAAAATCATGTAAAAATAGAGCCAGCTAGGTTGGGATTGGACTTTGTCTCTTAATTAACAGCTCTTTCTGAAACATGGTGGCAGGCTCTGTCAACGAGACTGAACTGAAATGCGGGGTGTTGTTTAGACAGGCACCCAGGAACAATAGCTAGCACTTCCCATCCAGCAAATGTCATTAAGACAGCATCAGGCTGTGCCAGCAGTTGAAATCCAATCCATTTTCTGAAATGAGTCAGAAGTTTTCTGCTTGACCCTGAATCTCCCTTTTAACAATGTTTGTGGTTTTGTAATTCCATTTTCTTGTATTTTTTTCTTTTTTTTCTTTCTCCGTGTTTTTCTCACCCCTTTTCACTAGGTAAAAAGCAAATATAAACCCAGGGAGAGAACAGGCGAGGAGGAGAGGCTGCTGCAGCGATACCGCAGGTAAGTTGTTAAGCACAAAACAAACAAACGCTTTCAGTCTTGTCTCTATTAGGGCAATTCGAGGTGTAGCACGTCACAGCAGGCAACGGCTGGCGATTGCGCACTGCTGGCAACATAACTGCATTAGTCAGAGGTGTGCACAAGGGCAATCCCTGCCTAGAGCTGCCGAAGGATACCCGTGTGGGTGTAGTCACAGCAGCAAAGCTGCCCTTTCGCCATTATAACCCAGGGTAGGTTTGTGTGCCAAGCAAGGGTCTTGTTTATATAGCACCTGGTGTACCTGTGCTGTCTACTAGTCACAGTATACGTGGGGTCTAAATGATGTGCTTTAGCTAGAATTGGATTTTCTGTTTCTGTGACAACATTGCTGAAAGTAAAATAGTTGCTCTATGCATACATTCATGCCTATTTCAAAGTGTACACTTGATCTTTGTGTATGTGTTTTTTTGTTTTTTTGATACAAGCATTTCAGTTTTATTATTTCTGAGAAGTCAGCCTTGAAGCGAAGTGAGAGCATAAAGACAGGACTGCTGGGTCGAGGGGTGGTAATGGGGGAATCAAGAGAAAATGGGAGAGGGCAGGAGATGAAAGGAATGAAGGAGAGAAGTGGGAAGGACGCAGAGCAATGCTGGTAGAGGTTGCTGCAGAAGAGGCTGAATGGTCAATGGGAAGAGTAAAAATAAGTTAAAAAAAATAAAAGAATCTGAGGGTCCAAATAGCAGGGGGTAGAGGCTTTCTGCAAGCCGATGCCATGCCATGCAGCAAGGACAGCCACGGGGCAGCCACAGAGGAGTGATAGGGTGCAGAGCCTTGTCACCTCTGCCCATCTCTGCCTCGCTGCCCATCCCTTGGTCTGCCAGCATGGGGGGCAGGGGCAGGGTAGGGACCTCGCAGCTGGGTGGGCTTCATTCTGGAGGTTACCCCAGAAAGCAGCATCCCCTCGGGTGGCTCTGGCGAAGCCATCGATGTAGCACAGTGAGACAAAATGGAGGGTCTGGCACAAACACCATCTCACGCATGGTATGGCACCAAGTCCCAGGGGCTCCCCAGTGTCAGTCTCAGCATCCCCGTGCAACTGGGAGACATCACCATTCCTCTGCAGGGCTCCTTACACTAAAGGATAAAAAACTCTCCCAAGATCCAGTTAAGAATCTGCACAGCCAGGAAACAAATCTCAGTGTCCTGGGGCGATGGATGCCTCAGGATTGTGCTAGCAGAGTGGAAACACTGGTAGGTGCTGCTTTTGGTGGGACTGCAGCCACACCACCTAAGCCGTGCATTACAGCAGAGCTAAAGCACCCACCTCAATTAAACAAACCTGAGTCAGGAGGAGAACAGATTTACCGGTTCATCTGCACTCTGCACCTACACCAGGGGCTCGTGCTGGCATCGCGGGCTGCCTGGGGATGGGACTTGCTGCCTCCAAGCTTGGCACAGTCTGTACCAGCCAGGGCTACAGCCACGGTGCTTGTCCTGCCTGGTGACTCCAGGGCTTACAACTATTTCATTCACCATCACTGCCCACCCTCTCAAAGAAAAATGTTCTTCTAGAAACATGCTGTGGTTCATTCTTAGGAAGCTACTGAATTCTAACTGAAGCACCGTCTCTTCCTTTGCTGCTAAATGTTCCTGGGGCCTGCAGAAAGAGAAAGCGATCGTAACACCAGCATGACCCCAAACCTAGGGGCTGGCAACACGGATCAGCATCCTCCCCCCTCCCACGGCATGGGCATCCGGAAAAAACAGGTGGAAACCCTAACAAGGAGAAATTATGCTGTCCCAAAAGAGTCAGCATGAACTGGGTTCACTGGTTGCTGCTTTGCCAACAGTGCAGCCAGAGCAGTTTGCATTCACCTCCCGTTCGCACAGCCTTTGTGTAATAAACTGCCATAGCCCCAGAGAAGGGAACATTCAAAAAAGTGCCCCAAGGCAATGCATAGCAGAAGCCTGAGAATCCTACTGTATGAGTCACTGACCTCCACACACTGCATCTATTTTAGCCTTTAATTAATAAGGTTTTACATTTCTTTGGCACTTTCCATCTGGAAAGATACTAAAATGCTGTGAAGACTAAGGGCATACAGAACCACTGAAATGTGGTTCCCAGAGAGGTGGGACTGTGCAGGGAAGGAAAGCTTAGCCAAGGGCACTGGGAGAACATTCTTAATTTTAAATAGAGCCTCCGTTATATCACTGAGCATTTCATATCCATGGAGAATAGAAGATTTTAGTTTCTAAAGCACTACTTGAATAAATAAAGAAAGCAATCTACAGTGCTTATCCCGCGGGGACGCAGTGCAAAACAAGTGCTGGGTGATTTTAATTTAGGGTGCTAGAGGACCCCGACATAACCCACAAATTTAAGGCACCATTGGATCAAGGCTTTCCTCCTTCCTGACGAATATGTTATTTCCCAATGCTAGACAAAGGCAGAAGCCAGTGGAGGAAACAAATCCCGTGCTGCCAGCAGCTGGCCCTGCACTGGAGCATCCAGAGGCTTCAGGAAGGTAAAATCTGGCCCCAAACACCAAGTGGGACAATGGAGAAAGCACCGTGGAAACCCTCCTGCTGTTCCACGGCCAAGGTGACCTGGAGGGGAGCTGGTGCTCCTCTGCACGAGCACCAATCCCTTCCTTCCACCCTCAAAAGGTTGAGCTAACTGAAGGAAGCTCTCTGCCTGGCTGACTTCCCCAGCAGAGACGTTCGTGCCGACGAGCTGGGCCTGGTGCAGTGCTACCCCAAGGGGACTGAAGCGCTGGTCAGCTGCAACTGACACCCCCCTTGCTAAACCCTTGGCCAAAATAGGCTGGGAACAGTTGGCTGCAAGGAGATTTCAAAGGGATGTCAGCATTCTCTTTTCCTCCGTGCAATTCCAGCCTATTTTTATCTGCCTCTTTCTGGAAGAGATACACGGGCATGGCCAGGGCTAGTCGTAAACTTTCATTGCTTCCTGAGGAGAAATTGCAGGCAAATTACAGGCTGGCGCACTCCTTTTATGTCTGTGCTGCTCGGGGCATGTCAGCACTGCCGCATTCCTTCCTGCCCTGACACATTCCTCACCGGTGTGTCCTCCCTGACGGACACCGACGGTGTGCCTCCGTGATTAAAACACCCGGCACGCTCACCACAGGGCGAGCTCTCAGCGGGTAGCCGGAGAAACACGTCCCGGGTGGGCCGAGTGTCTCAGCATTCCCAAAGAGCAGGGATTACTAGCAGATAATCATTCCTCTCTCGTGAAGACCAATGCATATGGTTTTTATACTTTTGTGCCAGCAGGGAAACTGAGGCACGGCAGGTTGGTGGCATTCTCAGTTATATGCAGTGGAAAAAACCCAACCTCATGTCCCCACCGTCCCCAGCCCCTGCGTCCAAGCTCAGGGCTTGCACCTCACCTGCCTACGGCTGGAAATCCCCCAACACGTGGCTCTCCGGGCACTGAAACTCCCTCCAAAGGGAGACATGCTGTCGTCAAGGTGAAAAGTATTGCTGCTGAAATGTGATCAAAGAGGGAGTTATCAACTTAAGTGTACTCAGGAGTTTCTGTTTCAGACAAGAGAGTTATCATCGAGAAACCAATCTTATAAGGTAGCTGCTATTGACAGGGAAATAAAAGGAATACAGTTCTTACCAGACAGACCTAAGTTGCTCCAAATTGCTGTCAGCTTGAAATATCTCACTGGTAATTTGTTTTCAAATCCTTTCTCCCTAAATTTGATTTGTTGCTGTACAGTGGAAGATCTATTCTGCACGGCATCTCGGAGAGCAGTCCTCGTGTCCTCTCGCCAATTGTTTGTGAGCTATCACTTCTAAGAGTTGGCAGCATTTATTATAAAAAGGGACATCATCACTCGAAAAGCAGATTTCGTCTGAGGACATGGATCTGCTGCCATTACAGATAGCAGCTAGGATCACTGGGAAGAAAGTCATCAGGGAAAAAGATAATAATCACATTTCCTCCCCATCTTTCAGCTTGTCTGCATGGGCAGCTGGCCATACTCTGCAGCCGTATCCTGGGGCACAGAAAGGATGGGGCAGTATTTTCCTATTTCCTCCTATTTTCCCAAGAAGGCTAGAATAAATACTTTCACTGGGATACTTTTTAACCAGGGGAAGGGTTAGCGGGGTTTCCCACCACCTGGGGTATTACAGCAAGAGCATCACACCCAGCAAATTTACTTGCTGATTTTATGCTGCTCTGCTTTCCTCTTATGCAAAGGAAGAAAGAGTAACACTGACTTCGGAAGCATCCTGCTGGGTTCACTGATGGCTTGTGGGGCACGTCCAGGGTTTCCCCATGCCTCTGAACAACCATCCCCAGCTCTCCAGAGACCTGCACAGCTTTACAGCACAGACAGTGCAGCATAACAGCGTATATCCCTGCCACTTGCTTACTTCTGGGTCTTCCCAGGAGAGCATTGGCAATTTCAGTGTATTTCAGCTCAGCAGGTTGGTGGCAGCACCCATAGGTGGCATCACTCTGGACAGGGCACATCGGGTGCTTGACCCCAAAGCTCTGGGCAGATCTTGGTGCCACCACACGTGGGGAGAACAGGAGAGCTGGGAGCAGGTGGAGGACACAAAGCCAGCGGTCGCTGCAAAGGCTCGAGCACAGTGAGAAAACAAAGCACTAATTCAGCTGGCTGTAATTCTGCCACACGGCCAGCCCTGACATCGCATCAGGGAAAGCTCCACTTAAGCAATCGTAACATCACCGGAAAGATTGAATTAGGGAAAAAAGGAAGGAACATAAACCTCCCACTATTGTTATTTTCAGAAAGCAGCGACAGGAAGAGCCAGTTGAAAGGCCTTGAGGCTCAGAGCTGTTATTTCTGTCTGAAAACCAGCCACAAAAAGGAACAAACACCCTGGCCACGAGAGAGCTCTGTGCAGTCTCACCCCGGGGCTGTGTCCCTGTCCCCAGCCACATCCTGTCCAGAGCATCAAACCCCCAGGAGGCACTGCCAGGCTTTGGGACACTGCCATGTCCTCAAGCACAGGGACATTTCCCCTCTCTGCAGGACCAGGTTGGAGCTGCACAAGTCCACCTCTCACTGCTCAAAAAGACATCTGCGCCTCAGATCCAAACCTCTTCTAGAGCCTCATGGCAGAAAGCATTTTAAAGTGCTCAATTATAGCTGAAATGCTGGGGAAAAACCCAGACAACCTTGTTTGTCCTGCTGGAGCCGAGCACGGCCGTCCCCATCACGCAGCACTCGCACAGTGCCCGGGAACAGCGAGACCCCGGGGTGGGGGGCTGGGAGCAGTGCCCAGCACAGGGTGTGAACACCCAGAGCAGAGCCACTTCACACAGGGTCAGGCCCAAATTATCAGCATCCTGAGGCGTGCCTGCTAATTATCAGTGCTAATTATCACCAATTAGCTGGGTGACTCCTTAAGTCCAGCTCAGGGTGAAAGGGCAGGTTTTGTAGACCTACAGGTGTTGTATCAAAGGGAGATTGAACAGCTTTAGGAGGGAGCCTGGGGGGATTCCTGCAGAGGAAGGAATTGCCCAAAGTTGCCTTTTTTTCCTCCACCACGTTAAATGTTTTGGAAGAGCTGCTGTTTGCCAAGGGCCCTGGGCAGCACAGGCAACGGGCATCACGGGTCCCTGCCCAGTGAAGAACATAATTCAAGATGACGCATGACACGAGGAGCAATAAGAGGAGATGAAGAGGAGAGACCAGAGGACAATGTCTACATGACTGCTGGAGGGTCCTCGTTTCTTCTGATGTTTGGTAATTCTGAACACAAATCAGTAATCACAGCTGCACAGGGTTTCTTCCCCTTGCCAAGTTCACCACAGTTTCTGCCCAGTGCTCACGGACAAGCAGTCACATGGGGAGAACAACCTGGAGGGATGATTTGGAGCCAAATGAAGGACCTCTACTTGTTTAATTTAGGACAGAAGAAGGGAGCTACCACCTGGGGTCCCTTTCTCCTCACTACCCATCCTGGGGTACACGGGCTACTGGAGGGGTCTGAAATCCCAGCATCTTTTGCTCAGCTGCTTTGCAGTGCATTTACCTGAGCAATGGTTAAAAAAAAAGAAAGACACAAATAGAATGAGGAAAGCGCCTGTAACCATGGCAATGCTCCCAGCTCCCTCTGCAGCCCCATCCTGCCCTGCTGCATCCCCAGGGCTGGTGGACACGGGGGAGATGGAGGTGCCCCGCAGCAGGTGGGAACTGGTCCTGCCACCTGCATCTCCAGGGAAAAAGGTACAGCACAAAGGGGACACTCATCTTGGAGGTGGTCACCGTCACCTGCACCACCAGGCCCAGAGCTTGGTGACATCCATTTTCAGGACAAGACCTGCCTGGTGCAAGTGTTGGCACAAAGCCTCCTTCGTCCTGCTCCACCCTCAGGGAGCATCACCTGGCTCCAACTCCACTTTGTCCTTGCCTTGCAGCGTGACACTTGGGCTCTGGGGAGATTTTGGGCCACATCCTCCAGTGAAACCTGGGTTTCAGCTTCTGGCAGCTGAGGAACTGGTGGCTGGGCTTTCATCAGGGTACAGCTGTTTAATTCCTTCCCACCTCAGCGCTGCCTTCTCACACAGCTCCGTTAGCTAGGTCTGCACACAGAATATTAGGGATTAATGAGACAGGTGATTAAATACAGCTCTGCTTAAATTCAATCCCAAGAGAACGGATGTGGAACTGCCCTGCTGTGAATTAGGCAATAAAGCGGGGGAAAGCAGCAAACATGGCAGGGACTGGTTCTGTTTCATTAGCGCTCCCATGCCTAATGGCCCCAGCACCTCTGCCTGGCAGAAAGAGGCAGCAGGGGCAATTGCAGCGTGATCTTGGCAACCCTGTGCAGGCTCTGGTCTCGTGCTGCCATCCTCAGCTGCCAAGGCCAGGCACAAGAGGCCACACAAGGGCTGGAAATGCAAATGAGAGGGGAAAATGGGGCAAAACAAGCCCCTTCCAGCACCTCTAAGCCACAGGCCTAAGGGACCAGCAGCCAGCACCATCATCCCCTTCTTCCAGGGGAACCAGGGGCATGGATTTGTGTTGTGCAGCCCAGAGGAGCTGGGAACGCAGCAAGATCCCAGATTAAGGAAATCTCAACCCTAGGACCATAAATAAGCTATCAGCTCTCAGCATCTAAGCCCCAAGCCCAGCTGTCCTGTGCAGCTGGGGATGTCTGGGTGCTGGCAGGTCTGAGATGCCATCGAGGCTGCCCAGCCCATGTCCTCTGCTAGCAGCTCCCCTTTTCCTTCCAAGACACTGGGATAAAAGCTACCCGTGAGCATCACTAAAGTCTCTGAGAGCAAATAACTTGAAAACCTCCATCTGCTTGTGAGTCTCCACCGAGAGCCAAGAGAGGGCACAAGCTGAGCTCCTTGTGCCCAGCAGCAGGAACACAGCTCCTACTAAAACATCTGGGTTGGTGCTCCTCCAAACCTCACACCCAGATAAAGCAGTGCTTTGCTTGCATTCAGCACAAGCTGAATACGGAGAAGCCAATTGGTGGCACGGAGGTTCAGAGTTCCCATTTTCTTCCCTGTTACCCACAGGACAGGTCCAAGGGGTGCTGGCTGCTCAGGAGCAGAGCAGGCTGCCTGCAAGCCTCTGCTCCTCGAGGCTGGCTCAGAGTTCATGCCCCAGGCTGCAGTCTGAGGGCGTGAGCCAGTCCCGAGTGCTTCTGATGGATATAAAAAGGATACGCAATCAGACGTGCACTTAAGCAAGTATATTACCGAGCAAAATGACTTCAGTTTGACTAAGCTAATTAAAAATGGAACAAAGCAATGATCAGATTAAGGTCATAATTAATAACTCCATAGGTTCAAATTATCCAGTCACCAAATAAATACTGCATGTCAGCGGAGGAAGCCGCAGCAGATAACTGGAGGGGATGGGTGCTTGCTCAAAGCTCTGGCGGAGGCAGCAGCAGCTCCCTGTGAGCACAGCTCCCTGAGACAGCGTGGTGGCCTTGCTCATAAGCCCTTTGGCAACACACTGCTCAACCACACCAGCAGTGCCCCAAGCACTACGATAAGCCACAAATCAACACCACAAGAAGTCACAGGGCTCAGGTCTCCGAGCAAGAGAGCCCCATGGCATGGAGCATCTCTGCCCCTGCCACCCCACACCCCCCAGCAACCTCATCTGGGCCATCCCCGTGGCCACGAGCTCAAGGGTGCAGAGCAGCAGGGTGCCCTCCCTGCTAGCCCTTTACCACCAGGCTTCCCTCCAGCTCAGCAGCCAGGCGAGAGGACAGCACTGCCACGCTCACAGCAGCTTCGCAGCACCCTCGGGCTTCTTAATCAGAAGAGAAGTAACTGCCTGTGGCACAGGTTTGAGGTTCGTGTCCTGCTACCCAAGCCCCCAGGAGGCTTCAGGAGGACATGGCAGAGCCCAGCCATAACCAGCAGGGCTGGGGTTTGCTGTAGCACCCACCCTACGAGCACAGCCCCAGAATGGGGAAAACTCAGCGCTTCTTTCTGCTCATCCTGGCTATGGAGCTGGGTCTGAGCTACAGCAACACCTCCCATCCCATCCCACCCCATCCCATCTGCCAGGCTCAGCCTCACAGGGCAAGGAGCCCTCAAAGCACCTCAGCACATGGGGAGGGCAGGCAGGAGCACAGCAATAGCATCCTGCCCAACCATCCCCACGGGCACACGGCAGCTTTGCTGAATGCAGACAGGGGGCTAGAGCCAGGCAAGCAAAGTGCTGCTTCCTCAAGCACAAATCTTCCCTAGCTCTCTCCCAGCCTTTTATAGGCAAGAAGGTGCCTACAAACTCCTCAGCCTGGCCACCAGCTGGCGACAATTTTGAGCTCTGCCACCGCATCCAGGTCAGCAAGGGGCAGCAGCTTCTGGCCTCTTGAATTTGGTGCCTATCAGGTGTGGGCGAGCAGCACGTGGGGGTGACCTCCTCCTGCTAGAAGCAATGTGCTTGGAAAAAACAGAGCTCGGAACAGGCCAAAGCAAAACCATTTTCCTCCACAAATGCATCCTGATGCATTTCTCTCCACTTTTAGGCATGGCCAGAGCCTTTTGCAAACAGCCTAACAGAGTTTTTACATGTACTTATGCTCAGCTGTTCTAGGAGCCTGTTGAAGACCCTCTTTTTGGGTGGCTGCATTCTTTGAAGCAGCAGCCCTACTGTAAATTGATGCTGAGATTTGGGGCATTTACATCCCAAATCCTCAGCGTTTGGCCAAGTCCATATTTTAAGAGGGTTGTTGCGTTCCTCTGGGTGCAGGGTGGTTTTGTCTGCAGCAGCTGCAGCAGAGGAGCCAGGAATAGGAGCTTTTGCCAATTACATGATCCTACTGTTAATTATCTTCATTAAGAACACGCTGCTGGGTGACATCTCCATGGCAGTTGGGTCCCACGCCCCTGGGGCTGCACCTGGGGACGTATCCAGATCACTCTGGGGGCTCGGGGGTGGTGGGGGAGGGAGCACCCCATTGCCCTGGGCTCCTTCCTCCCCATCCAGGAGGAAGAGGAGGGAGCCGGAGTGCCCAGGGATGCTCCAGCCCGGTCCCCACTGTGTCCCCATGCTCAGGACATGAGGAGTGGGGAAAGCTGAAACATCCCCTCCTGGTCTTTCCATCCCAGTCCGTTTCAGAGCCCACAGTCACTGTTTACAAAAAGCAAATGTTTTGCTGTTAGGTAATCCAGCTTGTTTGCAAAAGCCCCGAAGGCTCATTTTAATTGCAAGTAAATGATTCTTAACAATATAAATCAGAGCCAGCAGAGGCCGGGAGCGTTTGTGATATCTTGCACTGTAACCAGGAGTCAAGAAATGAATTAGGCTCAAATTGAAAAGGGGAAGGTTTCAATCTGAAATTGGGCAAATATGAGACTTCATCAAGTAGAGATAATCACTGTGTGGGATAATAATGAGGCTTCAGCTTATCAGTTTTGCACGGAGAATCCTTCACACGCCTGCAGCAGATTTTGCTGCCATAAGCATTGTAAGAGACAGCTCCATAAGGGAGCCAACGGGGGGAAATGCTGCGACAGCCCTGGTGCCCCCGGGGCTCGCCGCCCGCGCCTTGGCCCCACTTTGGGTCCCAAACCCACCCTGGGGGTCCCCAACACCGCTGCGGGCAATTCCTGTCACATGCTTAAAACAAGCTGGTTTTGGAACTCCTTTCCAAGAAATGGCATCAACTTGCACCAGGGGAGGCCCAGAGCGGGCCTCAGGCAGAATTTGGTCCTGCAGAGGGTGGCCGAGCACTGGGACAGGCTGCCCAGGGCACTGGTGGGGTCCCCACCCCAGAGGTGTGTCAGGGACGTGTGGACGTGGTGCTTGGGGACACGGCTTAGTGGGGGCACGCGGTCGGTCAGGGGTGGCTGGGCCTGGTGGGCCCAAAGGTCTCCTCCAGCCTGGGTGACTCCATCATTCTAATCTTTTACCCAGAGCCTGGTGGTTTATTGGGAAGGGCAGGCTCACATCCTTAATGACCTCTATTGGCTAACCCACTGCTATCAGACTGAATGCAGCACAAAAATAATTCATATAGTTTCCCAACAAGCCAGCGGTTTCCAGATATGAGCCAACAATCCATCGGGCAAAGGGGGAAGGGTTCACACCAACGCTGCCCTCACAGCAGCACACACCGTGCCCTTGGGAGTGGGTTGGTCACGGTGCCACGAGGAGATGCCACAAGGTCACCCACGATGCTCATGGACTGAGCAGGGGGAAAAAAATCCTGCCTGAAGGCAAGGTGGATTTTTTCTTGGCTATAAATTATATTTTTGAACCAGAGATGAAATCTCTCCCGGGAAAAGGTTGGAAAAATCTGCTGCAAACTCAGGAAAAATATGTATTTCTGCCACTACCCATCCAGGCTGGTCCTTGGCCCCCGAGAAACGTTGGGGGGCTGCCCGAACGGGGGCTGGGGAGCAGCCCCTCGCTTTAACCCCTCATGTCTGGAGCTGCAGCTCTGGCAGGCACAGCAATACAACCTCTGGGAAGGGCTGACCTGAAATAAAGCACTCCTTGTGCTCACTTGTGCTCTGTCTCCTATTAATTTTCAGCGGAAATCTGCCCCGAGCCCTCCTTTATTTAATCCAGAGGAGAGGGGCGTTTAATCACGTTTCCTCTGCTCTAATTGCCTGCCCTCGCAGCGTCTCTGCTGGAGACAAGGCGATGCTCTGGGCAGGCACCTGCCGTTCGCATGCCTTGCTGGCCTGCTCAGCCCTATTTCCTTTTAAAAGTCCTTTTCCACATCTGAGAGCCATCCCATAACTGCGGGAAAAAAAAGGCGAAAACCAAGTTTTTGGCATCCCTGCTGGAAGAGAGGGCCGAATCCGTGCCCAAAGCGGGAAACACTGAGAGTAGCGATGTATCCACGGGGTCCCAGGGCCTTTGGCTGTGCCCCAAACCCTCAAAATTCAGCATCTTTGCATAGTGCCATGGCTGATCCCCAGTGCACGATCCCCTGCTGCTCCCCACTGCAGCTTTGCTGCGTGCAGGCTCCACAAAATGCCGCTTTTCCCTGCCACCTCCTGAAGCCCAAACAAGCCCTGCTGTGGAGTCACGCTCTGAGTCTCGCCCTGCTTCCACACCACCCGCGATGGTGACTGGACTCACATCGTAAAAAGATCCTCTCTTTTCCACACCGTGCTGTTAGCCCGGGGAGCAGCAGGACCCCTTGCAAAACCAGCCCTTGCAAAGCTTCAGCAAGCATGAAGGCAATCGCAGGGGGCAGCAGGAGAGGAGAAAGCTGCTGCTGCAGTCTGTGCTGGTACCGGCGGCTCTGTGCGAGGCCCCGTGTGTGCACACACAACGTGCACACACACACAAAGGCTGGCCTCTCTGCGTCTGCAAAACCCATGGCATGGGGCGAAGAAGAGGCTGCAGAGAGCCCCGAGAGGTGCATGCAGGGATGCTTGCAGGGATGCTGGCCCCAGTGCCTCATCCTCGCACAAAGGTGGTGCAAGAGCAGAGGATGTTTTCTCCCTTTGCTGCCCTGCCTCAATTCCCCACTTGCTGAACAGAGACAGAAATACCTTGGTGCCTCACCAGGGAGCCAGGAAAATAAACACGATCTTTGAGAAGCACTCAAATTTTGGCATTTCTCCATTGTGCTGCATTTCTTTGCAACTGGAGTTTGTTACAAAGAAACCCTTTGAGGTCGGACAGCACACAGCCCTTGGAGACCTCTTTGGGGGCACCTCCTGCACCAAGCCCCACATCGAACACCCATGAGGACGGAGAGGTGGTGGGAGATCTGTGGTGCACGAGGGTTAATGGAACAAGTTTGAATCCCTTAATTTAAAATAAGCTTTTTCCACTGGAAGCTGCCGGGTGCGCGGGGCAGCACTCATCGCTCCGGGGATGCTCAGCGCCACTGAGACAATTTCAGGAGTAAACATGGATTTTTAATGTGCTTATTATGTCCAAACAGCTTCAGTAACCTTTCCCAGAGCAGTGATCAGCTTTAAAATGAAATTCAAAAAATGGATTTAAGGAGAGCATCTTTGTCAGGCAGGCTGGTTAAACAGCGGTGTGCTGCTTTCAGCCTCCTGCCCCTGCTTCTGACGGTTCTGTCCATCAGCTCCCATGCAGCTTGGGCTGCTCCTGCAGCTCCAGGAGGAAGGAGCCATCCCCACGGAGGGCCACTGTCCCTCCAGAACAGCCCCTGGCCAGCTCCAGCCCCTTCTCTGCTTGCAGACGTGCCCAAATTTGCTGCTCTCCAAAAGCAAGAGCTGGGCGGAGATGTGCACCCAGTCTGTGCTTGGAGCTGAGTGAGCAGTGAAAACAGCTTATGTTCCTCTTAAAATCTGCTCTCCCAAATGACACACTCAGTTCCTCATCTAAGATTGCTCCTGAAAGGCTCAGCCTGGAGTCCCAGACACACTCAAAGACACGGGCATTGCCCGGAGCTGCAGGCAGCCAGCAGGAGCTCGCCTCCCGAAACCGCGGCATCGCGACACCCCCTGCTTCCCACAGCAACGAGGGAGCAGCTGGGTAACAGTCCCCATCCATCCACCTGCATATAGATAAATATCACTTTTTTATGTTTTAGAAGAGCCCTCTACCATCTCACCTGTACCACAGGGTACATTTCCACACCATGCTTTTGGTGGCACAGGGAGCAGAGCGGTGCCACCGCTCTCACAAGGCTGCACCAAGCATTTTGGGACAGGCTGCGCCTTCCTGCTGGCTGCAGGGCCAGGATGTTGCTTTGCAGCCTGTTGAGCTGTGCAAACATCTGCAGAGCTCGGAGAAGCCCCTGAGCACTGGTCTGTGCTGAGTTAAGCAGCACCAAGCCCAGAGCCACGGGAGGCGAAGGGGCTGGGGATGCTCTCGTGCTCCCACCCGTGGTGGTTTCAATGAGAAATTGCTCGTTCATGCAGGCGGTGCTTTGTGACCGCCGACCTGCAGCACAACACATCCCACTGGCAGGTTGCAGAGCTCAGGAACGAAAACAAGAGGCAGGCTTTGTGACTTTGAGGTGTATGTTCAATATTGGCTGAAATGCGATTCTTCCTGCCTGCATGTTTGGGATCACGGGGTGCCGCGTTACCGATGGGCTGGGGGCGCACGATGTGAGCCCACTCGAGGGGCTTTGCAGGCAGAGCCCGGATGTTTTGCCCCAAGCTGAGGCCAGCCGCTGGTGTTATGCGTGGCCCCGAGCCACCCGGGGGCTGGTGGCACCTCCTGAGGCTCGGCTCAGCTCGGAGCAGCCACTGCCACAACCTGGTCAGGGCACAGTGCTCACAAATTGTTACAGCCATCTCCAAACCCATCGCAGGGGTTACCCTAATAAACTCCAGGTTAACTTCTCGGTAGCATCTTGAAGGCAGCTGTGGTGTTTTTGCTGTGGCTTTACGCAGCATGCCAGCTGGGAAGCCCCTTGGTGGGCACCAAGGAAGCCAGGCAAAGCCTGCTGTTGGCTCCAGCAGTGGTGCATCAAAGCCAGAGGCCCCATCGAGCAGAAATTCATCCAGCCCAAACGCCCAAGCAATGCTGCTCAAATGCACCTGGGACACTGCTACAAGCTGTGTTCAAGTGTGTTTTAAGAGAAAAAGCAGCATTTCACCATGAAGGCAGCAAGACCAATTTTTCTCCCCTCTCAATAACTGTAAGTTCCACTTGCTCCCCAGTTGACCTAATAATTGTAATTCTAAATTAAATGTAAATGTATTGGCTGCTGGTAAAGGTCACTCCACAGAAAATGGCTGTGTTTGCCTCTTCTTCAGATGCATGAATACTAAGCATGTATAATTCACAGGATCATTAGCAGATAAAGATGTTCCCCACCTTTGCTCCCTCACCCTTATGCAAATGGGTTTTATAAGTCAGCGGGCAAAAGGAAAACTGTTCAGCCTTAATTTCTATAGCTGGGTCCATCTGCTAGGGAAAACACAAGTGCTCAGCACTGCTCAGGATCCAGCAGAAGGCTGGCCGAGCTCAGTCACACCGTGATGTTCAGAGAACAGCCCCACACCATTAGCTCAGAGCTCCAGCACTAATGGGAGCCTTTCCACTAGAGCCAAGGGATGAGGAAATAAGCTCTGGAGAAGGAAAAGTCACAGTGCAGGACACAACGTGCAGCAGAATTGTGGCTCGGCCATAGCAGGAGGCACCCAGGTACCTTGCATCAAGCTATGGCAGCAATCCTCTGTGCACTCAAAGAATTCCTCCTCTTGTTTGTGAGCAGAGCTGGCTGTGCTCCCAACCTCCTGCCCACCCTGGGGTGCTCCCTGCTTCTGCCCCTGGTCACTGCGCTCTGCAGGCCCCCGAGGAAGGCTGCTCTGGTGGTGCTGGGCACAGCTACACCCTGCCCTGGCTGAGACACAACCCTTCCAGCTATTCCAGGCACCTCAAGCACACCAGAAGGTGCTGGTACAATAACAGCAGGACCCATAACTCCTGCCAAATCTCCTCCATCTCCTAAGTAGAAGAGCCACCAGCCCCTCTCCCACACACAGCACCTACAGATGTACAACCACCCTACCCCCAGCATGGAGTCTAAGCAGAAAGCACGTGCCTTACTGGTTTTAATTGTCCTGGCCTGCCTCAGCTGGGGCCCCCAGCTCCATAAGAGCTCCAGCTCTTCCCTCCTTACTTTTCTCAGCCTCAGCTGGCTGCTGGGGGCAGCAGGAACTGGGCTGCCCTGCAGGGGTGGCAGTGCCCCATGTACTGAGTGCCATGGTGGCAGCACCCAGGAGAGCAGCCAGCAAGCTGGAGCAGCAGAAAGCAGCCCTGGATGCAGGTAGGACCCCAGCGTGGCCTTGGCTGGGGTGGGTGCTTGGATGTCAGTGGACTTCCAGTTTTGTTAGCCTCTGTGTTGAGGAGAAGCCAAGCCTCAGTGGGGACTTGGGGTGTCCGGGTTCTCCTGGGTGCTGTCAGAGGTGTTGAGAGGTGCTGTGGCTTTGTGGTGTGCTGAGCCCACACGAGGACTCATTTAGGAGGTGCTGCTCTCCCTGCCTCAGCAGCATCTCCCCAAACCCTAACAGAGCCCAGCAGCTGGGTACAGCTCCTGCAGACTGAGCCTCTCCACCCTTGGAGCCTCTCGGCTGGCTGGGGAGGCGCGGGGCCAGGCAGGAGGCTGGCAGCCCCTCGCGGGAAGGTGCTCGCTCATCCTGACGTGTTTATTTGCATAGAGGCATTTTAGGCTTTTTTGTTGTTGGCTGACTTATTGTGCAAGTTCTCAAAGCTGTGATACTGAATTATAAATTGAGACGCTGTATCCATGAAAGACTGCTCTTTGACTATAGGCAGCGTTATTGAATATGACAGTCACAATAAATGCGTGCTATAAAGCCAAACTAAATATGCTCTGCAATCCAAGATGTGCAAATCAAGCAAGTAGAAAAATAACTGTAATATTTTCTTCCAAACGAATCCAGAACCTTGGGTGATGATTTTGTTTAGCTTTGTGTTGGCTCCTTGGCAAAACGCTCCGGCAGCAGATAATGGAGTGACCTACTTCTGCTGCCTTTGTTCATGACAACACATAAATTAAGAATTATGCCCTTTCAAATTAAACTTATCGTTTTTGTGGAAATTAGAGTGCGAAGCGGAGCTGGAGGGCAGGAGGAGGAGCTGGTGCTGCTCCAGCTCTGTCCCCTCGTGCCGTGCCCTGGTCTGGGATGCAGGAGGCTGAGCACCAGCCACCAGCTGGGTACCCTCTGCCCGCCGGGAGCCTCTACCTTCTGCTGAACTTTTGGAGGCCTCGGAGGCTAAGCAGTGCCATTTAGCCCATTATTTAAATAATCTGCTGGGTTTAAGCTAAACACCGACGTGAAAGCTCCCATAAACTGGTGTCACGTGGAGCGAGTGCCCGGGGAGACCTCCTTGACGGGAATTGTTTTGCCTCCAACTGCATCCAGCGTGCAATGTGTTGTAATCCTTTCTGACTGGGTGACAGCAAAATAATGTTTGCTTTAATTGAATTTCAGATGGGGCGAGCAGGCTGCAGCATGTGGTGTTGGGGGCTGTGGCTCCTGCTTGGAGGTGGGGGGCGCTGGGCTGGGGGTCTCCGAGCAGTGATGGAGGCAGTATTGAGGGGAAGCACAACTATTTGTTAAAATGCCTGCTGTGTGTGGCCACTGTTGCCTGGGAATCGAGTGGCTGGGTCAGGACAAGGTTGTTTAATTATGCTGGGTAATTTCCTGAGGATGCCGAAGGTGCGGAGGAAGGAGAAGAGCAGTCTGGGAGCGCTGTGGTGGGTGCTGCGGAGCCCCGGACAACTTCTGGAAACGCCACACATCGACCAGGCTGCAAAACCCATTATGAAACCAAATGATGTATTTCCATAAGCAGGAGGCTAAATATAGCACTGAGTGCTTTCCATTTCTGGGCCCCGGAGGCACTTTCCGAATGTGCCTGTGTGTGCTGGGGCTGCGAGCTGGCGCAGGGCCCCTGGGGACACGGCGGCCCTGCTGCTGTCCTGGCCCTCGTCCCCTCCTGCTCCTCCGCAGGGCGATGGAGGTGACCATGCTGGCGCTGTCCCGATCCCCGTGGGGACCTGCAGGGCACACGGTGACAGTGCCTGGAGCCCTGTGGCACAGCAAAGGCCTGGAGGTGCCCCAGTGGCCATGCCCTGGTACCTTCCTTGCCTCGTAAAGATGCTGTGGTCCCAGCGAGCTGCATGTGGCCAGGTGAGACCTATGAGACTACAAACAAGAGGGGTGGGGGAGTTATTCCCCCTGGGATGCCCTGCCTGGTGGCCAGGCATCTCCTCCAGCCTGGGCCTCCCGCTGCCAGGACCAGCAGCACCTCACTGGGAGCAGGATGGAGCCCTGTAGACAGGCGCTGTGCTCCCCTCACTGGGGCCGCAGCTGCTCTCCACACTGATGTCATCTTCGAAAATGTCTTAGCTAGGTCAGATTTTATTTTTCCCCAGCAGATCTTCTGCCAGTCTCTGCTTAATCTGAGCTAATTGGGCGCCCCTTGTTCAGCTGGGTGTGCTGTTAGTCTCATTGAAGCAGCTCCAGCCTCGTGCCTTGCTTTTTCTTCTCCCTTTTCATGGCGGATTGATTTTCCTGCCAATGTGCTCTCTCCCCACCGAAGTTCCCATTGCTGCGAAGTTCAGGCTCCTCTTTGTTCTAATTATCGCTGTCTCCACACACAGTGAGCGAGGCGAATTCTCTGGTCTATTTTAAGGTGCAACTGAGATGATAATCCTGCACAGCTGGGGAGGCTGCGGGAAGCATCTGCTCAAAGCGTCATCTTCCCCTGCCCAGGATCGAGGGAGAAGCTGCCCTTTGGGAACTCCCCTGGGCAGGCGGTGCCCACCTGGCCGGGCACGGAGCAGCCTCCTTGTCCCCTGGCTGAGGCAGGAGCTGCTTTGCCTCTGGGGCTGGGGGGAAAAGCCAGGAGCTGCAGGCTGCCCGGGGATGCTGCTTGTCCTGCCGTGCACCTGCAGACCAGGAAAAGCCCTTGCATGGTGGGGAGAGGGGTTGGGCTGCTCCAGCATTGCTCCTCTCCCAGGCTGGATAGTGGAGCCCCAGAATTTTGCTGCCCTGGCTTGGTTATTGTCAGCTTCCCACTACAGTCCTCAGGTTTTTATTTTTTTTTTGCCTTTTCCAGGCTGCCAGCAATCTGTTTCCCATAATAACATCATGTAGCAGAAGCAATGCTAATTCGGCTGCCCAGACTCCAGGTGAGATACTTGTATGCTGTCCTTGGAGCCGTGCCCCAAGTGATAGATGTGTATTTCTCCCTCCATCCACACCAGCTTGTAGCCCTGACCCCACAGACCACACCAGCTCCTCTCCCCATAAGCAAAGCCCCTGTGAGCGGGTCTGGCTGCAGGGCTGGGGCAGCAGGCGGGCGGCAGCACCATCACCGCGGGCATCTCCTTCCCTCCAATGGATGGGTGTTGCTTTGGGGAAGGAAAAAGAAAGGGGCCGTTGACAAAGCAGCTATTGATCCTGTTGTGCATGTGGGGAGCCAGAAATAGAGCCTGGGAGGAGAGCAATGACTCATGCACCTGTGCAGCTGGGAGCTGGGATGCTGCCAGCAGGATGGTGCTGGAGCCTTGTGCTGCTCGGCAGGTGCAGATCCGGGGCTGGGAGGTGGGAACACCGGGTGCTGCCACTGCCCCAAACACCAGAGCAGCCCATATATACCTGGGCAGCGTTTCCAGGGCTTGGCCAGACCCCAGCCCTGCCTAGTGTGATAGCAGGGTTATCAACCCTCCTTGTGTTTAATTTTCTAGCCCAGGCAAGCTTCATGAAAGACAAAGTTCAGCCCTGTCTGGTTTCCCTGCTCAAATCCCTGCTCAGAATTTTCTCTTCCCAAAACACCTGGGGAAGAATTTGGGGGTTGCAGACGCACTTCTGTCTGCTGCAGTGCTGCTGCACGAGGACCCAAGCCAAGGGCCATGCAATTTTGGGGGAAAAGCAGCCAAATGGGGGCAAGCTGCAGCTGAGCTGGGAGTGTGTAAAGTTAGTGCCCACCCTGAGCTGAATGGCATTTTTCAGCTGAAATGCTCTTTTACTGTTTATATTTAACTGCTGACAAACAGGTTACTTTGGAGAAGGCTTCTTTAGAAAATATTTCAAATTGTTTTAAAACAGTCCACTTAAACACGGCAAGGTTCTGGCTGGAAGGAGCACTGGAGATCCTCTCCGTGCTACCGCAAAGCCTGAGGTAGACCCTGTATTTTTACATTTTTTGAGTGCAAATCTGTTTTTTTTCTACTTGACGCAACCTTTAAAACCTGATCAAGCAGTTTAACTGAAACTTCTGCAAGTAGCTGAAAAAGTTGGTGTGAAAATAAGTATTTCAAAGCAGGATGTTGAGTGGCCTGGTCTGGATCCCTTTTCAGGGATTTTTGTCTGACTTGGAGCAGGGAAATGCCCTGTTTTGGGTACTTTTCCCTTGCCCCAGTCCCCTCTGTTCCAGGCTGCTCCCTTGTAAAGCAGTTCCTTGAGCCGTGGCCAATGGGTTTGCATTGGATTAAACACGAAAGGTGGTGTTTAAACCTCTTCTTGGTGCAGTGTGAAAATGGCACCTTTACAGGCAAAAAGACTGGTATGTGCATAAAAGGATCTGTGTTTTATTACTCTCATTTTTTTTTTTTTTTTCTTTTTTTCCTGTTACTAATCTCATTATGCTTAGGAGTATAAATTTAGGTTGGCACAAATCTGTATTGCTAAAATATTTTACCTTAAGTTCTTAGAAGCTCTCTCCATCTGTGAGGATAATACTAAGTATTAATTAACTAGCTAATCCTATGCAGTGCTTGCTAAACATAAAACATGGTGTAGAAGCAGGTCCAAAGTGCAATTCTGGCCTAATAAAAATCAACTTCTCCTTTTTCCCAGAGGAGAATGCTTTGGGATTTATTTTTTTCATTCACAACAGCACTCAGCCTGCTTCAAACACCTGCTTGAAGCTGCAAATCATTCTTTAAACTAGGGTGAGGCAAATCGAGGCTGAATGAGGGTCGGGAAAATATAAGCACCAGGCTGTGGGGTGGTGCTGCCCAAGGCAGCCCAGCAGCTGCTTTTCTGCCCGTCCTGGAGCAGGAGCAGCTCTATTCGAAGGATGCTCCTTGCTCAAGCAGCAATCTGAGGCACAAGCAGGTTTTCAATGCTTTGCATGCCAAGGGTGCTGCTAAGGCACGTGCAGATTGTGGGTTGGAGAGCTTGTGGGTTTAGAGGCAAGGGTATCTTGAAAAATCACCAGGGATTGCCTCTGTGTCCCAGGGGAGTTTTGGAAAGCCGTGCCTCCTGTGCTCCTGTTTGCAGATATTGCAGAAGCCTGGCTCCGCTCTCCTGCACGCCCTGCCAAGCGAAATGATCTGCTATCACCCAGGAGTGCCGAGCTCGACACGAGCAGCTTCATTGCACTTGCACCACGTATCCACAGGCACCGATCTGCTCCATCTCCTTCCCCCGTGCTCACAGCAGCTCGGTCAGGCAGCGTGGGTGTAACAGGTCCACCCCAGTGCCCTGCATCCGCCCAGCCCCATTTGCCTGTGCTGCTAGGGGCATTGGTGCAAAATCCATTAATTAGTGTGGGTAATGGAGCTCCGGGTTGCTGACAAGGCAGTCTGACTGCAGCCCAAGCCCTGAGGATGCCGAGGCAGTGGCTGAAGTGGTGGCAATGGTGAAGCAGGGTGGGATCTGCAGCAGGTGTGGTGGTGACCACGTTGGCATGGGCATGGAATGAGAATTTGCCTCCTGCTCCTACGTCGTGCTGTGACTTCAGAAGCATTTTAGCTCTCCAGCCCTTAGGAGGTTACAGGATGCCCTGTCTGGATGCAGATGAGATGAATTTTAGGTGATGGATTTGGTGTAAGAAGCTGGCCCCCGAAGTGGTGGGGTCTGTGTCCTCCAGAGGGCACGGTGCTGGGATGAGCAAACAGCAGATGAAATTCTTCCTGAGATCATCCAAGTACTCCATCCTGCCCACCCCAGAAGCCGAATTCTTGAACCTTTCTGCTGGCAGCGTTGTGGTTCTCTTGTTCCCTGCATCAGGGCATGTGGAGGAGGGGAGCACTTGGCTGTGCGGGTTGGGGCAGCAGCGCGCCCATGAGAGGGGCTGGATCCATGCCGGGTGCATGTCAGCACCCCCGAGGAGGAGCTGCGGGGTCTGCCTCTGCACACCACCTTAGTACAGAGCAGCAGAAATGCACATCTGTTTTTGTTGTTAAATAGTAAGGATTAAGGAAAATCGATATATTTGTGTAGCATTTTCTCCTGGGGAAACAAATTCCAAAGCCAAGCACTTGGTTAACAAAACCTTGCTGCTCCATGGAGCAAGCACTTGCATGGGTGAGAAGCCATCCATGCCTCCAAAACCAAATCCACAGCCACTGCTGAGCCAGCTCCGGCCCTTGGATAGCACTTGGATGTGGTGAGTAGGGTGCCTGGCTGTCATGGCTGATGCGATGTGCTCCTGTGGCGCTCGGAAGCTCAGAGCTAAGCGTTGTGGGAGGCTTCTAAGGCCATGAAGGCTCCTGAGGACCTGAGCTGTGCTGGTCATCGTGGTGTCACCCTGGGTGGCCACGAGCAGGTCGGGGCCAGGGTGAACTTCACAGCAAGCGAGGGGCTCTCCACGCAGCGTTGCAGAGGTGGCGAGAGGAGGTGACTGCCCAGAAGCTGTAGGATCTGCCAAAACACCAGGCTGGGGCTGGAGTTTGGCTAGTTTGGGAATTGACTTGGCAGCACGTGGCCAAATCGGGGTCTGCTCTTTCCTGGTGTCTGCTCCTCAGAGGCGATGTTGTTCTGCAGTGACAGCGGAGCTGTGCGTGCTGTTCCCGGCTCCACATCAAACTCCCACACTCCCTGCTTTAAATGCTCGCTGTTTTTCTTCACTGCTTTCAACCCTGGAAAACGCTGAGTGCAAGCGGGGACACAGGGCGATGATAAACCCAGCCTGGAGGCGAGAGGCAGAGCAGTGGTCAATGCGTGGTCAGCGCGGCACGGGGCAGTCACGGCACTGACCTGCAAGCCCAGGCAATGCCCCCGTTGCCTGCAGCCTTCAAGTGGCTCCCAATTTCAAAAGGGATCTGAGGCCAAGTGGTGCCTGTGTGCCAGGAGTCGTAAAGCAAGAGACTCTTATGTGGTGCTGCCCCAGCAAAATGCTCAGGACCTTGCTCAGCCCCTTGCCCTGCGTGCCAGTTTGGGGCAGGATCTCTGTGCAGCCACCCCTCTGCTCACTTCCCTCCTGTCCCTGCCCTTTGTGTCCAGGCTTGGCAAGCATCTCCTGCTTGAAATTCCTCAGCATGGCTGCAGAAGCAGCCCAGGATAGCCCTGCACTACCTGTCTGCTCCGTGGCTGCTACCTCCAGTCCTGCCCAGCAGCATCAAAGCAGCTAGAAAAGCTGCTGCTTCTGCCCTCCAAATTGGCTTTAAAATCATAAATTAAGCAAGTAGACCTGGTGGTGCTGGAGAGAACAGTATCCCCCTTTGTAACACCTGCTCAGGGTATGAGATGTGCTGCTCAGGGCTGGACCCGCCGCGCTGCCTGAGCAGTGCACAGGAGGGTCACGGGCAGAGCCAGGTCTGGAGCCCGAGGCTGGCACTGTTGCTCCTGGACCATGCTTTGTAGGGTCTGTGTGGGGTCTCTGCAGGACCTGGAGTGCAGTCTGGTGTTTTGGTGTCAGGAGGTTCTTGTATGTGTCCTGAATTATTGATCCAAGTAGTAAATGTCTGTTCTTCCATCACCCAGAATCACAGAGCCATGGAAAGATTATACCTCATTATCTTAACTCCTGTGGTATTGGCTGTGTTTGGGGGAAGAAATACCGATGTGCCTGGGAGCTGGTGGTGTGTTTTTTTTTTTTTTTTTTTTTTTTCCTTGAGAAATAAGTCTGTATCAACCTCTGCACTTCTGCTGCTGGGAAACAGCTCCAGGAAAGCACCATCTCCTGGAGGTGATGCAGGGCTTGGACCCAGCTGCACCCTGCTGCTGCGCTCACCTCCAAGCAGGCAGCAGCGGGACCATTTCCGTGCTGTTCCCACTGCTGGGAACCCTCTGCGCTGTCTTGTTGCAAGTCACTGCTTGGGCAGGCATGTTAGGTGTGCTTTAGCTTCACGCTAATCTGATGTGACGTGCCACATCTGTCCTGCTCAGAGTGTGAGCATGGCCCCTGCTAGACAAGGGAGTGCTGGACCTGCAAGCCCTCCTGGCACTGATCCACCTTGCACCAGCTGGAGGTGCTCCTGTAGCCTGGCTTCTGCCAGTTCTCTGGGAGACGTAAGCTGGAAGCACTTTCTGCTGGTCTAAATGCATCAGGATTCCTGCCAGCATCGTAATGCCGCACGGAAATCTCCCTCTGCTCCTGCACATGTACCTGCTATTGCTGGACCAATGAAGGATCCTAATGGGGACTTGGCTGAACCTCTCCAGTTTGAAGGAGCAATGTAAATCTGAGTGCCTGCTTCTTGAATAAGCCTCACTTAGAGCAACTTGACTGGCTGCGGTGAGAGAGCATCTCGTCCTGGGCTGGGGGTTACCTGCACAGCCCCCAGGAGGCTCTGCCTCCCCACAGCAATGCACACACCTACCTGAAGGCATCGCGTCCCCCAGCTCTGCTCTGACCTTAATCCATCTTTCTTCTGCTGGCTGAGCAATTCCAGTGCTGAGCACCCCTGGCGGCAGGGCTGGCCCCCCTGGGCTGGTCTCCCCAGCACCAGGGTGCTGCCCTCCACTCGGTTTTTCCTGCAGGGTGTTCCTGGTTGGGGGGCATCAAGCAGCCGTGGGACCCTTGCTGTGAAACGGGGACAGAGCCCATGCCCTGAGCAGGGTCCTTGGTGCTGGCAAAACCCCACAAGGAGCCCTAATTGGGGGTGGTGGTGACTGTGCCTTGTGTTGCATTGGGATGCAGATGTGGGAGCTGCTCCTGGCTGCAGCATCCCTGCGCCCACGAGGACACGTCCCCTGGGGGCTGCCTCGGATCCCTTTGGCACATGGGGAACCCTCCTCTGCAGAAGCACTCATCTCCTGTGGACTGGAAAGCACGGGGGCTTCATGCTGAGCCTGTATCTCCCATCCCCTCTTCAGGTCCCTGAACCCTTAGATATGCGTGTGTTTGCTTTTTTTTTTTTTTTTTTTTTTTTTTTGAGCCCTAGATGCTTCGTGTGGTTTGGGGCTGTATTTGGGATGGGATAGCAATTTGGGGTTTTGCATCACTTTTCCTGCTAGGTGCAATGTAGGACTTGCTCCTATGGGGAGCAGCTCTGAGAGTAGATGTGCCTGAAGGCATCAGTTGTGCCCTCAGAAGGGTTTTTCATTCCAGAATTTAGATTTGAATTTGGAAAAAAATATCTATTTCTCTCCCTGGATGGGAATGAATTCCAGCTCTTGGCCAAGCTGTCTGACTCTGTGGACCATTGAAGCCCAGGAACCTGTTTTGAGGGCAGTCATCCTGCTGCTTTCCAGACCAAACTTCTCAGTTCTGACAGAGTGCAAATGGCTACCTCTGAGGAAATACAGCCTGTTGCACTGGAATTATCCAGAATTTACCTAATGTCACTAAAACCAGAATCTGAAACGTTACCTCTAATTATAATTGTTTCTCTGATACTTCATATTTCCTCTCAGCTTTGTGACGTTCTGGTAATTGCAGCCTTTCTCCCATACCTTTAATTTGCAGCCCATCACAACGTTGGTTAAGAGAATCAATCTTTAAGGTCGTTATCTTGAGCTCTTTCCCAATATGTTCTGCTGTAGTTTGAATAGATTGTAGTGTTCATTCTTCAGATCTTGATTTTTCCTCCTCTGTGGCTGATTGAGACAAATTACCACGGGGTGAGGCACCCGCCTGGTGCTGCGTCCCTGGCGCTGAGCATCCCCAGCGTCAGCTCCGGTGAGCACGGAGCGGCCTTGACAAAATCCTGCCCCCAAAGCATTGCTGGCTGAAGGCTTCTAATTACAGCCAGAGCTTCTCTCTGCAGCTGCGGGAGGGAGTTGGCTGCCCTCGGGTGAGTTTTGGGGAGCACCGTGCAACATGGGGCAACCTCATGTGGGTGCTCAGTGTGCTGGGGTGGCTTACAGAGACCACTGCAGCCCCCCTTTGCCCCTGGCTTTGCACAGGAGCTTGCAGCTGGACCATGGTCCTGCTGTGGGTGCCTGGGGCTGTGCACCTTCCTCCTCCTCACCCTCCCAAAACAGTGAGGGGTGCGATGCTGGTGATGTCTCAGCGTGCAAGAGGCCAGGTGTCTCCATCCCTGTGTGCTTAGTGCCTGCAGGCACCGACACTGCACGAGGCTCTGCTTGTGTTCAGGCAGAGCCTTCGGGGACTCCAGATGCCATCACAGCCCTTTGCTTCATTCCACAGAGCATCCCCTGCCCCACGGGTGAGGGACGGGTCCCTGGCCATGCTAGGCGTTGAGCAAAAAACTTGAGCGATGTGTTGGCCTTTTATTAAAGGGAGAGAAAGGAAAGACAATTTAAAGATGTGAAGCACAAAGTCTGAAGTGAAGTATTATTTCAACACCACTCCTTATCCCTGCTCGTTTTAGGCAATATGAGTTCTTAGCCTTGTTTGGGCACCGTCTGCATGGCGTTAAGGATGGCAATAACTGTCCTTTTGGGGGCAGAAAGGAAAAAAAATAGCCAATATGTGCTGGAGAAATTGCTGCTGTTCTTCTTGGTGCCTGGTGCTGTCTCTGTGAGGCTGGAGACCGGGACGAGCAGAGCAGGGGGCAGCTGCCAGCTCCGCTGGGTCCTTGCTGCCCGCGGGGACCCAGCTCCCAGCCTCCCCTGCCCGTTTCATTGCCACCGCAGGTCGCGTCCCACCAGGTATGCAGGTGGGTGATGTTCCCTGGGGCATGTGCACAAGGTGACCGCCGTCTCCAGAGCATTTGCAGCGTGGGCTGCTCCCAGGACTCGTTTGCTTTGCTCCTGTTGACGTTACAGGAGCAACGTGTGCCCACGGGGACCCGCACACAGATGTCCCCAAGCAGCCAGGAGCCGAACCCCGCGTAGTGCTATTGGCTCCTCCTGCTTCAAACCCAGACCCCGATGACCTTGAATTAAGGGCTTTTATTGTTGCTTGTGCGGAGATTTTCCTGTTCCCAGCATTTTCGCTTGCTCTCCACATCCGAGCACGCTGCTGTCCCGCCCGCCTCGCTATTAATAGCTGCTCCTCTCCACGCGTGCAGCCCCGCGCTTTCATCACAGGCGAGCAGCAGCTCTCCGGGTGTGCTCTAGGTGTCTGTAATTCTCCCAGCAATGTCTTCCACTATTTCAAATTCTTGCTGCCTATTTTTATTTCCTTTTATCTCAAATCCTTTTTTTCCCACCCAGAAATGATCCCGCCAGAGGGCGATTTTGTTGGTAATATTGCTTTTGCATTTTAGACTTTTCAAGGACTAATGAACTTTATTAGATTATAATGAACTTATTACTCAGTGCTGCTGACCTGCTTTCTAAAGAACTTGAATTATTATTTGGAACAGGCCTGTTGAGGGACTTTTTTTTCCCTTTTTTTGCAGAGCAGTAGAGGGTACATTAACTCTTCGGAGTTGGGTTTTTTTGCTCAGCTTTGATCATCTGAAGATCCCTGTGAAATACAGCAGCTCTGCATTTTGGGGAGTGGGGGCAGAAACAGCAGGGACAGGGTGCCCCATCCTCCAGGGCTATACCAAAGCTGCATTGTCTGGTTCCCAACTCTTGCTTCCAGGCCATCTGTCCCATCACCAGGGGAGGCTTTTAGGGCACTGAGAAATTGCCCCAGGACAGGACAAACTCTGAGAGCCCTGGGGCTGGTGCCTGGCCCCTGGAGATGTTGTTGGAGATGCCCTTGCTGCTGGAGATGGTTCTGACCTCTCCTCCTGCTTTGTTCCTCTGGCAGAGCATTGCCTGTGCTGGTGGGACAGGAGGGAGGGGATGCAGGAATGGCCAGGAGTTCTGCTTTTGCACAAACCAGGCTGGTTTGGAGCCCTTTGAGGCCACCTGGGGTGCAGGGTAACAGCTCCAGCCACGGCTGCTGTTTCTGGCCCAGGGTTGCAAACCAGTGGCCCCCTCCCCAGGCTCATGCGAGGTGGATGCAAACACTGCATCCTTTGGCCCTACCAGTGTCACCTGTGCACGTTGCAGGGCCTGATCCTGATGAACAGGGAGAAAAAGCTTGAGCAGCGTGCGAGCCTGTGTGGTTGTAGCTGCTGGGTGTGCATCAGCTGAGCACCTCGCCCTCCCCAGTTCCCAATTTTCACCCTTGCCACCTGCCTTTTTGCTGCATAAATCCCTGATATTGGGTGCTGTGAAACCCCTGATGCTGGGTGCTGTCTTCTGATCCACCCTGTGGCAAGGCTGGGCTCTGTCAGTGTTTTCTCGCAGCCTGCTGGAGCTCCTGTGCTCCTCATCTTGGTGTGAGCAGCAGGGGAGGGACGTGGTGTGAAGGGATGAGTCAGGTGCTGGCAGGGCACCTGCTTGCTGCAAATCAATTTTCACCTGCCTGGGATGTGCTCTGCCAGAGCTGGGGAGGGAAGGGAGCAGGGGCTGGGGGGGGGGGGAGGGAGGGAGGAAGCCTTGCACGTGCTGGATGTCTGTGTGTCCGGCTGCAGCCCTCTACCGAGCAGAGGGACAGAGGGACAGACAGCCGGGGAGGGGAAGAATGGACAGAAAAGGAATTGCCATTTCTTTATTGCTCCTTGCTGCTTCGCTTGCATCAGCTCAATATGCCATAGGAGAGACAGGGAAAGGTGGGATTGTGCCCCAAATGTGCCCTCACCAGAGGGGTTTTGCTGCCGGATGGAGAGGCTCAGGATGCTGGGTGCTCCCCAGGAGCCCCACAATGACCCAGAAATGCCGGAGGGAGCTCTTGGCTTGGCTTCAGGCGAGGCTTGCCCCTGGCTGGCCCTATCCTTCTGTGCTAACCTCCAACCAAAGCCAGTGGGAGTCGGGGGTGGAATATTTGAGGTGTGGGCAGAGTCCCAGGCAGTGCCTGGCCAAGCACAGCCCGAACACTGCTCACATCCGTGGTGTCCCCCAGCTTTGATCGGCCACAGCAAACAGCACGGGCAGCCCCTCGTAACCAAGCAGGGATCAGCAACCTTCCCTTCTGCAATCATCCCTTCTCTTAAAACCACATGTTGAATTTAATTAAAAAAAAAATAGAGAAAGGAAGAAAGGGTTTCCTGCAGGCTGCTGAATTGCACAGAGCTCAGTGCGTCCGTCCAAGGCCAGCAAGGGCTGGGACCCCGTGGGCTCTTGGGCAGAGGTGATGCTGGGTGCCCCTTGCTGGGTGCCGGCAGGATGGTGCCTGTGCATGTGTCGGGGTGAGCACCCCGGGGATGTTGCGGCCACCCATGGCCAGCGGTACCCAAGCATCAGGGCAGGGACGAAGGGCAGGGTGGGCAGAGACTAACACTGCTGGACGTGCACTCACAGATGAATATTGCTGGCAATTATGATAATGGCCGGGAAATCCAAACCTGACATCTTCCTCACGGATGATGAATAAGCTGTCTGACTCCTGTTCATTTTTTATTCAGAACTTCAATGCTGGCTAATCCAGAGCTCCCAGCAATAAATGCTAATGAGGAGCGCGTTGCCTGACTCCCATACTTAACAGCAAAGCAACTCCTGGGATCAAGGGGGTTAAGTATTGAAATTGTCTCGTACATTAAATAATTAGTAGACAAACAGATTGACTTCTCAAGCCATCACCAGCCCCATCTGTTTCCTGTGCCTTTGCTCCCTCTCTCTTTGCTTGATCAGATAATTGGCGAGGGCCACACCGAGTGGCCCTGCTCTGCGTTGGGCAGTTGCTGTGTGTCAGGAGGGGCAGAGCGGGGCTGCAGCTCTCCCTGACGCTGGCTGCAAACTGAGGTGCCTCCAAATGGCAAGTACACGGCAGGGATGGAGCTGGGGGTGCCCACTGTGATCCCCTCTGAGCCGCCAGGCTCCTTCCAGCTGGAAGAGAGGAGCCGAGGGCAGAGACCCCAGAGAAATAATTCTGCCACGCTTCAGTCCGGCTTGCAGCCACGCAGCACGAGATACAAGCTGTGTGTGGGCTGGGGGAGTGCTTTGAGAGGCCATTTGCTGCACAGAGATGCTGCTGTAAATGGTCCAGATGGGGATTTGAAAGCTTTTATTCCCTTATTTCCTTTTCGTTGCTGATGCTTGAAGGTTTCCTATAATTGCTTCCCTGTTTTTACTGCTCTGTGGCTTTCCTGAAATATTTTTGTTTTAATTACAATATTGATTTAGATACAGGACTAAAAAAGACCCCTGAAAATGTTGATGAAAAGCAATTACTAAAGAGCGCTCTAATGGAAAGGAGCCCCACATGGGGAGCCAGCCCAGCCCCAGCAGTTGTTGTTTGTGAGCCCTGGGGGGAGCGCCCAGCCAAAAAACACGAGGGGTTGGGGCTGGGCAGGACGCTGCTCCACGTCCAGTAACAAGGAGTGGAGTTTGTGCCTCAAACCTCTTGGCATACTATGCACAGATGCCCCAAACTTGCTCAACTTGAGACGCAAGGTGCCACGAAGCGCCCCACTGCCCGTCCCTGTCACCGCATCCTTCGGTGGCCCAAGGGCTGGCACCACGGATGGGGCACTGAGGTTCACGGCACCGAAGGAGATGTGAGCACGAAGCCTCCCTGCACGTGGTGCGGGGAAAGCACGGGCGACCTTTTGTGCTGTTTGTTTTTTTCCTCCAACGGCTCTCCCGTCAGGCTGTTACCATGACAGACGAGTATTCAGCCGCGTGCGGGTGACGCGGGCTGCGGGAAGAAAGGCAGGCATTGAGAGAGGCGCTGAATGTTATCTTGTCAAGGTAATGAAAGAGAGGAACCTTAGGCGTGCCATAAAGAGGAAGTTGACTTTTTTTATAAAATATAGAAGACATATTGCTGGGAAAACTCTATTAAGAATTGTAAAAGGTGAAAACCTTTCATCCAGTTGACTCTTGAGGAAGGTTCCTTGGCACAGAATAGATAAATAGAGGCTTTCGCCCTCAGCTATCCTAGCATGAAAGGAAAGCCTTATGAATACTCACCAGATTAATGAGACAGAGGCCTCATAAATATGTCAGAAGATCCACAATAGCTGAAGATTAAATAGATGCCTCGTTGGGGTGCGGATTAATATTTGTGAGGCCAAGCTGTCCCCGTGGGTGGCTGTGCTGGGCAGGGTGCCCCGTGCCAGGGTCTGGCCTGGAGCAAGGAGCTCGGCCTCTGAAGGCCTCACCCTTCCTGGCTGGGTGATGGAGGAGGTGGCCTCTGGTGTCCCTCCATGGTGAGAGGGGCTGCAGAGGAGCCAGACCTCACAGAATCTTCTGCCTTCCTTCTGGACACCCAGAAGTGATTTTCTTGTGCTCCTTCATTCTATGACAGCCCCAGGGAGGCTCTCAACAAGCATCTACAAGGCTACGACGGTGCCCGCAGCACCCACCTTCCTCCTAGATACTGAATTCAGGCCCCAAAGAGGAAAGGGATCCTAAAAGGTGGTGTTGACTGTGGTGAAATCAGCCCAGAAAGTGCCACGCTGGTGTTCACCCAGGCATTCATATGGGTTAATGACAAAGATGAACATCGAGTCAGCTGAAGGTTTCATCCTGCTGTGCTCTCTTCTTGTGGTCGGGAGGCTCTGAAAGATGCTGGGTGAAGGAGTGCATGAGGATAATGGTGCGGTGCTTGCTGGGCAGTGCAGCCTGGCTGTGGTTCCCAGCTCCAAGCAGTGACTAGAAAGGGCCCCCAACACCCCGCCACCTCCCCGTGGGACTGGGTGTTCGGCAGGGACACGGATGCAGCCTCCCCCCGGCATCCCGTCGGTGCGACCACATCCACCCATGGGGATGACTCGGGGCGAGCATCCCGCTGCACGGCCCCCCAGTTCCTGCTTCCTGGAGGACGCCCCCGGTGTGTCCCTGCCGCGGTGATGCTCACCCCCGTGGGGAGGGATGTCCTGGCGCTGCCATCCGCTGCCTCAGTCATTGTCATGGGAACGAGGAGCGGTAAACAACAGGAAGCATCCCCGAAAAGCCGCCTGCCAGGCGGGCTGTGCTGGCAGGAGATGATTCAGGGTAGCGCTGGCACTCGCCAGAAAATGATGCTGCAGCTTCCCTGGCACCGGCACTGCCGGGGAGCAGCAGTAAAGGAGGGGGACCCAAATGTCCCCGTCCCTGGTGACATCTTGTCCTGCAGCAGCTGCCCTGGGCAGGGAGCTGGGGCTGCCTTGTCCCTTACCATCACACCCAGCCTGGCCTTGAACAGAGGAAGGGACCTGGAGCAATTTTGGCCAAGACGTGCACCAGGTGATGCCACCTGCAGCAAGAAAACTGTAGCAATGCCCCCACAGCATCCTTCCCAAATGCAGCCCTGCAGGGTCACCTGCAAACTCAAAATGGGCCAGGGGAAAACATGTGCATCGGTGCTGGTCTTCGGAGAATGTTTGGGGTGGAGAGGCCCCTTTTGTGGGGTTTGGGGTCAAAAGGAAGCATGTCTCCTCTGTTAAGTGCCCAGGCCTGTACTATATGGAAGAGCTTTTAAAATTAAGATTGGATGCTTTGTGATGTGATGTGGTCTTGTTCAGGAAGCATTAATTTGGGGAATGCCTCACAGGAGGTCGGTGGTGATGCTCAGTGCTCTCCTAGTCCCACCTGTGGAGCCTGCAGCCCTCCCAGGCTTCAGATGATGGATGGCACCTCTGCCTCGCTCCCTCTCTTGTTGATCCTGGTGTCTTTTCGTTGGCTACAGCTGTCAGCAGCATATACCAGCTTTTCCCCCGTGAATACCAATGTATGGGAGCCCAGCACAGAACGATTCAGCTCAGAGGCACCGCGCCGAAGGTGGTGTCCCCAGGCTCTGGCAGCAGTGAGCACCGCTTCTCCATGCTCAAACTGCAATCAGCATCTTGCTGCTATTAGCAGCACCGTTATTTATTCATGATGGTGGTTGTGCTCATCACATTTGGGTGCGATGTGGGCATCAGCTGCCAGCCCTGCCCCGAGCCCGCTGGCACAGCTCATCCTCTGCCCTGAGCACCCTGGTCCAGCTGCTGCAGACCACCCCATGGGATCTGCTGCTCATTTAATCTGAAGCAGTATCCTTTGTAACTTTCAAACACCACCACGTAGCCTTCTCGGGCATGCAGATATAAGGGTCCTTGTTTTGCACGGGGTGTGGTGAAAGGAAAGTAATGGATGTCCCCAGCTTAATGGTCTAAAAGTCTTTCTTGCTGTGCAAAAAAAAAAAAAAAAAAAGAAAAAAACAAACAAACACAACCCTAGCGTCCCCAAATCCATTTTCATTTATAACATTATGAGCAATTCTACCGGCAGCAGTTTTTCCTTCACATATATACTTATTAGTGAGAGAATTTCCCCATCCTAGAATAATGTTCTTGCTTGGATTGAGTAGCTGAAATTTGGAGTTTTCAAACTCTGGCTCTGTGTTTAACCATCCCATTGCTTCCTGTGCACTGTATCCTGCAGGACGGAGCGTCCCCCTCCAAACAGGTGACTCCCATGAAGGCAGGAAGCAGGTGACAGGGAAGCAGAAAGAGGCAGAGCTCAGAAAACTCTTTGGTGCAAGCTGAAAAGCCTGGGGGAGCGCTGGAGGTGTGGGTGCTGCCCAGGAGCTGAGGCTGCCACGCTTTGGGCTGGAGACCCCAGAAATCCCTTCTGGCTCCGACCGCCTGCTGGGGGCACTGCCACCTGATGGGCAGGGCATTTTTCATCGAGTCGGTGACAAATGGCTCTCAGCTGAGTATAAAAATGGTTTATTGATTAGATAGTAGAGGTGTGGGCAGGGACTGTGCTGCTAATGAAGGGTTCTGCCAGCTGCTCCCTGCTCTGGCTGCTGGGGACAGGCAGAAGAGGGACTTGGCCAGCCCTGATCTGCTGTTCCTGCAAGGCATGAAACGAAGCCCTGAGGGGCAGAGCTTCGGGGGGCTCATCCCTCTCCCTCCTCTGGCTCCCTGTTGGGGCTCGCTGTCCCTGTCCCCAAAAGCCAGCAGCACCCAGCTTCCAGGGATGGTCGGTGGTAGTCCCCCAACTACAGCAGGTCCACCTTTGCAGGCCACCTCTTCAGTCCTTCCCTCTGCCGCTCCTTTCCATGCCTAATGTGAACCCAGCTCTAGCAAAGCACTTTATTAGTGCTTGATTTGGAGCAGGAGGCTGTCCCACTGAACTGGAGTACTCCTCTCAAACCAAGCACGCTCAAATGCTGCAGGGTGGGAACCCACAGCCATTATCTGGGAAGACTGCATTTTTTTTTGAGGGACTTTGCCCTGAAAACAGCCTGGTTACCTTGTTTTTTTGTTTGTTTGTTTGTTTTTGTTTTTTTTTTTTCATCTTTAGCCATGGTGGTTTTATCCACAGAGCACCTTGAACAACCTGAGCATAATTAATCACAGTTTGCTTCCCTGCGTTCGTATGGGATTCCTAATCCACAGTAAATCCTGGGGGGAACAGACGCAATTATCAAAGAAACGCTTATTAAAAAGAACTATATGTGCCATAAAAAAATGTCAGGACAATTGTCCTTTAGCTGTTTGCAGTGTTGCCAGCTGTAATATACGATCCCAGCTCTCTGCCCCAGCTGTCTGCATCCCCAGCGTGCTTTAGCGGTGGCTTGTGCCGGGTTCCTCGTGCAGCTGCACAGAACTCCCTGAGCTCAGCTGCTCTTCTCCTCCCCATCCTGCCCGCACCTATTTGTAACTCAGTGAGCAACAGCCCATCAGAGCTGTGGACCTTCTGCAGCTGTTATTTTGGGGCTCTGCTGGATGAAGAGCTGCTTGGGGTTAGTACCTTCCCCATGTGTCCATGTGCAGCAGAGACACGAGGAGATGCATCCAACGAGGACATACTGCTTTCTCCAGCTGGGCAAATGAAGCCCAAAGGAGCTTTGGCCAAGCAGATTCTCTCCCCGTGGCTCAGTTTCCACCCGCGAGGCTGGCAGAGTCATGCCAGGCCATCCCACAGGGACTTTTAAGGAGCAGCCCAGCAGCGCTCCAGGAAAGCTGCTTAGCAGCACGGTGGGGTGGCCCACAAATCCTTGTGCACAGGACAGGGGTGACTTGTTCTGGAAGAACCGAGCAAACCAGAGAGGTGCTGCTGCTGCACACATCAGGTATGTGCATGCTTGCTGCAAGAGCTACAGAATAAGGGGGTGCAGGACCTACAAAAACCTGAGAAATTGGTAAAATACGCTCACACCTGTGAGGATGCTGCTGACCTATGAGTCTCAAGGTAGCTTTTTCTGCGGGCAGGCAGCAGAGCCAGGGGGAGGAGGAGGATGGGAGAGGCAGCAGGGGCTGTCTCGGTTCAGCTCTCGCTCGTCACTCAGAGGAGGAAGGGGCAAAACACGGTTGGAAACCAGAGGAGCAATCAATGATTTGCTGTCAAACAAAAGGATGGATCGAGTGACTTCCTGCAGGAATCTGTCCTTGATCTAATAGGAGTCAGTATTTTCCCTAACGATCCAAATGATGGAATATTCACTGCTACACCCGCAGAGGGTCAAGATGGGAATTAGTGCTGCAATTGCAGAGAAGGAGATTTTTAATTGTCTGGCAGTAAGGACAATTACGCGCTGGGACGTTTTGCCTGGGGAGGCTGCGGAGGCTCTGTCGTTAGAGATTTTAAGAAGAGTTTGGAGAAACCTCTCCCCGGAGTGATGGAGCTCACCCCGTAAGGCAGGGCTGACCCCCAAGGTCCTTTCCAGCCCTAATTTCTGTGATTCTGCATCATTCCAAAAGCAGTATCTCATCTACTGCGACTTTTAGGAAGACGTATGAAAAATACCATGAAAGGCTGAAAATGTGATAGCTTTAGAAATAAAGCCTGTTGCTTTTATCTCCGAATATCTCAATGCATATCTCAACCCTATTCTCCAAACCTAGCAGCAGAAACAGAGCAGCCTGGCTTCCCAACCTCCTCCTCTGCAGATCTGCCAGAGATCTCACTGGCTTGAATTTGGACAGCCTGGGCAGTAAGGTTTTACCACCGTGGAAAAGCTTTGGATTGCTAAAAAATATGAAATCTGAGCAATGGTATTTGTATGAAATGGGAATTACAAAAAAAAAAAAAAAAAATCCATCGATTCCTCTGGCAAAGACAGCTGGGCATTTGGAGTGGTGGTGTTTGAAATGCAAAACGCACCTCATTGGAGAGTTGTTTCATGCAATTCATCTTCAGAGCGCGCTCTTACTGCTTGTTTGCAATGTGCAGCTATAAACCACGCTTTGTGAAAGTGCTCCGGCTGGCTCGGAGGTAAGCAAGAGGGAAGGATGCTAATATCAGACATTTCAATCCCCACTGCAGCCTGCATTGCTCAAAGCAAGATGACTTGCGAACATGTAGCCCAAATGAGGAAGATGAATCGTATGCAAGGTCAGGCTCAATGCCAGGAAACTGATAGAGGCAAAAGCAGTTAATTGCTTTAGATTCCAACGGCCCCAAAACGTGCCCTGTGTACAGACATCCCTGCCTCACGCAGCGATGGACCTCACCATCCAAACCAGCAAATAAAATAGGAAATGGAGGTGCTCGTCATGATTTTTAATGTCAGAATTAGATTCACTGTTGCCTTATGGTCTCTGTAATTACTAGACATCACTCATCGTTTTTCTCAGCTCAAGGGATACTCTGTTATTGACCTCACTGGGAAGATATAAATACATTACTGAGTGGAAATATCACCATTTGCCATTGTGGAAAGGTCTACACCACAGCTCAGAGGACCCTGAAATCTTTATCACAGTGCACCTACAGCAGAGGACAATGCCTGATACTGTTGGTGCGATGGCCAAGTGTTTGTGCTGAGGCTTTAGAGGAGAAAAACTTATTACAGGATATTAAAGGAGAGAAACAACAGCAAACCATGAGCCCAAAGGACATTGCTACAACCAAACAGATAAAAAATGCCATGCCTGGGGGCACATTGGCCATGCTGGTCTCAAGCTGGTGGGGCCACAAAGACTTTGGGAAGAATGGTAGAGCATCAGAGAGCAAAGGTGTGTTATTACCATGGGGGTGATCAGTGCTCTAAGCAGGGGAAGGCTGGTGAGGTGCTCTCGTGAAGCCATGCATGGAGCATGGTGGTGGTGGGATGCTCTCATGAAGCCAAGCACTGAGGACACTTAGCTCTGTGGTGCACAGGTGGGTGCACAGCCTGGAGGTCACCTATGCAAGGAGGTAGCTCATCAGTTTGTGCTGGTCACCCCATGCCCACCCCAAGCCCCTGGTGCCCTGGAACATCTCTGAGCCATGAAAAAGAGCTTTGTGAGCAAGGGGTCAACTGTCCTGGTGCACGGCAGTCATGTACCTCCGCTTCCTCAGGCAGCCTCAGAGCAAACACATGCAGGGAGGGTCTGTGCTCAGCAGGTCAAACCTTTTATGGGGCTGGCAGAGCTCTTCCCAGGTTTCCACATGCTTTAAGGTGCCCCATAAAAAAAAAGCCTCACCTGTTTTTAGGGGATGAGGCTGCTCACAGACCAGGCAGGGCAGTGGCACAGCAAGAATTGGATCTGCAGTCCACGTTGGTGTCTCAGTAGCATTTTGGTTGCTGCTGGGTTTTGGGGGATTGATAGATCTCACCCAGCTGTGGCTTCCTCTGAGCATTGCCCTAACCCTGAGCTTGCCTAAAGCAGCTCCCCAGCCAGGACAAGGAGACCCGATGGAAAAAAAAAAAAAAAAAAAAAAAAAAAAAAAAAAAAAAGAGATGGTGGTTCCCACCACCTCCAGGTGACTTCCCACCCCTGCTGTTAAAATGCTGTCTTTATTTTGTGTTGGGGTGTGCCTGGCTCTTAAAACCTCCCCGTGCAGCTGGCTCAGCGTCCTTGCAGCACGAGGGGCAGCTGGGCCCCCAGATTACAGCTTCGCTGCTCACAAGTGCTTGTTATAGATCATGAAGCCAGAGAGGTTTCTCTGCTTTCTATTTTGGGCCGAGCTCCCCTTGTGTTTATTTACAGTCACCCGAGCAGCTTGTAGCTGTTGGAGTTGAAGAAAATTGCTGTGAAAGGGAGGAAATTGGCTTCTCACCTTACAAGAGCCAGAGGAGCTTCTGGGATGTATCTTGGGGGGGTGGGGTGAAGGAGTGGAGAAGCCATCCCCGGGTGGTTCCTGATCCCTCTCGTGCTGCACTCTCCTGGGTCCCACTGGGCTGCAAGCTGGGTGTGCAAAACACCCGGCTTCGTATCCCCCCGGGGCAGTGCTGCTCCCAAAGCCTTAGCAGCACCTGAAGTGAGAAAGCCGCCTTGTTCTGGGCTGCACACCCCCAGAAAACCCCGCAGCCTGTTTAGGAGATGCCGGGCACACAGCCCTTCCCAAGCAGAGGGGCTCGGTGCAGCTCCGGCTGTCCCCAGCCAAGTGCCTCCAAAGAGTACAAATGTGCAAGTGTCTGTGCAGCCTCTCGCTCTGGACCTCCTGTAAATGTCATGCCCGTGTCTGTAAGTGGCCTAACATATTGAAGATCAGGCAGCGAGGGGAGGGAAGATGACCTTTTGCATTTTGCCCGGAGCAGGCGAGGGTAATGGAATTATAATTCCATGTAATTCATCTCCTGACACCGTGCAATCACCGAACTCCACTTGGCTGGGGATGGAGCAAGGCAGGCAGCCTCAAGCACTGCTCCCAGGCACGGTCCCCAGCTGGGACAGCATCCCCGAGCCCTCGCAGGGCTCATCTGTGCCGAAAGCATCCCCGCTGCGCCCCGGGTGCAGATGGAGCCGCTCCTTCTGGCAGGAGGCTCAGAGCTGCTGCGCGTGGAGGACAGCAGCGAAAACACTTCCCAGCCCGGGGGAGCAGCTGGCATGGCCAGGGCGGCTCGCTCCAAAGCCTCAATCTGCTCCCCTTCCTTCCCACTGCCAGGCCGCTTTGTGCTTCTTGGGGTCGCACCCGGCACAAAGCCTCTTTCTGGCAGCACAGGGTCTGCACCCCAAATGCTGGTGCTGGGAACGTAGAGAACCCAACCCCACTCTTTTTGCCCCAAAAGATGCTTTTGCCCTGTCCAACCACACTGTACCCAAAGCCTATGCTTCCAGGCTGCTGTTAATTAGCTCCTCGTTAATTTGCTCCCCTGGATCACCAGCTCCTGTGGGCTGGCTGGGGGACCTGTGTCCACAGGGCATTTGGGCAGCGGAGCGGGTGCTGCTCGCGGAAAGCTACACCTGCTTAAAGGCTGCTGCTGCTGCCGTCTGGCATTTATTTTCTATCACTGGTTACATTCTGCTAGTCAGAGATTTTATCCCAGAGAAATCCTCCAGGAACTCCTAATAGCGGAGTCAATCTTCATAAAATCTGGGGCGATAAGCCAAGAGACCTCACTTTGCTGCAGGTCTGGTCTGCGGGTGCAGGGCTCCCTGTGCCTGCCAGCCCCGGTACCTTGCAGCACCCAGTAGGAGTCATTAAATATTTATTTGAAAGGGTTTTTGCTCCTGAGTGGTGAAATAGAAACTGGCAAAGATTAAATGGCTTGGTTAATACGAGCCGTTTGGAGGAGAGCGAGCTGTGCTGGGCACTGCTGGCATCTAGATGCCGCACGCTCCTGCATCCCTCCGGGGAAAATCCTGAGGCAGATTCAGATAAATTAACCTCGTGTTTCTGTTACTGGGTAAATGTTGGGTGATGCCGTTGGTGTGGCTCTCTTGGAGTTTCTTCCCCTGGCAGACCATTTGTTTGTTGTATTCCCTGTGGGTGGCTGCAGCACCCACAGTACAAAGCACTACTGCCAGTGGGATGGGGTCCTGGGTGGTCTGACCCATGGCAGGAGCTCCTGGCAGGAGCCAGGTGGGCTCATGGCAGTGAACAATTCTCATGGCAGGAGCCAGGTGGGCTCCCCGAATCGCCAGCGAGGGAAGCAGATGGCCATGACTGCTTGTGGCTTGCCAGTAATTAATTTTGGAGCTGAAATCTCATGATGCCAAAAGGGGCAAGGATTTTGCTCAGCCTCCTCTGCTGCGTTGAGTCCGGAGGATGAGGCAGGGGTGCTGCTTACGGGGCTTCATCACCACATCTGCTGCACTCTGGATTTGCAAGGCCCAGAAAAATGACCCAGTGCAGGCAGTGCGAAGGAAACCCCTTCATCAGCGGGGGCTGTGTGGGCAGCGGCGTGCTCGGCAAAGTCTCAGTCAGCAAAAGCGATCTCATAAACACCAGCCTCTAATTCATCTCCCTCGTCCTGCCCTGCGTGCTTCCCTCAGATCCTTCACGGCAGTCATCTCAAAGTCCCCGGTAAATACATCTTATCTTTCTAAAACTCACCCCGACCTTGGGCAGATGAAGCTAACTTTCCCTGCGCTGAGACATCGGTCTCTTTTCTCAGGTGACAAGCAGCAGGACGTGAGGCAATGGCATCAACTTGCACCAGGGGAGGCCCAGAGCGGGCCTCAGGCAGAATTTGGTCCTGCAGAGGGTGGCCGAGCACTGGGACAGGCTGCCCAGGGCAGTGGTGGGGTCCCCACCCCAGAGGTGTGTAAGGGATGTGTGGACGTGGTGCTTGGGGACACGGCTTAGTGGGGGCACGCGGTCGGTCGGGGGTGGCTGGGCCTGGTGAGCCCAAAGATCTCCTCCAGTCTGGGTGAGTGAGTCTGTCAGTCTGTTCTCCGGTTTTGTCTGCTGATGTCAGGGTGGTCCCGCCTCACCAGCCCTCTTCTCCCTGCATTAAAAATCCTTTTGCGATTTCTCCATTTCTTTAAACAAGGCACGCGTGGGCTCTCCCCATCCTCCTCCAGACTCCCATGACCACATCCCTGAAGGGCAGCGAGTCTCTGGGTGAGCCGGGCTGTGTTGGTGAGCTGGTGTGGCTGCCGTGACCCTTCATTTCCCCCAGGAAAACTCCCAAAGGTGCCTTGGTGTTGGGATGGGCCAGGTGGGTGCCTTTGGAGGACTGACTTTGCCACCAGCAGGTTGGAAAGCAGCCACCCCATCCAATGTGCTGGGACCAAGGGCCACTTTGTCCCTCATGGCTGCAACAGCTTTCACAAAGCTTTCTCTTTTCCATCTCACTGCCAACACCTGAACTAGTTTGCAGTTCCAAATCTGTGTCAAATCCTAACATTTTTTCTGGATTTTTTTGATTTTGGAGCAGGCTAAAGGGGAAAGCACAACAGTTAAAACAACACGGCGCCTCCCAAATATGGATTGAATATAATACCTACACTATTATTTTAGAAAAGAAAGTGTCCCACTTGCTTTGGAAGCATAGATTTTTCTGTGATGAATGGGAAGGTGTTTTTCTGGTCGATGCTATTTAATTACGCTACAAAGCATTAAGGAGCTGAGCTGCCATCCCTGCCTCGCACGGCTTGCTGGCGAGGCCTGGGACCCATCTGGGCAGTCCCTGTCCCAAAATCCTGCTGTCCCTCATCCCTGATGAGTGTGTCCTGGTTTGGGCTGGTTTCCTGGGGGCTTGGTGCTGCCCTCCCCCTGCCCACGCACAAGAACACCGCAGTGTGATTTGTCCAATTTTCACAGAATCACAGAGCAGTTTGGGCTGGAAGGGACCCTAAAGCCCACCCAGTGCCCACTCCCAGCACAGTACCTCCCCGCTGCCCCATCCAGCCTGGCCTTGGGCACTGCTGGGGATGGGGCACCCACAGCTCCTGGGGGCAGCCTGCGCCAGGGCCTCACCGCCCACAAATTTCCTTCATTATCAGAAGAAGTCCCCCAAAGCTGCCAGCCTGGAGGACCAGAGGGTGAAGCCCACCTGGCACGTGCTGAAAGCCGAAGGGCGCGTTGGATGCAGCAGAACATTTACATTCAGAAGTCTTCCAGAGGTTGGGGATTTATCTCCATCTTGGGAGGGAGCCTTATTAGTGGCTTTTGGGTACACGGCTCCTGAATAATGAGGACAATCCTGTCTTGGGAAGATAAATCCCAGTATAATGATGCCATTGTCTTTCCTTATTGTAACTCTCTGTCAGCACCTCATTTAACTGCTGTTTTACCCAAAGATTTTGACAGCCTGCTTTAGCACAGGAAGGATAACACAATGCTTCTTAATTGCCACCAAATCTAAAATTAGTCCCTTCTGCGGCTCACGGGGGTGAGCACGCGGCCCTTTGGGGACAAGGGGCTGAGCGTGGAGGGCTGGCTTCCCAGCCTGGCTCCAGATGGGCACAGGACTGCCCATAAATGCAGATTTTGCCCCAAAGTGTACATGTTGAGGAGGAAGAGCAGCGAGGAGAGGGGAGGAAGGTCTGGGGGAGGCAGGGAAATCAGGATGTGTGCAGATGTGCTCCGCTCGATGCCCCATTCCCCTCCTTCCACCCAGGTGCTCAACACTCTGCAACTTCTCCTACAATTATAGCACAAGAGCTCATGGCTGGGAGGAGTGCTGCTTGGAAAGAAATTTGCCACATTTTTGAGCGTGTTTTTCCACCCCGATGTGCCCAGGGACTGGGCTGCGTGAGCAGTTGGTGGGTCACTACCAGCCTGGGTCAGGTACCACCAGGACACAGAGGGAGCCGGAGATGGATGCATCGTGAGAGCATTTTCTGGCGAGGATCTGAGCAATTTAAGCTAGCTGCCATGGCCAGGGTGGGTTGGAAGTTTCCTGATGAGTCTCTTTGTCTGTCGCAAATTGGGCTGGTGAGTGGAGGAAGGCGCAGAATAGCAAAGCAGGCTGTGTCTGTTGGAAATCCACCAGTGCAGAATCAAAACAGAGCCAGAGCTCCGTCACCCCGTGGCATGGGTACCCATGCGCTGCCTCCCCGAGCACAGTTTGTCATCATCGTGTTTGTAACTCTCTTGGCATTCAAGGGGGCTGGAGTGGGACACAGGGAGGGTAGGGATGCAGGGATACCCAGCACCACCCAGCTCTTTTTTGTGCTTACTGCATTCTTCTGTCAGTGCTTCCATTCTCCTTGTTTTTCCCCAGGGATCAGTGTGCCCATGGAGGGAGCTACCTGGCTGCTTGGTGTTAACTGAGGTCAGGATCCAAACCTTGCTGAACCTCCTGGAAGGGTGCTGTGGGAGTTGCGTGCGTTGGACTGAGCCAGGCATCGGATAAAGGGAGGTCCCTTTGGAGTCTGAGCTGCCTTTTGTATTTATTGCAGCTCTGGTGCTTTCAAATCCCTTCCAAGATCTGGTTTTCCTGCTCGTGATCCACGTCTAGCAGGGATGGGGGATCAGCAAACAGCCTCGTGGCCAGGAGCCGGCAGCGTGGAGAAGTTTGTCCTCAGGATGCAGGAGCAGCCAGGAGGTTCGTCATGGCTCTCTCCCCTGTGCTGTGAAGCTCCGTGGATATTGTAAGAACGAACATGGTTATGGCCTGAAATAGAAAGCTCATTTATTTATGAGGCTGTTTGATTTCCTCTGAAATGCCTCATCTAGCAGCCCCTCTCCATTAGAAACCCTCTGAAGCTATGCAAGAGAAAGCCATATCTTATTATTTAAATTAATAAAGCAGCTGCAAATTTTTGCTTCATTTTTAAAATACGGCAATAGAGAATATCCTTCCATGGACCATTTTTCCTCTGGTTTTCTTCCTGAATATTCCTAATTATAGCCATAATTAATTTTAACGAGTCACCCACCATCAATTCCACAGTAATTTGTAAGTGTCCTGCTGCCGGCTTTAAGAAAAAAATGCAAAGCAACTCCCTCCTTCGGCTGCCTCTTTAGTGAAAGCAGGGATCACTTAAGGAATTGGCACTTGGCCCCAGCGATGCAAAATTGCCTGGTCCTCGGTCAGAGCTGGTCCTGTCTGCCCGCTGATGGATGGCATCATTCAGAGCTTTTATAGGCTCCGCGAAAGAGGCCAATCTGTCCGCACTGATAAATCTAAATCTTGTATAATATTTCATAGCCCTACCAGACTTGTGTAGGGAGCCAACGTGATGCTGCAGCGTCCTGGGAAGACAGCTCCTCCGAGGCCAGCGGTCAACAGCAGAGTCCTCAGATGGACTTTGGCCTCTGGGGACGGAGGGTGGGAAGGTCTGGGTGGAGGAGGTGGGTGGAGAAAGGAGGAGCGAGGTGCTGTGGGGTCCTGTCTGCACCTCCTGGACCAGGATAATGTCAGACATCTACACCAGAAGAGCTCCCAGCTGCTCCTGGGCACCCAGAAGTGTGGGAGCCTCCTGCTGGGGATGTCACTTGCGGGGTCCTGGGATCTGCTCCTGGACATACTGATGGCCCCAAGAGGGTCCTGCTCCCCAGGTGGTACCCAGCGTGAGCTGGGCAGCATCAGCTGAGCATCCTTTTGGAGCCCTGCAGCAAAAACTGAGGGTTGGTGGCCAGCAAGCTTATTCCTTGGGAATTTGAGATGTCTGTGTTCACTCTCGTGGCTGGAGAGCCCAGGTTCAGGCTACTGCCAGCCTATGCCAGGGATCCAAGCACCCCTTACAGCAGCCGGGCATCTGTACTCCTTACAAGCCCTGGAAAATCGCCTCTCACTGAGTTTTTGTCTGCATCAGCTGCAGCGAGGATGCTGCTAATGCCTGGGGAGAGCCAGCAGAACTACCCAGGCTGGCAAAGAACAGCACGGAGAGGGCTCAGAAGCTCTGACTGTCCTCAGCATCCAAGGGACTGGCATGAAAATTGTGGCAGTGCTGTAATAGGGTTTATTTTTGAGGTTTTTCTTTCTTTCTAGTCTTAATCTCCATTGTGACTGAGGGGAGGGAAGTGTACTAAGAGCATCCAATCTCCTGAGGTGCCTGTGAGGATACAAAAGGTGTCTGTTCTTTACATATGCAAGGTGCAGCGATGATAGCTTGAAACGTGGAAAAGCCACGTTTCCTCTTTACTGCAACTTTAACTGGAGAAATATGGGCCGGCCAGCAGCTGCAGCAGCCGTTTTATCCTCCAATTTACTGCTTTCACTTCCAGCCTGTCCCTGAGAGCCCAGCTCCCTTTGTACCACTTTTCTATTAGTGCTTTTTATTTGTGGCCAGGAGGCAGGGCCGAGCCGTGTGCCAGCGCTTTGTGTTCACCCAGCAAAGGATCCTCGCTCCTGGAGCCGGGCATCGCTGCCACCCCAGTGCTGTGCCTGCAGCGGATGGGGATGGGAAGGGGAAGGGGAAAGGATGGGAATGGAAAGGGGAAGGGATGGAGAGACTGGGGGCTTGGGATCCTCCTGCTCCACCTCTCCCAACCCCTGCATCACGTCCAAGGGAGCCTGATCCTGCAGCCAGTTCCACCATGGGAAGCCAAGCTGGGTTTTATTTGCCAGGTTATGCTGCCAGTAGCAGGGTTGGTGCCATGAGAATCTTTCTGTTTCAAGAGCAGGTCAAGGAGAGCAAGCGGGTGTCTCAGTTTCCCCCTTGGGAGCCAGCACAGTGACATAGGGGTGCCTCAGGCTGGCAGCCGGTGACACCAATGATGTTTGCCAGCTGCCGTGGGGATTGTGCAGTGTCTGAAGCCCACCTTCCCTGGAGAGCTCATCCATTCCTGCAGCAGATGCTGTGTGCAGGGTGCTTCCGCTGTCCCCAGAGACGCTCGGAGCACCCAGTCTGGGGACCATGGGGATGCCTGGTGCTGCTCAGCCTCCCGGGCAGTGAGCAGCCCCTGCTTTTGGACAAGCTCCACTTGAGGTTGCGGAGGTGCCAAACCCACCTCTGAGCATCGCGTCCCAGCCCTGGCACGGACAGGGTCTTCCAGCTCCTACTGCCGCTTCCTCTGGCCGCATTCCCAGTCCTCCCAGTCCCCAGAGAACAAACCCAGCCGAAGTCGCCTTGTGCTCGGCTGAAGGCACTTAATCACTGTCTCGGTGTGATGGAAATACGAGCTACTCCTGTGCCAGTCAGGACACGCTCTTCTTGCACAGCCGAAGATGAGCAAGGAGCCATCCGAGCATGAAATAGTTGTCAGGCTTCCAGAGGGTCACAAGATATATGGATTATGAAGTGAAGACTCCCACAGATCTCAGATTATCAAATATAAAGACTGCAGGAGAAGATTGCTTCGGCTCGTTGGATGGCAGGAGCGCTGCCCTGCGCTCAGAGCTGGGCTGGAGCACAAGGGCGTGTGGTCCACAGGCTGCCTGGGTCCATGGGACTCTCTCATAAGCTTTGGATTCGCGCCAGGCTCCTCTCTCGAGGAGCTGGAGATCAAGATTAAAGAGGATGCTTAAGGCAGGGTGAAGAGGAACTAATGGGATTAGCCACCCTAGGTCTCGTGTGGTGGATCAAGTGCCTGCAGAAGAGGCAGTGTGACGGCAAACCCCGCTCCATCGGCACTGCACCGTCCCCCTTCCTGTGTTATAGGGCACACAGCTGCTGGTCACCTCCCCTGTCCTCCTCTGCCACCAAGCCCCCGCTTGCAATACCCCTTCCGCAGCTCTGCCTGGGCCTCCTTTTAGTTCTCCATTCCCTTCAATGGACCCTAAAAATGGGGAGTTTTGCCCATGTGGCCTCACACATCCCGAGGGAGCCTGTGCATGAAATCCAGCCCGAACAGGGGCACGGCCCCCCGCCACCCCCAGCTCGGTGTGGGGCTGCTGTTCTGCCTCCCCTGCCGCCCACCAGCCTTTCTTTCCCCCACCCAGGCTCAGCTCCGCTTGAATTAATTGCCGGAGTCAACGTCAGCCGCCTTTATGCAGCGCCGCTGTGTAATTCCATCTCCTCATTTCCGCTCCCCCACTAATTTATTCGCTCCAGGTTTGTTGCAATCAGCCCAGCCTTTTTTCTCTCTCTGTGAGCCCTGTTCCTGAGCTGGGGACGTGGCATTCCCGGGGCGGCTGGGGCGAGCGGGAGCACCCCCCCCAGGGACCCTAATCATGGTGCTGGCGCCTTCGCGTGGGCTTCGCCGTGCTCGTGGCTTGCCCCCTTCCCTAATTGCTTCCACCACACTGCTTTCTTCTCCTGCTTCAGCAAAGGCTTTCAAAATGGACCCGCTTGCAGCATCGATGTCTCTATTTAGGGGATTTCTGGGGAACAAGAAGGGAAGATCAGGGGTGGTCTCGCCTGATCCTTGGTCTGCAGAAGGTCTGACAACCAGCAAACGCCCCAGGGAGGGTGTGTGGATTTCCTGCATTTTCCTTCAAAAACACAATGTCTCTTTGCCTAGCACTTGTGCCAACAGGGCTCGGCTGAAGAGGCAATTTAGGCAGCTCTCGGTGAGACAAGCAAGAATCTCTTCAAGGAGGTGGTGGGGCTGGGAGCTCATAGGGAGACAACGTCCCAAATTCCTGTGGAACTTGGTGGAAAATTACCTCAAAGTTCATCTTCACCGTTAGCCCCATCTCTCGCTCACAGCTTAATCCAACCCTACCCACCAGTAAACAGGCCGAGCAGAGATGAGGCACGGGCCATCCATCAGGATGCTGTAGAAGAGCCTCCAAGGGGGTTTGGAGTACCTTGGCCCTGGGAGAAGAGCTATGGAGGTGTTAGGATCAAAAAAATCATCTTACTTGCTTATTGATCTCTGGTAAAATCTATTAGAAAAATAGTGATTGTATGTGTTGTGCTTATAGAGGAGGGAGGCGAAATCATTCAGAGGGTGACAGTGCTCCAGTACGTGCCAGTGATTTCTCCCGGAGCACAGACAGGTCTCCCTGCAGCATCCATTGCTCCATGTCTCAAGGGAGAGAGCAGAGAGCATCCGTGCCAGGAGCCAGGGCGTCCCTCAGGCACGTGCCAGGGTGGGAAAGGCACTGGTGAGGGTGGGACAGCTCGGGATGGCACCGCAGGGCTCTGTGCCTCGGGCACCGGCTGCTCTTTGCTCCACCCCACGGAGAGAGCATCCTCGCATTGCAACGCATCTTGATGGCAGAGGGATCGGGTGGTTTCAGCAAGTGAGCTTGTATTTGATCTCCGGAAAATCAGGCTTTGAAAAATCCTCCTCCTAAGCAGCTCGCTGCTTTGCTTTCCTTCCTCTTCCCGGTTTGCAGCTTGCTGCTGAATGGTGCTGCCTGCCCGTGCAGCTGCTCTCTTGCGATTTCTCCATCAACCTGTTTGCTCCTCACTGCATCCTCCCATTTCCCAAATTCAGCCCCAGCATGCTGCCTTTTGGCTGACAAAGCCCCGCAGACAGTTTTTAATGCCCACAAGCTCCCAGCATGCAGCACCCCAGCTACGTCTGAGATGAAGGGTGGTTCCCACAGAAGCTCTAACACAGTGTATGTCGCACCTCCTGGGCTGGACCACAGCATGCCAGTTGAAAGCACAGCCTCTTGTATCACCACCAGATGGCTGAGGCTGGCGCCCCTCTGGCCTCACCTGGTCCAAGTCCAGCTCCAGCAGGGCCACCCCAAGCAGGTGCCCAGGACCACGTCCAGCTGGGGTTGGAGCTCTCCAAGGAAGAGACCCCACAACCTCAGGCATCCTGTGCCAGGGCTCCGCCACCTGCACGGATCTTCAAAGGGAGCCTCCTGGCCTCCAGCCTGTGCCCGTTGCCTCCCGTCCTGTTGCTGGGCACCACAGAGCAGAGCCTGGCTCCATCCCCTCTGCAGCCTCCCCTCAGGTTTTGCAGGCCGAGCCCCCCGGAGGCCGAGCAGCCCCAGCCCCAACTCACCTCCAGGCCCTCGGTCACCTTGGTGGCCTCCAGTGTGCCCAGGCCTCCCTTGTACTGGGGGGCCCAGAACTGGACCCAGCACCCCAGGTTCAGCCTCGCCGGCGTTGGGCAGGGGGGAAGGATCCCTGCTCCTGCCCTGCTGGCGAACTTCATCTCGCCAGGCCTCGCCCATTAGCATGCTGCTCCGCTCTCGCTTTCATAAGCTGGTCTGACTTTGTGAGATAAAAAAGTAATAACGCTGCCCTCTATTATTTATTAGCAGCCTTTGTTTCTCCCAGCAAAATAATTCCCTTCCTCCCCTGGTCGGTCGGGAGCGCAGCGCGATGCCATCACCCTGTCCCTCAGGACATGGGCATGGTTTGGAGCAGATGGGGCACTGCGGTGTCCCGGCCGAGTGCCACCAGGGGTGTTCGTGTCGTGTGGGACCTGTGTGGTGTCCGCATCCCCGTGTGCAGCTGTGATCTGCATGGCCCCTGGGACACAGCTCCGGCGGTCCCGCGCTGCCCGGGGTTTGTGTTGGCTGTATTGACTGCATTTGTTACAGCTGGGGCTCAATATTGAAATTACTCAGAACTCCAGATAGCCAAGCTGAGTCAATCAGTTTGTTAGCGGGAGCCAAAGGCAGCGCAACAGCGAAGGGATATTGCATCCTCAGAGGGAGGACGCGGCAGGGAGGGATAGGCCCCATGACTACTTTTACAGAGATCTTTGTGATTTTGCCTGCCACCGTGTCTTTGCTTTAGCCCTAACGTCCCAAACTCAGCAGGTCCATGACCTCCCCTTCTCCTGAGGCCAGCTCCTCAGGCAGCTCTCGGTAGCAGACCTCGTTCCCCAGCCAAGCGGCACAGCTGGGGCTTAGCCCAAGCAGAAGGGAGGCAGCGGTGCTGTCGCTCACATATGTGTTGTTTCCAAGACCCAAATGTGGACGTGAGGATCAGCAATGAAAATCCATCACCAGCTCACGTGCAGGTGTGAGACTCAGGTGTCTGGCACTGCAGGATTCCCAGCTGTGAGAGGCTCTGTCTGACAAGGGAACGCTGTCCTTGTCCCGCTCACTGCTCCCCGCCTGGCCATGCAGCGGGGAATCACCGCCGCTTCCAGCCGCAGGCACCTCTCTGCTGGAAGGCATTGGGCGGACTGGGTGGCATTGCCATGGCAATTGTCACCTGGGAAACTGAGAGGTGTGGAGCTGACAAAACGGAGGTGTTCGCTCGCCTTTCTTCAGGAAGCAGGTTGGCTCAGACTGGCATCCAGCCCCGGTGTACAAACCCATCAGATGGGCTCTGTCCAGGAGGAAGGGACCCAGAAAGGAGAAGGCTGAGGTGCGGTGAGGTCAAGGCTCCAGCCTCTCTCCAGGAGGCTTCGGAGCCTCCTGCTTTGGACCAAAAAGATCCAAAGGTTTCAGGTTCCTCCTCCTGAAATCTCGGGGAGCAGGATTTCCTAATCTGCATGGGATCTGCTCCCAGGCTGTCAGGACTCATCTCTCCTAAATGAGATCTTCACAGGGATGCTTTTTGGATCCTTGCAGCTTTATTTATTTAGTTGGTTTAGCTTAAGATTAATCAGAAATGGGGAAGGAGCCAGAGACGCACAGAAGAGACTCTAAATAATTCTGAGTGATTGAGAGCACTGTGATTAATGGGATCTGCCAATGCCATTCGGGTGGGAGCAGCCTTCCAAAAAATGGATTTATGTTAAATGGAAAAATACAATAATGTCATTCACAACAGGAGAAAACATGCGGTAGGAAAACCTGCCTTGAACAGCAGTCACATATAATTCAGGTTCATGATGAACAAAACTTAACTTCTCAAAGCTCTGTGTGTCCTGACTCTAAATTCATTCATTATTTTTGATTATCTTCAGTCCTCCCCAAGTGTAATATATTATTTCTTACAGAATTCGCCATGCTTCATATCAGGCATAGTTTAATATTTCATACAGTTCATTAAAGAACACATTCAGCTTGGCTCACAATGCCTTATTCATAATCCCATATACATCCCTGCGAAGCCACGGAGAAACAAACAACAAATCGACCTGCGGAGGGAGCGAGGAGGGACCGAGATGTTCCTGCAGCAGGACACCAGACCGCCACAGACTGACGCACAGGCGGCAGCGCGACCTTCGCCTGTGCTGGTGCAAGGTTTCGCCCCGTGCTACTCTTCCTAGAGCTAGCATGTGGACCAGGCTGAAACAGCGATGCAAAATCTGGGAGATTCCTCGCAGGCTTCCAGGCAGCGATGGCGTCCTCTCCTAAGGGCATGCTCCTCGACTCCAGGGCAGGAGGAGACGGAGGGGAAATAATTCACTCTTAAGGAGAGCCCAAGCACAGGAAAAATTTGGGGGCAGAAAGTGAGAAACATCCAACAGCAGGTGGAAACTCCATCCCTGTTCCAGAAGTTGGAAAAATGCTGAAATATCCTGAGGAGGGTGATCCAGCATCGCAAGGACACTGTCTGATGGGCAAGGGCTGCTGCGTGGTGGGGGCTGTTATTTCTTCATGTGATTAAAGTGAATAATTAATACAGAGATGAAGTGATTTCCTCATGGTTTCCTGGGGGCCTTATTCCTCCTCAGCAGCACCAGGGATGGCAGAAGAGGCTGGGGAGGAGGTGCTGGGCAGGGATGAGGCTGCCCTGTGAAGGGCAGAGTGAGCAGCACTTGTTCCGCGGATGTCCAAGCTCCGTGCTGGGATCAGACGGCCACCTGGCAATAAATATCCCTGGCTGAATCATGCATACCAGATTAAGGTACGCGTTATCCCCAGTGCTCAAGAGCTGCAAATCCAAGCTGCTGTTCCCTCGCAGGATCGCTCTGCCCTCGCAAGGAGCCCATGGAGCAGCGTTGGGCTTGGAGGCAAGGACCTCAGGGGACAGCACACCGTGCCCCATGCCACGGGTCGCTGAGCTTGGGCACAGCTCCCCGCTCCTGTGCCTCATTTCCCCCAAAACCTGCCTTTATTTCTGTGCAAGCTGTCACAGAGGTGAGGATGGTCTCATTCACCGCAGCCCCCCAGCTCCTGATGGCTGTAACCCCACCTGCCAGCAGTAGATAAACCGAACACTGAAAAAACACCGTGTAGCTGTGTGCTTATGTACTTGTGCATGGCACATTTTCTGCTTCCTTTTCAAAAAGAAACTGCATTCACTGACCATGCAATAAATATATTGGGAGGGGCTGTATGCAGACATCAGAGCCTGCCTGGAGAAAGCATGCAGGTAAAAAAGAATAGACAACTCCTTGCTGTGGAGCTGGCTGGGCACAGGTAAGCGACGGCAGAAGCACCACCTCTGTCACCATCACCCTGGCTGGGAGCACAGCTTGGACCTGAGCGTTTCCGCTGGTGGCAGACGAGTTTAGCTCCAAAGGCACTCGTTTTTTTCCTTCCAGTGCAATATCCATCAGGGGGCTGGATTTTCTGCCTTTCCTCCTTTTTCTCCTCCCACCCAATTTGCCAGCGCAGAAGAATTACAGGAACAGAAGGTGAAGATAGATCTTCCTCCTTTATTTTTATTTTATTTTTTTGGCACCCACCCCTTGCTCTTTCGCCAAGCCGCTCCGATTCCCCCTCCCAGCACCCACGCTGCCTGCCTGGCGGGGGCCTCGCACCACCCATGGGTGCCACCGGCTCGATCCCAGTGAGAGGAGGGGGCAGCAGAAATCCCAGCCTGGCTCCTGAGCCCAGGGGGAGCGATCCGCCCTCGCCCAAATCCCATTCAGCATTTCGCATCTTCCTTCCCACCTCCCCTGGAAGCATCCATGGCTCCGCTCCATCCCTTTTCACCTGTGCAGTGCTCATCGTGTAGGTGCATGGGGGATTTGTAGAGCAGCATCATGATTTTTTTTTCTGTTTTGCTCTCTGTTCTTCTCTGAGTAATCCTTAACATTCAAGAGGCTTTTATTATTTTTTTTTTATCTCTGCTGAGCAATGAGCCGATGTTTTCAGAGGACTATCTATTATAACCCCAAGATCTTGTTCCTGAGAGTTAATAGTCAGCTCAGAGCCCATCATTTTCTTTCTGAACTTGGGAATGTTTTTTCCCTTGTGCGCCACTATTTATCCACTCTGAATTTCTCCCGTCATTTTCTTGGCCACTCACTCATTGTAAGGTCCTCCTGCAATTCCTCACAGTCAGCCTTTGTCCTTAATATCCTAAATAATTTGGGACCATCAACAAAAGCTGTCATTTCTCTCTTCACTCCCTCTCCTGCTCCAGGGAGACTCCACATAGAGAAATTTTGTGGAAATGGGGCTGGCAGGGAGCCTGTGACCCATCAAAGGGGACAAATGGAGCTGCTGGGGCTGCCGTGGTTCCTGTGGACACGGTGGGGATGGGCTCAGAGCAATCCCAGGGACTTTTAACACAATGCTGGTCCCTGGGAACAGAGGGGACAGCCATGATGGACCAGAGCTGCGAGAGGTGGCAGACGTGGCAGGGTCATGTTTTGATCATGTCCTTGGATGTTGCAGATGGGGCATGGTAAAGGTCCTTGGTGCAAAGCTGGCATGCTCTGCTGAGGATGCCCACAGGTGGCAGGGGCACGGCATCTCCTGCAGGGCTGATGGCTCTCGTCCACCCCTGAGGAGGACAAACCCCACAGGTCACAGCGTGTGCCGAGGTTTTATTGGGATCGAGGGGTCTGTGAGGGTCACCGGGGCTGAACGCTCTCACCAGGGGGGCGGCCGTGGCTGCCCTGCTCCAGCAGCTGCTGCACAAAATCGATGCTCCCCGGGGAATTGTTCCAGAAGGTGGATGGAATGAAGTGATTCACAGTATTGAAAAAAAATAAAATAAAAAGAGAGACATCAGAGCTCCTGGAAGCTGTTCAGTTGGCATCGCGAGGTCTGCGAATAACAGACGCCCAAAGGAACTAATGTTTTAAGCCAAAGCAATTTGGGTAACAGGACAGGCTTGGGGGAAAAAACCCACGGTGCCAGATTTTGGATTATGCTGCACATCAGTGCTAAAAAAGAAGCCACACATGTTGCAAATGTACAGCCCAGGAACGCATTTTATGAGCATATTCCTAATGTGGCATGTGCGCCGCTTGTTCTTATTATTGATAATAACTAACTATAGCTTCTGCTCAAGCTCTCCCTCCTGTTCTTCCCCGTTCGACTGCAGGATTTGACAGGCCAGCAATGACACAAAAATGTGTGATCCAGCCTCTGTTAAATAGCTTTAAATCCTCTCAGCGAGCCCAGCTGCCATTTGGAGGGCCTGTCTCTGCGGTGGCCGGGACCCCCAGGCTCACAGGGCTCGGACCCCACGTTGTGGAGCGGACGAGCCCAGCCGCCTCCTGTATCAGCATCCAGGTGGGAGGGCTGAGGCGTCATCCGCCGAGGTAGCCTAGGCAGCAGATTTAGTTGATCAATAAGGCTCTGTGGCGGGAACGGCAGTGTTCAATCTGTCCAGAAGTGTTCCTCTTAAATGTGTCAGGTGATGCTCTGAGCCCCCAGAGAGCCGAAAGCAGGGATTTTCCTTCTGCAGCCCCGAACCAAACCTCTCTGTACCCCTTTATCCCCACTAGAAACCCAGGGGAATCACTGGGAACCTGATGCTAAATTTGTTTAATTGAAGTTTGGGGGGTGGTCTATGAGGCTGGAGTGTGAACATGGGCTGAGGTACTGCTGCTCAGGGATGACCCCAGGGCTGGTGCCTGTGGGCACTGAATATGTTCATGGGATGCCGGGTGACACCCAGCTGGTCATACGGCTCCATCCACATGTGAAATTCACGCCACAGCCCTCGGGGACCTGGGGGACGCTGCCTGAAGTGCAGGTGCCCCATCACTGCAGGTGGTCCCATTGCCATGGAGGGCTGTGCCTCCCCAGGCCCCGTGCAGCACCAGCCCCCAGGCTGGTTTCTGTGCACACTGGTCCTGGGGGTTTTACCCGTGTTGTCGCTGTTGGTGGTGTGCTCGGGGAACTGGCACGCGCTGTTCCTGTGGCTCCTGTGCAGACATCTCCGTTCCTACCAGCCCTGCATCTGCTGTGGACCTCTACAGCACCGAGTGCTCTGATAAAATCACAAAACCGTGCATCTCTGCTTTTACCCCTGCCTGCTGGGAGCTGGAGATGGGCCGGGTGATTTGCAGATGTTTGGTGGCCCTGGTCCCTAAAAGTTGATGCACAAGCCGTCGGCTGGGGGTGGTGGGACCAGCAGGTGGAGCAGCCCCTTTGCTGGCCACGGGTGAGGTTTTGCAGGCAGAAGGATGAACTTCTGTAGGGGGGATGGCTTGGCCACGGGCTGCAGGGTTCCATGGGGTAGGGAGGACGAGGTGCAGCAGAAGCGGTGGGAACGGAGCCACCCCGAGCTCGGTGTGCCCAGCACCCAAATCAGGTCTCAGATTCCACCCCAGATTTCCACTTCCTTCAGCAGCATCCCACGGAGGAGCCCCAAATGAGAAGGCAGGCTGGTGGGCCGGCCGTGGAGGGGCCAGCTCATCCCTGCGGCGCGGTGCCAGGCGGGGGGACGGAAGCGCGGCTCACCCCCGTGTCACGCCAAGCGCCGATGCACCGGGGCTCAGCGTGACAGCTCGGCTGCCTGCGGTCGTCTATGGCAACTGAGCCACCTTGGAAGGCTGTGCTGCCTGTGTGGGCTTGGAATTATGTGGTTGTTTTTGTTCCCTCGCAGAAAAAAAAAAGAAAAAAAGAAAAAAAAAGACAATCTGATTTGTATGTAACTCTGAATAAATTCCTTGTTAACCTTTACAGCCATCTGGAGGGAGAGTCACTCCTCGCCGCGCAACGCACCATGGTGGAGGAGGGAGCGGGGCTTCTGCCGGTGGGTTTTGGAGGAGCTGGCACGGAGGGGGCTGGAGGCAGAGCGTGGGGATGCTCAGGGGCCAGGATGGGAGCTGAGAGCCCCAGGGCTGCCCGGGAAGAGCCCGGTATGGAGAGGCTGGGGTTCAGAGTGCCCCAATGGAGTCAGGAGACCACAGGATCAGGTTCAAAGGGACTTTAAAGATCACCTGGTGCCAACTCCCTGCCATAGGCAGGGATGCCACCCACCAGATCAGGTTGCCCAGGGCCTCATCTAACCTGGCCTTCAACACCTCCAGTGATGGGGCATCCACAGCCTCCCTGGGCAACCTGTGCCAGTGCCTCACCACCCTCTGAGTGAGGAATTTCCTCCTGACCTCTCATCTAAATCTCCCCCCTTTTAGTTTTAAACCATTCCCCTTTGTCCTGTCATTATCTGACTGAGCAAAAAGTTGCTCTCCATCTTTTTTATAAGCCCCCTTGAAATACTGAAAAGCTGCAATGAGGTCACCCCAGAGCCTTCTCTTCTCCAGGCTGAACAACCCCAGCTCTCTCAGCCTTTCTTCATAGGAGAGCTGCTCCAGTCTCTGATCATCCTCGTGGCCTTCTCTGGACCTCCTCTAACAGCCCCACATCCTTCTTGTGCTGGGGGCCCCAGACATAGATGCAGCACTCCAAGTGGGGCCTCACAAGGGCAGAGCAGCAGGGGACAATCACCTCCCTCCCCTGCTGCCCACTCCTCTGTTGATGTGGCCCAGGTCCCTCTGGATGGCATCCCTTCCTTCTGTCATATCAACTGCATCACCCAGCTTGGTGTCATCTGCAAACCTGCTGAGGGTGCACTCCATCCCACTGTCTATGTTGTTGATAAAGATATTAAACAGCACAGGTCCCAGGACAGAGCCCTGACGGACACCTCTTGTCACCAGCCTCCACATGGAGCCACTGACTACCACTCTCTGGGTATGACCTTCAAGCCAACTCCTTATCCAGTCAATGGCCCACCCATCAAATCCACATCTCTCCAATTAGGAGATCGGGGTGTCATGTGGGACTGTATCAAAGGTCCTGCAGAGGTCCAGGTAGATGACATTGGTTGGTCTTCCCCTGTCAACTGATGCAGTCCCTCCATCACAGAAGGCCACCAGGTTGGTCAGGCAGGATTTGCCCTTCGTGAAACTGTGCTGGCTGTCTCGGATCACCTCCTTGTCCTGCATGTGCCTTGACATTGCCTCCAGGAGGATCTGTTCCATGATCCTCCCAGGCACAGAGGTGAAGCTCACCAGTCTGTAGGTCACCACATCCTCCTTTCTACCCTTTTTAAAAATGTGAATGATATTCCCTTTTTCCAGTCACCAGGGACTTCACCTGGATGCCAGGACTTTTAAAATGAAACGGAGAGAGGCCATCAGCCGGTTCCCTCAGCACCCTGGGCTGCATGGCATCGGGCCCCATGGACTTGTGCCTGTTCGGTTCCATCGGTTGGTCTCCAACCTGCTCCTCGCTTACAGTGACAGGGACTTTGCTCCCCCAGCCCTCACCTGCAGGCTCAGGGGAATGAGAGCCATGGGGAGCCTGACCATCAGCAAAGACTGAGGAAAAGAAGTTGTTGAGTCCCTCATCCACGTCTGTTGTTACCACTTCTCCCTCATCAGATGAGGAACATTCTCCTTGGCCTTTCTTTTCTGGCCAATGTACCTAAGGAATCCCTTCCTCTTATTTTTTGCATCCTTTGCCAAGCTCAGTTCCATCCGTGACTTCGGTTTCCTGATCCCATCCCTGCACATCCAGGCACCATCCCTGTGCTCTTCCCAGGACATGTGTCCCTGCTCCCATTGCCTGTGTGTTCCCTTCTTGCACCCCAGTTTGACCAGTGGGTCCAGAGGTGGTTGGAGTTGGTCTGCCTTATTTGATTACAGCCCTGACCGCAGCCTGGATTGGGAATGGCTTCCATTTGGTTATCACACGTGGAAATAGAGATGGAAAACCCCTTTCTGAGAAATCCCCAGCACCAGAGCACGCTGGAGCTCTCCTTTTGCCATTGGGGTCATGCTGCCCCACACTCTGCATGCCCTCAGCCCTGCTAAGCCTGGGCTTTGGGCTTACCTTTGAAGGGCTGAGAGTTCAGGTCTGCTCCAGATGCCCAGAGAGTCTCTCATGTCAGGTGGGAAGAGCTGGATCAGACCTGAAGTCCATCCGATACATCCACAGTCCCCAGGAACATGCTTCAGCCTGCCAAAGTGAGCCCCCTCCTTGCACCTCCCAGCCTCAGAGCAGTCCCCGTAAGTCTGCTCTGATCCCGCAGGGCTTTCATCCACCTCCAAGTGTTTCCTGCAGAGTCTCATCGCTCATGGCACCGTGTCTGGTGGCCATTATCTGCCGTCTTTGCTATTCCATTGACTTTCTGGACTGCTGAGATTGGAAAGTTCATCCTCTTTTGGCTCCAGGTGCAGCATCCAGCCAGGTGGCGAGCCCAAAGCATCCTTTGCTGAGCGCACACGGTGCTGTGGGGCTGCAGCAGAACCCACCAGGGTCTGGACAGAGATGCTTTCTGGGCACTCCTATAGCTCCTACAGCTTTCTGGGTTATTCCCAGAAAATAAAAATTCCCCTTCCTGTGTCAGGCAGTAGGAAGCGACCACTCCTCCCTGGCGTGTTGGGGTGGTGAGGGCTGGGAGCGGAGGTATTTGGGGGAATATCCCCCTTGTCATGGCTCTGGGGTTCTCTGGTGCGGGGATTTCCAGCAGCCCGGACAATAGGGTGGATTACAGCTCCTGCAGATGAGAAAGAGTAGGGGGAGCAGCAGCCAAATAAACACAATGCAACTTTATTTTCTTTCTTTCTCTGTTCCCTTGAAAATTTATAAATATTTTGAAAACTTTCCAAAGGGAGGGGAAAAAATAAAATATATATCTGGATCAGATATAACAATGGTGGGGCTGCTTTCCAGCCATGCCGAGATCAGTCTGAAGGTCTTAATTATAAGCAGCTCAAAAAAGCCATCGAGAAAAAGGAATTTACAACACAAAAGAAATAAATTAGATCTCAGATGCATCCATACATATTTAATCGTCGGGATGCTGATGAAAAGGAATCTTTCGTTGTGGCTGCCACGACCCAGCTTTGCTCGCAGAGGGCTCTGGGGTGGGCACCGTGCCTGGGCACGGAGAGATTTGGCTGCTGGAGAGGAGATGTCCGCGGTGTGCATGGCTCTTGAGGCATGGGAGAGGAGAAAACCCAACCTTCGGGTCTGGGAACACCGGTGGGGTTGGGCACCTCCCAGCAGCACTCCTCAAGCACCACAGCGTGGCTTCTGGAGGGGCTGGAAGCCAGCGGGATGCTCCAAGCCCAAGAACAGCACACACCACGCGAGCAGAGCACCTGAAAACCTCGGACCCGCTGCCACGAAGAACAGCAAATGGCTGCAGCCCTCCTTGGCTTTTAAGCTGATTTCACAATGCCCTCCCTGAACCCGTTTAATTCATTTTGCCGTCCTAGCTCTGAAAAGTGCAAGGATCATTTGTCTTTGCCCAGCGGCGAATTCTGCCTCTCGTGAACCTTCTTCTCACGTATCGATCCGCCGCAGCCTCCTGGATAACCGCTCTCGCCGTATCTTTTTAGATATTATCTCTCCCCACCTCTGTTTGTGTTTGCGCAGCGCGTCCTCATTAATTAGGATGTCTTGTTGGACAGAGTGTGGTCTTCGGGGAGTTCCTCTAGTGATTTGTTTACTGATGTCAGGTTAGCAATAAATTGGGAGAAATAATTGACCTTTCCTGTAAGACTTTGCTAATCCTGTTTCTTCTTAACTGTTTCCAATGTTTAGTGTACTGCGGTGTTTTTCTTAATCAATTGTTCCGCCTGCGAGAACATTAAGGGAGATGTGATAAGGAACACGTAGCGGTGATGCCATTTTAATGATCCATTCCCTGCTTCTCATTAATTCATTGCATTTCGCATTTCTTCAAATGCTGACTTCAGAAGTTTTCAAGACTTTACATAGCCCTTTAAAACAACTGCGAGAGCCTCCTCGCCAGCAGCTGCATTGCCGTGGAGCCGACGGCCGTGGGCACAGAGCAAGGAGCTCGCCCCAGCCGCCGGGACCGCTCGCCGTACCCAGGCAGGTTCCAACCAACGTGTGAAGCGAGCAGTCAGCAGAACATTTCTATTAAAAACTGTTACTTTTACACAACTTAATTTCCCCAATGAACGGAGCCACTGTAAAGAGAAATCCCACGTGGCAGGCTAAGGATAATTGCGATGCTCTCATTAGAACTGCTCAGACTGCATTTTTTTTTTTTTAACTGAAGGATTCAAACTTTTGGAAGTTGTCTCAGGTGACTTGGAAGAGATCCAGCTTTTGTTTTAAAGGAAATTGTTCCATTTTTCTTATTGAGTTTCTGAAATCATAAGAAGGCTTCAGGCTTGGAAAACAAAAACTGAGGGAATGAAGCATAAAAATGTTGGGGGTTTCCATGTCATTCCTTTTAAGAGCGTGATAACCTCCCTGTTGAGCTCTTGCTCTCAGTCGGGGCATCTCACATTGCTGGCATGCTACTGCAGGTCCTTCCTCCTGGTCCTCGACAATTAGCAAAACAACAATTAAGTGTTCTGCTAGGGGCTCTTCTCTCCAGCTAATCCTGTAATTAGAAGCGCAGAGATTGCCTCGATGTTATCAGCCAATTCCATCCAAAATCATCTCTCCTCCTACCGAGGATGAGCCAGAGCGAGCAGCTCCTGTGGCTCCAGCAGCGGAGGTGAGGTGAGAGCAGCCCAGGCAGCACATCCCTCGACCACGTTAAAACACACACCCGACCCATCGCTCTGTAAATCACACCGTCATTAGCACACGCTTTTATCTTGTTTCACAAGGAGCCATCAATTCAAGGTAAATTCCGCATTATCTCTGTGCTGCGGTGGCCTCAGGGATGCTCTGCGTTATCGTTTCGCGGTGGTGTCCTCTTCCACAAGGGCATGGCTCTCACAGGCAGAGCTCTGGGGATTTCAGGCAGGGCCTGGGAAGACACGTTGGTGGTCACTAGGTAAATCCAGTTTTCTTGCTCTTCCAGCAGTTTGGAGCAATTCTTTGAGCGCTGCTGCCCAGACACAGCAGCATTCCTCCAACTGTGGCTTTAGTCAGGTATTCATGGGGAGATAGATGCTAATTTGCTAGCCTTGATTTGCTGGGCCTTCATTTGATTTCAGCTTATTTTATTTTACTTTATTTTATTTATTTTATTTTATTTTATTTTATTTTATTTTAATTTAATTTTATGATTTATTTTCCCTTCTTCCCTCCTTTTCCTGAGACATACCCCATCCCATGCAGCAGGCACACAAAACTACGGCTCCCACTGCAGCTCCGTGGTGGCAGTCCCTGTCCCCAAGGGCAAGGTGGTCCCCTGGGAGACACAGCTCTTCGAAGGGACTTGTGCACCAGCAGTGTTTATCTTTGTCCTTGGGAAATCTCCTGATCTGGGAATGTTTCTGACCAGTTCAAGTCTGCTGCCACCACGTACACTTGTGATAGTACTCTGCCCCTCCGTCAAAAATTAGCATGGGCAGAGGGACACATCTTTGCATACATCGTCAAACAGACAGATGGCATCATCATCACATAGATTTCTGCTGCTTAGGACAAAAAATAAGCTAAACATTTTTAAAACGAGGCTGTTCCTAGCTGTCAGGATAATGGAGCGTGCTGGGATGTGGATGGTCAGTGTCCCAGCTGGGTGAGTGGGAGTTTGTTAGTTATTTTTTTGTTGTTGTTGGTGGTGTGCTTTTGTTTGTTTGTTTTTCAATCTAATGCTAATTTGTTACTTTTCTCTCACTTTTAGGTTCAAAGAAATAAAAACAAACTCTGGCACCAGTGAAGGCTGCCATGAACTGTCCTGCACCGAGCTTCTTCTCTTCTGCTTTGGAGGTATTGCATAAAAGAAAACGTTGATGAAGCCACAGTCACCCGTACCCATCCCTTTCCCCAGTGTTCATTCTCACCTGCCCACTGGGGAGCGTAGCAAGCTGACAGATCCCCATGGTCTTCACCTGGAGGAGCACAGTGTCGATGGTGGGATTTCCCTCCACCTTCACTTTGGGGCTCATTCAGGCTTATTTTTATAAATTTCTGGTTCATACCTGCGTATGGGTTACACTCTTCCCTCTCCTGTGTGGTTATCTGTGCCAGGATTATTCAGGTTTGTTTGAACTTCTCTCTGTACGATACGATTTCTTTCATGGAAGAGAAAATCATGCAACTGCACAAAGCTAAGCAAAACTGAAGCTAGAAGAAACTGGTAATAATGTAACTAAAATAAACCCAAAGCCACAGGACAGACCGCAGACCTCGGACTGCTGTTACAGCTCGAACAAGCTGTACAAGTCACCTGATCCTAGAGAAAGTGCAATAATTTTTGCAAAAATTATTTAAGCTAAAATATGCTTATTTTAGCTACTTCGCTAAAGTGTGTTTGAAGCCAGGCAAGGCCTGAAGCTGGTATGGCTTATTACTGGTATAATGCCAAAGACACTTGGCCACAGGGAGATATTTGCCGTGGCCATGCAAGAGAGGATAAATAGCAGCATGGTAGAGAAGCAAAGGGGTTCAGACCCAAACGATGCAAAGAGGAAAGCGACCAGCTTGAAATGAGAATATTCAACAGCAAAAGGCCTCATCTGCTCGCATTGCACAGCGCTGCGTGCGTTTCCTCCACATGTACAATCAAAGTTTCCAGAACTCCTGAGGAGGAGGCCTTGGGCTGCAGAAGCCCGTCAGGCAGTGCCTGGGTGTGCAGGGGTCACTGCACCCATCTCCGGCTGACTGCCTCGTTACAGGGCGCAGGACCGCGATCTCTGCATAGATTTAACTGTCCAATAAATGGAGGCTGCTCAAAGCATGTGAGTTCAGAGCTTGTTTTACGAGACTGACCATGCGGTGAACCTGGCGGTGCTGAGCTCAGCAGCCTTCCTCAGGCAACTGCAGCTAACGACCACCTCTGAAATGGGCACGGGCGCCGTCTGCAAGACCTGCGGGCCTGGAAACTGCTTCAAGCTGGGTGGGAGCCAGCTCTTCACCAAAAGCAGATCTGGCAGAAGCACCTGAAAGTCAAACAGGGAGAGAAACCTTAATCCTGTGGCCCTGCGTTGCTCAGGAAGGGATCTGGCTACTGACAAAACCAGAATAAGGAAAAAGCACTGGGAAGGTGCGAAGGAACACCAAAAGGGAGGAAAGCCAAGGCACGGCTCCTCCAGCCCTTTTGCAGCCCTGCTGCATGGCGCAGGCCGTGCCCACCAGTCCCACGGGAATTTTGTCCTGAGAGTGGGCCCGAGGGGACTTCAGCCTCTGTGCTTCCCCAGCACGGCTGAAAGGCAAGGCGAGGCCTGGTTTTTTTGTGCTTCCTTGGGCTGAGCTAGGTCTTGGGTTGGCTCAGTAGCTCTGAGAGACGATATGAGCTTGACCCGGCTGTTGATGTTCTCCTGACTGGAAAGAACTTTGGCTGCTGGTGGTAGGAAACGTGCTGCACCCCAGCACAGGGTGGCCACAGGCCTGCCGTGGGATGTGTGCTGGGGAGCGGTGAGTCCGGCCGGCCCTGCCTCCTATACACACAGTGATGGGCATGGTTTGCACCATCTGATTTACTTCCAGTTATTTTGCACCCTGTGATTTGCTTTCAGTCGTTTTCCTCTTCCCCAATCACTATTAGCAGCTGTGGGATAACAAGAGTGAGAAAAAAAAAATTAGGATTTCTGCCCTGGTCCCGTCTGTGCTGCCAGTGCCATGCGGGGTTGGGCACCTCTCCTTCACCTCTGTCCCTGCAGGCTTCCAGCCCTTGGTCTGCAGATCGATGCCGTTACAGAAGCAGTCACCGTGGCCAGGCCCTGGGGCCCCAGCTCAGCTCATCTCCCCTCCCAGGGAGAGCATTGTGTGGCTGCTGCATGTCCCCAGGGACAGGACGGCCGCTGCCCCGGGGGGACACCCCCTTGGTCAGCCAGTGCTCCCCCCCCGATTCCCCTGAGCTGCAACACGCTGGTGAGAGGTGTTGGGGGGACAAAACCGCAAATCTCTTGGGCAGAATTTAATTCCTGAAGGACACAGCAGGGCTCCTCCCTGGTTTGGCGCAGCTTCTTCGCTGAGGACAAGCACCCAGAAAGGACTTCAGGATCTTCCTTTTCCACCCTGCAGCTGCTCATTCACCCCTGGTGCCAGATGCACACATTGGTGGATCGGGGGAGCAGCAGGAGCCCGGCCAGCACCACCAGTCCCAGGCTGGGAGCCCTGATCCAGCAGCAGTCAGGGTCTGCACGCCTGCAGCTCGTGCATGGCTGGGAGATGCTCTGACTGCTCCTCTGAGCTGCGAGCAGCAGCGGTAATTGGGCGGCTGGCAGGCAATCATTGAGCATTTCACATTTTAATAAGCACTGCAAGAACGATCAGTTCGTCTTCTCACGCTTTCCATGAGGACACGTAAGGCCATGGAAAGCCAGCAGAGCGGGCATCCTTTGCTGCCAGGCCAGAGGAACCGGGCTGAAACGGCACAGGGATGGGCTCAGAGCAGCGTCCAGAGGCAGATTCTGGGGTAGGACCATCAGCCCTTCCCATGTCAAGTGTTAGCAGTGGGATGGTTTGGGCAATTGTGTCTTAAAATGCAAGATAAGGATGTGTCTGTTTTTGCGAACACTCAGCAATAATTGTATTCACAGAATAAGTGCTGATGGCTTCCCAGAAGATGCGACAGTCCCTGCGCTATGTTGTTTTGGTGTTATGGCACTTCAGGTCTCCAGTGTTCAGAGGGTGTTGCTGCAGGACGTGTTCATTTTCTGCGGGCGCGATGGGACTGCTCCAGGGATGCTTTGTGCTAGCTGCTAGAGAAGCACCACGATTTCAGAAGGTCCTTGACTATGCCAAGAACTTCAGCTCCTTGTTCTCGTGGGCTTTGCCACCTCTGCAGGGCAGTCCTGGCTGATGGATGAGAATGATGCCAGCTCCATGCTATAAGCTGAACTCTAAATTACCATCACAATAAGATTTTTTGTTTGTTTGTTTGTTTGTTTGCTAAAAGGGTGGTGCATAACTCCTGGCTTTGGGACTGCATTTGCCCCTCCATTCCCTGGTGTAAAGGTGCACGGAACCAAGAAGCTGAAGCCATACCCTTATGTTTACAGCCAGCGAGGTCTGGCACTATGGACCAGGCTGAGGTGCAGTGGAGAGTGGTGGGGACAGGAGGCTGGGGGGCAGTGGTCTGCATGGAGCAAAGCTGAGCTCTGGAGCATGCTGAGACACTCAGAGACAGCTTTGCTCCATGCCCTCTGCATGATGCTTCCTTCTCCTCCCACTTATCCCAAAAATGAAAACCAGGACACAAGTCCATCTTTATTATCCTAGCTCTTCTGATGCATGGGACAGAGCTTTGGTAAAGTGGCAAATGGGTCCAGTTTTCCTCATGTGAGGCTAGATCTGAGCTTGCTGGGAACATTGCTCAGCATGGCTTGATTTCCTCACCCTCATCCTCATATATAAATGGAGGTGGTCACGGCCACACTGCCTGAGACAGTTTATGGATTTTGTTCAAAAACTTTAAAAAGCACTCAGGAAGGGATGTGACCTGATGGCTGAAACCAGAGCATGTGGTCTGGGAGACCCAAGCCAGTCACCAATAACGTGGGGCTCCCCACTGTTGGGCCACGGCTCCCTGGGGAAGGGGCGGCAGCTTCCTCAAAGAGCAGCACTGCTCCGAGAGCCGAGGGGCCGCACGCTGCCCACGCCGACCAAATGAGCTCGCAGGGAAGCACCTGCAGCAAAGAGGTGGCCACGTGGACTTGGCAGTGCCCTGGCAAGTACGGCGTGTCTCCAGGGCACACAGAAGGGTTTCCATCTGATGTGCTAATGCTCGGCGAAGCCTGGCTTGCCTTGCCACCCTGCCTGTCCTTGCTGCGTGGGCACAGCCACGTCCCCAGCAGCACAATGAAACTGGCACAAAACCTGAGCAGGGAGCGACAGCAACTGGCACCCCAAAGGTTAGGTGGGCATTTTTGTGGGCTCCCAGCATCTGTTCTGCCCCTTTATTTATTTATTTATTTATTTTTGGAATACAAGTCCTACAGCTGCAGGGGGAATGCGTTGGCACAAAGTGACTGGGGAAAAAAAATTCATTGCACAAGTTGAGAGTGACATGCAAAGCACAGAGGGAGACAAAATACTTGGGGATTCCTAGGGCTGGGGGCTGGTATTTTTGAAGGAGCCCCGTGGGGCTGGGTATGGGGCTGCGATGCCATGGGCTACCGGCACGTAGCTCTCCAGGCAAAATTAAATCATAGAAACATCGAATTGGTTAGGTTGGAAAAGACCTCTAATATCATCTGGTCCAACCTGCTCCCAGCCTTAAAACTCAGTTTGAACAAAGTGCTGCTGTTAGTCCTTTTAGTAACAGCAGTAAAGATTTTTTACTGTTGTTCCACACAGAAGTCTCACAGCATGTCCCCATTGTTATTTTGGGGCCGTTCCTCAGACCCAGCTGGAATCGGCGAGGCCGGCGCCGAGCAAGCACCGCGTCGGGTCGGTTTATGGCAAGCGGTGCAGGAACAGGGATGACGCTCACGTGCCCAAAATGGGGGTGCCATGAGGCAGCGTGCCTGCGGGTTGCCCGGTGTTCGGACCAAGGGCAAACACTGACTCGCTGGAGCAGAGCTTCTCAAAGGGGTTTTGCTCCTCAGGTGTTCCTGGTGCTTTTTCTCCCTCATTTCCAGCCGTGCTGTCCATGAAGGCTTTCCGAGGGTTCATTCCCATCAGTTTTTGTGCCTGGGAAGGGGGGAGGCAGGAGGCAGATTCACTGCCTGTGGGACCGGCTTGGCCCCAAGAAGTGGGAATGTTGGGACTGCTCCGCCTGGAGACGGGGAGGCTGGAGGGAAGCTCATGAAGCCCGTAAATACCTGCAGGGGGTGCAGAGAGGACCTGCTCAGGACCAGGCTCTGCTCAGCTGTGCCCAGGGCTGGGACCAGAGGCAGTGGGCACAACCTGGAGCACAGGAGGTCCCCTCTGACCCCCAGGAGCTTCAAACCCGCCTGGATGCGGTGCTGGGCACCCTGCTCGGGGCAGCCCTGCTGGAGCTGGGCTGGTGCTGGATGGAGCCAGAGGCCCCTTCCCACCTCAACCAGACGGCAATTCTGTGACTCCATGAAACCCACGGTGACCAAGAACCACTGCCTTTAAAGTTTCAGCCTTAATGGGAAGGTTGCTCCTGCCGTGGTGCAGCCCACCCATGGCTGGTGCAGTTCCAAGATCAGAAGGGGCGGCAGTGGTGGCTGATGCTATTTTGGGGGTGAGTTGTGCTTCCCAGCGTGTAGGTACCCTCTGTCTGGACTTTCATGTTTCAGGTAATTGGAAAGGTTCATCGAGCTGACAGTGCTCGTTCCTGCCCCGGTACTGGCAACCGGAGACGCTCGGAGTCAGAGCGAGGGCTTGTTTGATATCCGGCGGCGGTCCCAAATCATTATTTTCTGCGTTTGCTCTAATCGAGACTTCTCGGAAAGAGGTGACACTATGCAGGCATTGCGATGTTCAGATCATAGCTGGACTTAGGGAAATACTTGTCATCATGAAATATCATTCACGTTGGTACCAGTTAGCCTGGTCTCATAGCTGAGAGGCGTGAAGGATGAGTAGGAAAGCAACTGTGACTAATGGAAGCTCTTCTCAAATGTATGTAGTCATAGGAGTTAATGAAAAAAGGAAAAAGAGATGGCTCTTGAACTCTCCATCAGGAGAAGTGAAGTGTAACACCAGGCAGAAAAAGGAGCTATCACTTTCAGCTTCCTTTCCAGCAATTATTTTGTGTTTTCAAGTATCTCTGAGCTCCCAGATCAGCTTAGGAAACTATTTGCTGAATATTTCCTGGAAAGACTCAGCATCGGTACAAGAAATCCCGCTCTGGCCTCTTTCTTACCCTTCCTGACAAGGAGCAGCAGGGGCAGGGCAGGGTCAGCCCCCGTCCTGCTGAGTGCTTGCCCCGGATGAAGAGCTCTGTCACCCTGCTCTTGATGCTCACAGGAGCAGGCGAGCATAGGAGCAGCTCAGCCACCACTTCAAGCTCCCCTTTCTTATTGCATTAAGTCCTCGTGGCTTGAATTTACTGCAGCACGAAAGGCTCCTCTGTGAGAGCCAGCAGGGGAAAGCACGCAGCATTAAAGCACTGAAAAAAAACCACCCTGCTTTATGCAAAAAGTTACGGCTGGATTAATTATTTCTGCCTCCTTGTAAGAGATGAATAAATGTCGTACGGAGGATTTTGAGAATGGGAATGATGTCTTGCAAAGAGCTCGCTGCTTGCTCGTCAGCCCGGGCAGGAAGTTTGCAGTGACTTTTTACACCGGTCAGCACTTCCTCGGGGCTCTGTCCTCAGTGGGTTGCTTGACACACGGACCGAGCAGCTTGCAGGAGCGTGGCTCTTTTGTTCCAGCTACACGGAGCTGTCGCCAGCCTGCAGAGCTGGCCCGTTCCCTGCTGGCTCCGGCTCCTTGCTGCCCTGCACAACGCGCCCCGCTGTGCCAGCAAGAAACCCTCCGGCAGGAAAAGTCCATTACAGGCACAGATGGCAGCTGGGAAGGATGGGGATGGAGGGGACAGAGCCGCAAGGCTCTTATTGGGGTGGGTGGGCACGGAAGAGCGGGTGCGAAGTGCTGCTGTGCCCATGGCTCTGCATGGGGGAAGCTGTCTCTGCTCCTGCAAGTAAGCCTGGCCTTTCTCTGCCCATTTTATCTTCCCCTCTTGTGTGCCTGGGTTTGGGGGGCCTCACCATGTCCCATCCACACGTGGTGAGGCTGGAGCTGGGAGCGGGTCATGGCCTCGTAGGCTTCCCTGCCTGCCCGCGGGTGCTTGAACCTCTCCGGCGTTCCTGTCTTCTTTGCTGCCATGGGTTTGGCCTGGCCCCTGCTCTGGGGTTCTGAAAACGCCTGTGTGTGCCCTTGTATTTGCTAATTATTGCTGCTTTGTTAGCATGTGTGGCACCAGGCACGGAGGCAAGGCGCAGTAACCGGGGAGGAAAGGGCTCTAGCAGAGCCCTGGTTTCATTGCACCTTCCTTTTCTTCCCCTTTTTTAGTACTGGTAAAAGAGCCAGGCTGAGCACGATTTTTAGAGCTCCTTTCTTATCTATTTATAAACAGCTTTGAAAAAAAAAAAAAAAAAGGCAGCGAGCTTCCAGCTCACTTCCTAGGGGCTTCCTTGTGGCCAGAAGCTGCCAGACACTTGTAGGGTCCTGCATCTTGTACAGCTGAGTCTACACCCAGGTGTATTCACCAGCAAGCGTGTCCTGTTCTGGCTGCTTCTTGTCCGCTAGCTCCGTGTCTGCAGGGCTCCTTGTGCAAACGGGACAAACCCAGGAGGCTTGGTGCTTCCTCCCCATCTGCATCTGATCCATGTTATGGCCCCAAAAGAAGCCCTGTACCTCTGCGGGTCTCCAAAAGTGAAAATTTCAGCTTGCGCTGGGGGAGAAAACAAAATGTTGCTAGTCCCTGGGAGCCAGTGGTTGTTCGGGGTGATGCCAGTGGTCTGACGGAGATGTGAAACTGACCTCTGCTCGGCTCTGTTGGTGCTGTGGTGGCCCAGATCCCTCCTTCACACCACCAGCCACCTCTTCTTAATTTTAGCACTTTTTCCATGTTCTGCAGCGATGCTCATGCACCTCGGGGCGGGACAGCATGCACGCAGGGTGCAGATGGACCGTCGGGTGGGGGACATCTGAAGCAAGAGCTGACTGCTGGCATCGTGCTGAGCCAGAATTCAGCTAACCAGGCTCCCAGCGGGATTCGTCACCGTCACTTTCCAGCAGCAGGGATCAGTACAAATAGCACGGTGAGTTCTGCTCTGCTGGAGAGAGCAGTGAGGCAGCAGCAGCATCCTCCTGGCCACGGGGTGCACCCAGCATGTCCCCGGCCAGGTGCAATGCCATCCGAATCAGTGCTGTGCCCCTTGCTGAGCATCCTGCCGCAGGTCATAGGCTCTCTCCAGGCCAGAGAGACCCCCGGGTGGGTCTGAGCCTCTGCTGGGGCACAGGGTGCACTGGGGATGTCCCAGAGGGGTCTGAGCCTCTGACCTCTGAGGTCCCCCACGTCTCCTGTGCATCTCCGCTGTCGGAGGTGGGCGCTGGGGTGTCCAGCTCTCAGGCTGCAGGGAGCTGCAGTGTTTGGGGGCTATAGGTGAGGCAGATCGTGGCAATCGTGACAGTCTGGGGTCCGGAGAGTGAAATAGCCCCTGCCCCGCTGGTAGGGCGAGGGACTGGGCTAATAGCTTGGTCACTTTGGGAGAGGCCATAATGAAGGGAGAAAAGTTTCCTTTCCAGTGCCTTTTATTGGATTTTTAGGGGTTAAGGGCTCTCTCTGAAGCAGGCGAGTCATGACATCAGAGGCATCTCTAAAAGGTAAAAACAGATGTCACCTGCTGTTATGCCTAAGAGAAAAAGTGATGGATCCCAAAACCCCCTAATGCTCACTCCGGCCAATTTAAAGCCTCCAAGATGGCAATGCCATTAGCTGCACAGCAGGACGAGCATTATCTCTGCTTTCCAGTTTCCCTAGCAGAGCCATCCCAGACCACAGAAGCACCAGGAGATGTCCCAGGAGGGTGTTCCCATCCCCGATACCCCCAGCAGGAGTTGGTGGGCACAGCTGGCCGACAGGCTGGCTTTCCTGGTCCCGCTCTTATCGGCGTGGAGGACAGGGATGCTCTGCAGTCACAAGAATTATTTCTGTTTTGTTGTTGTTTTTTCCCCAAATTCGAAAGCATTTCATGCTTCTGCAACTGCAGGTCACAACACTAAGGCTGGTGTCTGGCGGTACCTGCACAGACGCCTTCGGTGGCTTCCAGCATCCAAAGCAGCCGCCAGCCTGGGCCAATGTGCCCTGCGGTTCTGTGAGCTGGGCTGCAGGAGGACACTAAGTATGTAAACCCATCAGAGCAAGGTTTCCAAAGGACTCCAAAGAGATTAATTCCCCCAAACCCCTCTGACTGCAAATGGAAGCCTTGTGCCAGCTTCCTTTCAGCTGGCATTTGCTGGGGAGCCTAAATGCAGACCTGGGATGTACCAAAGGAGCTGGTTCCTGCTGGCCATTGCTCTGGAATCCTTCCCTTGGCAGCAGGAGAGCAGCTAGCAGCAGCGTGCTGTTCTGCCCGGGCTCGCCGTGCTGGAGCTTTCTGCAGGTCGGGATGCCTGGTCTCGTTTTTCCTGCTGGCTCCCTCCCCGTGTCCTGTCCTTGGGAGCCTCTGCCTGCAGGCACAGCACTGCGGCTCCCATCTGCTGGGCTCTGACCACGGAGCAAAGCCCAGCACAGGGACACGTGGCCGTGGCCCTTGTGGCCACCCAGCCCTTTGGTCACACCTGTGGGACACCCATCAGGTCATGAATGCAGAGGGGACGCAGTGGTGGGTCCGGGTGGTCCCTACCAGGACGCAGGTGGTGCCGGTCGGTCACAGCACATGAGCTGCTGGTGACACCCGACCATGGAAGGGTCCCGTGGGACAGCAGGGGCACCAGTGACCCGGTGTGGGGCACCCCAAGCAATTTCCACCTAGAAGCAGCTGCTGATGCGAGCTGATGCGAGCGAAATCCCCAAAGAGCAGACGCCAAGGAAAACAAAACCCAACAGAATGTCAGAAATCCGAATTGCAACAACCAGCACAAGGAGGGTGGGGGGAGAGGGAGACGAGGGGCACTGAGGTGGGGCAGGCAGAAGGGAGCGCAGGTGATGGGCAGAGGAGAGAGGTGCAGGGTGGAAGCGGGACAGCAGCACGGCATGGGGCAGAGACAGGCTGGGGGGCTGCAAACCGAGCAGCAATGCAAAGGCTTGAAGGAGCTCGTCTCAAGAGCAGGAGGCGAGCTGCAGCGCAAGCGCAGACACACGGGGTGAGCCAGAGCAAGGCGACACAGCCCCAACAGCACCATGCCTGCCCACCGCCTCCTCCTGACCTACACCTGGCAGAGCAAACCTCCAGCACTACGTTTTCCCCGACAAAAACGGCGGCGACGCCTGGCCCAGGGTGGCGGGGAGCTAAACGCACAGGCTGCTGAACGCACAGGCTGTGCGCCCTGCAATGAACGGTTCTGTGGCGACAGTAGCCGCCCTGGTTCAGGTAGTGCATAAATAACTGGAAAATATCGGTACTGTCAGAGGGAGAGCTCTGCCAGTTCTCCGCGGTGCTTTTCCAGCAGCGTGTTTCACGGCCGGGCAGGGAGAGATGCACAGGGAGGGATGTGTGAGCAGGGATGTGCCACAGGAGCAAAGCACAGCTTGCGTGGGTCTTGGGCTTGTTTGTGCCCCACAAGGGTGGCTGGGGAGGATGTGGCCTCCTCTTCATCTTCATCCAACCTTTTGGATCTGGGTTGAAGCTGACAAAACCCCACGAGCCTCCCTCTGTGTGACAGCAGCTTTGGAAGTCACCCGGATGGGATTTGAACAACTGTTCAAAGCCAAAGGGATGCCTCGCCTCCTGTCTGCTGGCTCGGGGCACCCCAAAACCTTCCTGTCCCCCAGCCAGGGAGGGCCCGGAGGGGCAGCGGGCAACAGCTAGAAACTGCAAGGCTTTTATGCACGGGAACGTCCTGCAGATGAAAAAAGAAAAGAGATGAGAGAGAAGGAATAAATATTTAACCAATGAAAAGGCCATTAAGCTTCTCATAAACATCCATGTCCTGGAGCGGTTCCTCTGCGAGCAATTTGTGTTTCATTGCGGGGAGAGGGGATGTGTGCCTGCAGAACCCGTCCTTTGCTCGCACCTCCGGTGACCGCAGCGCTGAGCGGCGGTCGGAGCCTTTTACAGCTGCCTCCCAGCAACTCAGCCCTCTCCATGGCCCATTAAAGCTTTTAATCAGCCACCTCGGTGGCTCACAGCAGCAGAATGCAAACACCGCCGTGTTAGGAGACCCGGTGCTGGGTTTTGGGGGACGAATCCTGCTTTCAACAAGGGGTTCGACACCTCTGGGAGCTGCCTCGCCTTTGTGCATGGGGGTGAAGGTGCTCCCTGGCCAGGCAGGAGCTGCATCCTCCGCAGGCATGGATGAGGCCATGGACGGGTGCTGTGGGACCGGGGCTCCGGGATGTCCCTCCAGGGGCAGCCGGCGGGGAGGAGCCCGGGGTGCGAGGAGAGGGCTGCAGCCTGCCCCCCGTGCTGAAGGATTAACAGCAGCAATCTTGTTTGCAGCCAGCCTCCAGATGATACAACATAATAAGACATATAACAGCCTCTTGGAAAAAAAGAAAGTTATAGTTCCCACAGCAACCGTAACTCAGCCGCATTACACATATATATATTAAGGCATAAATTTAACAGCATATATTTTAATACAAAATACTGGCGATACACGCGGGGGCAAATAGCAGGGGTTGAGGCATCCATAACGTTCGGCTCGCCCCGCTTTCTCCTGCTCAGATCCCCTCCGGCCACAGCCCCAGTGTGGGACAAGGCGGCCCCGGCACGGGGACAACGTGGGGACACAAAGTGGGGCCCCCAGGCACGGCACAGTGTCTGGAAATGCCAAATGGGGCAACGGGGCATCATCTCACAGGGCACTGACAGATGTGCCTGGATGCGGCGAGGATTTCTCCCGTTACTCATAAGGCTGAATGCAGAGCGAGAGCCTTTCAGCAGATTTCTTTTTTTTTTTTTCTTCTTTTTCTTTCTTCAATTCTGGTGGAATTGTGCAACAGGGATATAATTCTCTATTACTTTTTATGAAATGGCTCAAAACCATGTCGTTTTAGCTCATTTTTCCAGACACCCCCAGGACCCCAGCAGCACAGCACGCGCGGTGCTTTCCCCGCGAACACCACGCGGCTGCTGCCGACGACTGGCAGCGATCGGTGAAGCAGCAGGAAGAGAAATGCTGGCTGTGCCACCACCGATGGCACGTCCCTCCCTGCACCCCAGCGAGCTGCGAGCTCAGCACCCTGCAAGCAGCATGGTGTGGCCAGCGGGACGCATCCTGCCCAGCCATACCACACCCATCCTGGGGTCGGCTGTTTATACCTTGGCTTGTGTTTTGAGTGCATCCCTTCTGCTCTGATAAGCTACAGCAGCGTCACTACAAAGCGCTGGATGCTTCTTTACCATACTTAGGTGTTTTTTCCCACTTTGCTGGGAAGTGGCCGCACCTTAGAGGTGCCCTGTGGCCACCCACGAGCACCCAGCAGGAAGGATGGAGGGGAGCATGCAGCAGAGGTGACCTCCACCAGTGACAAACAGGTTGCCCAGGGCCCAACAGAGGCCACAAGGATGTTCCCCTCTTGTGGACAAGGGCTGAGGCTTTATAGGGCTGAAATGCTCTGGGCATCAGGGCCTGATGTGGCCCAGCTGTGCCCATGGTGGGCGCTGGGTGCTGGGAGCAGCCTCGCTGGGGACCTCCCCCTGGCCTTGGAGATGCATTTAGGCTGAGTGCCTGCTCCCTGCCCAGCCATGGGGTGGCTTTGCTCCATGTCTCGCGGGTATGGTCCCCAGGCTTGTCCTGGGCTTTGCCCTGGAGGGATGCTGGGCTGGCTCTGCTCACCTCACACAGGTACCATGGCTCTGTACCCTGCGGGGGGCTCTGTGAAATGGGACGGGGGCCCTGAAGCAGGGGCTTCATGTGCTGTTATCATCCTGTGAGTGTGTTTTACCTCTGCCTGCCTTTATATCACTTCGGTTGCCGTAACAAGAGCTGAAGCCCTGGCTGCGTTATGGCTCATGTTGCACAAGTGTCCCCAGTATAATCACCTCCCGCTGCTTAATTGCGCCATCCCCACTATGGCTGTGTTAGGGGAGGGCTGCCCCGTGCCAGGATGCTCCCTGCACTGCTCTCCTCCTGTCCTCCCCTCCTGGCACCCTGCAGGGAGGCTGAACTGGCACCTCTGGCAGCCTGACTGCATTGCCTCACGTTAAATATACCCACACACCTGTGTACGGTGTTTATGAAGCAATCCCAGCTAATCTCTCCATCTAGCCCAGGTTTGAGGATGCCCTTTCAGCAGGGATTTGTAGCATTTGCTACAGTTCTTTCCCAAGAATGCATTACCCGGGGTTTCAGATGAATAATGTAGGTCCTTGTTCAGCAAGTTACTTACAAATGTTGAACCTTAAACCACTGAAGTCTATGGATCTACTTGTGTACTTAAAGTTAGGCACAGGCTTAAGTGCTCCCGTAAATCAGGACCTTATAGCCCAATTTGGCACTCCTAATAAGGTCTGCAGATATAAATAGCAGCCTGTATTGACCCAAGGGTGTGTTTGCCTTGGTCACTGCTACATCCTGCAAGACAAATGCTGACAGAAGCCAAAATGTCCTCAGCAGATATGGGGCCCAAGCCCCTGTGAACAAACACGGGGTAAACCCAGAATATTTTGTAAGGGCAGAAGCAACCTTCCTATGGCATGAACGTGCCTGGGTGCTGAATCCACACCACCACGTGGGGGTGGTGTTTCGCCAGTGGTCTAATTAGCGATTCTAATTTGCCCTGACTTCCTTGTTAGGGGCAGGTCTGAGCTCAGGCTGGGGGTGCGGGTGGGGGCAGGCTCAGGCCGTGGCACTCAGGGTCCACAGACAAAAGCTTTCACCCCCCCCATGAGCTCCTTCCCTGCGAGGTTCGCGCTGCCCATGGCTGTTCAGACACATCCTTGAGAGCGAGCCAGCAGCTCTCCTCTTGTCTCTTGTGATTACTGTCCTGCCGTTATCCTTGAGAGACGCCATCTGCTACCGCTCCATCACCCGTCATCTTCCCATCTCCCCAGAGCTCACCACGGCCCTGCTGCCCCTCTCCCGGCACCTCGTTAGGATCAATCAGATCAGCAGTGGCTGACGTGCCGGCCCCGCACCACACCGGGCCCACGGGCACTGGGCCGGGGATTTGGAGGCAAGCCTGCTGCTGGCGGCGATGGGAGCTGGGACCCCTGCACCTCGTCCCCTCCCCTCTGTGCCTCACACAGCTGCTGGGAGCACCAAGGGGTGCTGGGGCTGTGGGGTTTTTGGGTGCTGTCTGAGGCGATGGGGTGCCCCACAGCCACCTGAGAGGAGGTTGCGGCAGGGAGGGGGGGCTGCCTGTTTTCTCAGGTGACAAGCGGCAGGACGTGAGGCAATGGCATCAACTTGCACAAGGGGAGGCCCAGAGCGGGCCTCAGGCAGAATTTGGTCCTGCAGAGGGTGGCCGAGCGCTGGGACAGGCTGCCCAGGGCACTGGTGGGGTCTCCACCCCAGAGGTGTGTAAGGGACGTGTGGACGTGGTGCTTGGGGACACGGCTTAGTGGAGGCACGTGGTCGGTCACGGGTGGCTGGGCCTGGTGGGCCCAAAAGTCTCCTCCAGCCTAGATGATATATGGGGCCATGCAGCCTGCAGCAGGTGTCAAGGCATGAGGACAGGATTGTTTTGGGGACAGAAGAGAGGTGCGTTTATTCCGGAGCCCTTCAGGGTCCCCAGCAGCAGCAAGATGCATTGTCAGTGCAGCGATGCACAATGCCTGGCACTGCTAGCCTCTGGCTTCTGACCAGCAGCAGATGAGCCCCCAGACCCGTTATCCCACTGCAGGACACGAGCAGCTCCCACTGCAGTTGCAGAAGCCCCTCGTGCCCTCAGGCAGGGGGCTGCAGCCCTGGGAAGTTGCCGGAGAGCCAGGATTTACGCTCCATGTCATAGGCCCGACCAAAGCTCACGCCCGCCTTGCGGTGTAATTCATAGCTAAATGTGCATTTAGATAAAAACTCCAGTAAAAACATCACATTTTATTAGGGGAGGGCGTGCGATAAATTTTTACCTCATCGCTTCCAGCAGCCAAAGATGAAACGCGCCTTCAGGAAAATCACTGCCACCGCGATGGGCTTTCATCCCGCTCTATCAGGTGGCTCGTTGGTGTTGTTAAGGCACCTCATTAGAGCATTCAAATGATCTGCAAAGGCTAAAACTCATCGTTCTGCCAGCTCTCCGGAGCTCTGCCCTGCGTCCAGCCATCCTCAGAGCCTGGTGAGAGGCTCATGCAGATGAGCATCCTTCTGAAAGCCCTATAAAAGTGATTTTCTGTCTGTTGATCAAAATTATTGTCTATGGGAAAATACACGGGTGCCTTCTCCACAATTTACCACAGAGCTTCAGATGTGTTTGCACGCAGAGCCCACGAGGCTGTCTGCAGGGCTCTGGTAGAGGCATCGCGGACTCTGAGTGCTCCTTCTGCTCCAGCTCCTGCTCTCCCGGCCCTCTCCCCACCACGATGTTGGAAGAAGATTGCACACCACAAACCAGCAATTTTTAATGACATCCAAGCGTGTAACATCAGAAATCTTTAAACTGTTCCATGGCCAGAAATAAAATCTGCATCTGAAGTCACAGAAGTATTTCAAAGCAGCGCTTTAGGGTTTACAAGTGCATTGGGGAGGACGATTTAAGTGTTTACAAGCTACGAGGCTCGCTGGGACTGAAGAAAGAGAAGCAGTGATGGGGACAGCTGGAGATGGGTTTGTCCCCTTTGTAGAAGTGTTTTGGGGACATTGGGATGAGCTGAGCCACAGGTGCCAGCTGCTGTCCTCCCCGAACCCGCTCCCAGGAAAGCCTCCAATTCACTATTTCATAAGAAGATTGGTTTTTCACAAATGAGCAGCTTTTTAAAATGTCTGAGTGTGTGTATATTTATAATCAGAGGCTTCTGAACTTTGCCAAGGTTGGGCATAAAATAAAGGTGTGCCGTTGCCTTGCTCGCACGCACACTGCATTCTTAAAACGGGTAATTCACAGAAAATTACCCCGCTCCCTGCACAAGGAGGACTTGCAAAATTTGTGAAGTGTTCAATGTTTTTATGAAGTGTTTCTAACCCTCTTCTTTTTGTGCAATAAAACTTGGCAGGGGAGAGGCTCACCTGCTCGTAAATCAGAAGGCAAATTAAAGATGTGCCATCTTCTTTCTACTCTCCCTACTTTTAACTCTTGCTTTTCAGATGCCTGGGGGTGGCGATGCTCCAGGAGGGGGGCAACAGCCCCGGTGTGCCCCATCACCTCCACTGCACCCTGCGACAGAAGATGTCACTGTGCCCAGAGCTGAAGCACTCGCTGCTGGAGCCAGGGAGCACTCAGCAAGGGCAGGATCGTGCCATGCGTGGCCTGCAGCCTCTGTTTTTCCCCTGGTTTTTGCTCCCAGGCTGTGAGCAGCCTGAATCTGGCAGCCTTTGCCCTCCCAATGTGGTCTTGGGTTTTGCTACCCGCCGCAAAGCTCCATTAACCGGTGATTTGATCTCCTGTTAACAAGGGGAAGGAGGCTGGAGAAGGAGCCGCAATTAAGGGAGGTGAAAGTTAAAACATCAAGGGAAGTTTTTAATTGAAGAGCAGCCCTGCAGGGAAACGCAAAGGAGAATTTGGCAGTTTTGCGGATGGTGATAATGTCACACTTCTTGGAGAAAGGCGAGGAAAGAAAGAGAGCTGGGGCGGTCAGGAGCTTTGAAGAAGCAGGACGTGCACAAAAAGGAGAGGGAAGGGAGAAAGCGCCGCTGCGTGCTGCTGCTAGCTCTCCGTCACGCCCGCTCCCATGATGGCCCTGGCCTTGTAGAGGAGCTGCTGTGCCCTGCTGGGTGCATGCAGCTCCCCAGGCTCCAGGAAAGTTCGCAGTATTTCTTTTAACTCAGTCTGTTAAAAACAAAATGCAGTTCTGTATTAACCATTGCACCCTCTGTGTCCTTATGGAAACAGTCCCCAGAGCTCCTTCCTTTGCAAACCAGGCCATTTGGTATTTTGCCATTGATGGATTTTGGTGAGCTCAGATGGTGTTGGCAAGGTTTCACCCTGCACAGCCCCTGGCAGGCTCCTGGTGCCTGCTCTCTGCATCCAGGTTCCCTTTGCAGGAGACGTGCCCTTCGCGGAACGGGCTTTCCCATGAACTCGGACCTGTCCCAGGCTGTTCTCCCACTGAGCTATCAATGCGAAATTTCCTTTTTGAGGATATAGTCACCAGGGCTGAATGTCTGGTCCTGAGCACACTGTCCCCATGCTCACTCGCTCCCATACAGAGCAGGGAGCTGGCACGGGCTCGCCAGCAGCACGAGGAGAAAAGCAGCAGGAGGAGTGCAAGGCTCAATGCCAGCTTACTTGGCCCCAGGAACACAAACCCTTCGGTGCGTGACTTCTGGTGCGCGGGTATCGCCTGTGCTGCCATCGGAGAGCGCTGTGGCTGGGAACGTCCCGGAGGTCCTGGGATTCGCTGAGGTTTCAGCTCAGCCCCAAATTACTGAAGCATCGGCTGCCGTTCTCGTTGGAAAGATGCCTCTCTGGGGGGCACCTCTGAGTTCAGAGGTGGGAATCTTTGTGAGCATTGCTGTGCTCTGACAGCGTAGCGCTCGGAGCTGGGCTCTCGTTGTTATCCCAGGGAATCAGCTTACAGGCAGGATTGTTCATCACAACGAGGCGTTTTCACAAGTCTGACCCCATAACAAGAACCACGAGTGGAGGAACGTGGAGAACACTGGGATGGCAGAAAGCTCTGGGCAGGCTGGGATCTAGACCAGATGCCAGAGGGGCCTTGCAGCAAGTCCCGTGTTTTCCCCTGGAGCCTTTCCTGTGTTCCACGCTCATGGAATTGAGGGAGGAGACCTCCACGTTTGGCCAAGTCCAACCAGCCTGCTCTGTTCTCCAGTTCTGGCCAGCTTACAAGGTGCTTAGGAACAATCTGCAGCTCGGGAGCTATTAGCAGAATTTTTGTCAGTGAATTTGGAACAAGGAATGAATTTGAGAAACTTCAGCACCTCTTGGCTGATCCCAAGGAAGGAAAAACAGAGAGAGAACTCAGTGCCTGAACTGTCTGTGATGGGTTAATTACACCAGTGAAGGCTGATGGAAGACAGGAACAGCAATCAGAATCTCTGCCTTATCCCACCTATGCAGTTTTCTCAGATCCACTCACAATTGATGTGGTTGCCAATATCAGACCCTTTCCAGTGCAGGGCGACTCCGAGCCTAAACATCTTCTAATTTACTGCTCCGTCCAGCAGTACTGTGGATTTTTTCGATCCGTGCAAGATGTAATCAGGTGGGAAGTGAAGGACTTTTCTCATCAAAGGTCCTGTTTCTGCATTTGAGGTGACAGCCCTCTCTTGAGGACCCTAAACACTTCAAGATGGGACAGGGTTTTTGCTGTGTGAAACCAGCCCAGAAATCAAGATGTCATGCAAAAGAAGAAGGCAAAATCTAAACCCCAGGAGCTGGTGGGAGAGAGAGCTGAGGCACAACGACCATGAGCTGAGAGCCTCGGCGATGTTTGGGGCTGGAGGACAGGAGCCCAGGAGGAGCATCTCTTGCCAGGTGTGAGTTTGCTGAACCAAACCTCCCCGCTGTCCCTTCCCCAGCAATCATTTTCCTCCCCGCTCAAAACTGCAGGTCCCAGAGGAAAGCCTCCTCCCCGGGGACTTCCCACCGCATCCTGCACGCCCCAGGGGGCTGCGCAGCACCCACTGCATGCAGCCTAAACCCCATCCAGAAGCTCACAGTGTTACCTGCACAGCAACCACAGTTCAAGCAGAGATGAAAACCCTGCTGGAATCAGCACACCTTTAACTAATGGCAATTCTGCAGAAAATCCTGTCCGTTCAAAACGACCCTGTGAAGAATGGAGGCATGCTCTCTGGCTCTGGTTTATTTTAATCACATGCACCGGGATTTATTGAGACATCCAGGCTGTGTTTTCTGAGCATTAGGAGCTCTTTCCATTACAAATCCATGGATTTTTATGCATTGGGTAATGGATTTTTGATGGAATTTTGAAACTGGAAAGAAGCCAGGGCCGGGGACTCCTCAGAACATCACAGCTGGCACCCAAAGAAGAAGAAGGGAAAAAAAATGGAGAGGGAAAAACTTAATGAAAATATTTATTTGTATAAACAATCAGTGAAGATCGCGTTCGCGTGTTAAACAACCACCTTGAAATTGGTCTGTCTCAAAGGACTGAGCAATTGCAGACTACCTTAGCATGAATGATTTATGACATTCATGAACTTGGCAACTGCATCAGTTTTCCTAAACCTGGCAGCAAACACCACCTGCATATTAAGTGAAGATTTATGATTTATAAAACTCACCTCATTATGCAGAGGAACATGAGTTGTCTTATGTGTGCAGTCCATAACTCCCGGGACAGATGAAAAGGCAGCTATGACACAATTTATGTGCTCTCACTGCTGAAGTTTGTGGGGGAAAAACAGACGGAATAACTAGGTCTTTGAGTTGGGTGTCTTCAAAGCTGCTCAACGGTGCGGTGGCCAAAATCGCCTGCTTGCTTGGAGGAAAAAAAAAGCTTTGCAAAGCTTAATGGTGGAGGTCATGTGAATAATCACTGCACTGAAGGGTGCCCTCCCTCCCAAAAGCACAGGGGTAGGGGGCAGCTGAGGTGCCTCCGTGGAAAGAACAGGCTTGGTGTTGAGCTCAGCACTTGCATTAATCCCCACCCTTCCCGCTGTCCTTTTTTGATCTTCCTCGCTGCGGGATGAGGGTTCCCAGTCACAAGAAGCAGCTCTGCCACGTCTGTTTGTGTGTCTGCTGTTAGGTGTGGGAGCCACGTCCCCGGGAGAGGACTTAAGCAGAAAATACACGAGCCGAGCATACGGCTGGGTTCTCTCATCTGGGGTGGGGAGCGTTGGAAAGACTTGGAAACGAGCAGGGCTGGGAATGAGTGACAGGGTGCGAGGAGCGCACTCCTGATCTACCGCGAGCTTGAGTGAATCGGGGTTTGTGTCCCTGTCACCGCCCCGGCGTGGGGGGACGCCTCCAGCAGGGCTCCTGTGTCCCGGGCAGGGGTGGCAGTGCTGTCCCCAGGCCCCTGGACTCCTGCCCATGGCATGTCCCCCCTGTCCCCCGCAACACAGCGGGGCCGCCTCATGCAGATACATTTAAGCCGGCCCCCGCGTCCTCGCTGGCTCCATCTCCTTTCGAACGAAGGGATGTGACTGAGGAAGGCCGGCCCCGGAGCTGTGCTGAGTGTTGCTAATTACACCCGGGGGCTCTGGCTTCTCTGGGAGGAGAAACACGTGCTTTGGGTTCATAATTGGTGCAAGGCTACTTAAAGCAATTTAAGCTGCCCCTGTGCCCAGCTGGGTTGCTTCTGCCTGCCCTGTGCTGCCACTGTCCGTGCAGGGAACTGGCTGGGGAGCTGAGCTGGACAAGGCAGCCTGGCGAAACGCAAAGGGGCAGGGAGCCCTCCTGCCATGCAGGCCTCCATGTGGCCCCGCAGCCTGCCAGCACTGGCAAGGAGGTGGCTGCGGGGCTGGCACCGAGCCCTAAAGGTTACAAAGCCCGCAGGCAGCACGGCTGTGACGAGGCTGGAGTGGTGGCAAGGTGCTGGGTGCTGCTGCAGCGGGGCCGTGGCACTCTCCCAGCTCGCTGTCCCTCGCCCTCGATATCAGGGTGGGGACTTCTCCCCAGCGGCTCCTCTGTCCTGTGGTCCTTTATAAACTCCTGTTAAGGAAAGCATCTCTACCGTCTGTTCAGAGAGCACCAGCTCTAGGGACAGCCCGGCTGGCAGCGGTGCCTCGGGGCTTCCTGGGATGGAGGCACCTGGGGGTTTGCTGCCAGGAGGGGGCTGCAATGGGGCCGTCCCCATCGGGGTGCCAGGGAAGAGAGCTCCTGCCCCCAGGTGAGCAGGGCTGGGGGAACTCCCTGAGATGGAGGTCTCAGAAATATTCTCCTTGGGAACAAAGGGGTTGGGGGGCAGTGGGGAGGTCGGGCTGGGCGAGGCAGGCGAGGGGATGAGGCTGGAGGCTGCCTGGGTTCGTCCTTGTTCTGCTGCTTGGGTTGGTGGACACAATTCACTGTTTATTTTCTGCAGTAAAAACCTGCACTGAAGCTCCTCGAGATATATGTTGGTGCTACTGGAAAGGAGGGAGCCAGGAACGTGAATGGCTTTTTATTTTTTTCCCCTCACTGTCTTATTGCCAAGGCAGCAGAGAACGAGTGAATTCTGTCTAAGCCCAAATCAGGAATTTTCCTCCTCCGAACGTTACCCGTTTGTTTCACGCCTCTCATGGGTCCGACTTCAAAATGAAATTGCCGTAACGGTGCACGTAAAACAAATTGCAGGCTGCACCCGGCCTGGCTGCTCCAGCCGGAGGGCCCTGGCACGGCCCTGCCAGCCGGGAGGCGTCCCTGGGCCCCCGCCTCGCGCTCGGCCGGCACGAGGCAAGCCGGGACTGCGCAGGGGGCTGCGCCGGGCTCGGAGCGTTGCGGCTTACGAAGGAGAGGACTTCGCAAGTACAAAACACTTAGTATTCGCGAGCTGACAAAGGGAGCAGCGAGCGCGTATCGGTGGAGCGATCTATATCGTTTTCAGAATAAAGAACTGCTTCCTTGAGGCAAGACGCCGCCTCGGGATTGTGCCGGCTGGGAGCTTTGCGTCCTGCAGGTCGCACCAGGAGCGGGAGGCGATGGGCACGAGCAGGTTAAACTAACGCGGGTGAGGGGCAGCGCGAGGAACCTGCGTGCTGCGAGGTGGCGGAAGGGCTGGCGGCGGTGCCTCGTGGGGGCCGGGAGGGGGAGCAGAGAGCACCGCGGCTCTCGGCTCGGTGGCTCGACGAGCAGCAGAGGGCAGGACGGGCAGGAGGCAGCGGTACAGGGCACGGCCCCGGTGCCGCCCCTCAGCCCCGTCCCCTCAGCCCCCGCCCCTCAGCCCCCGCCCCTCAGCCCCGTCCCCTCAGCCCCCGCCCCTCAGCCCCCGCCCCTCAGCCCCGTCCCCTCAGCCCCCGCCCCTCAGCCCCCGCCCCTCAGCCCCGTCCCCTCAGCCCCCGCCCGGCGCACACCGCGCGTGCGCGCCCGCCTCCGGCGCAGCCCCGCCCGCCCCCGCCCCCTCGCGGCGCCTCCCGGCGCCCTGCGCACGCGCCCCCGCCCTGACGCAAGGCGGCTGCAATCGCCCCGCGCTTTCTCCTGCCCGACCTTGAGTGCGCGGCCGCCCGCAGGACCCCGGCTGCCCGCGGCTGTGCCGGCACCGGGAGCGCACCCCGAGGGCCCGCGCCTCGGCTCGGTGCCCGCGGGGCGAGCCGCCGCTTCTGCGCAAGGCCCTCGGTGCCGGCACGCAGCCGCGGGGAGGGCGCGAGAACCGGAGCGCTTTACGAAAAGCTAACGGGAGGAACAGGCGATCGCCGGGACAGCCCGCGGCGGGGGGTCCTTGCGGCGCGAACCCCCTCCCCCCCCCGCGCGGCCCACGTGGGTGGAGGCTTCCAGAAGAGCCCGGCCCGGCCCCGCCGCCCCCCGCCGCCATGCTCAGCGCCCGCCGCGCCGCCGCCCGCCTGCCCCTGCTGCTGCCCCGCGGCGGGCCCGCCACAGCGCCCCCGGGGCTCGCGCAGGTGCGGGGGGGGGCGGGGAGGGGGCCGTGAGGCGGCTGGGGGGAGCTGAAGGGGGGGGGCCTGAGGGAGGTTGGGGGGCTGGGGGGGCACGGGGAGGGGGGCGGGGGGGCCTGAGGGGGCGGGGGGGGGGGCTGGGGGGCGGGAGGGGGGCTTGAGGAGGAGCTCAAATGGGGGTTTAGGGGGCTGGGGGGTGAAGGGGCCTGACGGAGGGTGGGAGGCTCTGGGGGGGGGAGCTGAGAGGAGCTGGGGGGGGTGCAGGGGCACAGGGGGTCCGTGGGGAGGAGCTGGGGGGTCTGAGGGAGGTTGGGGGGCCTGGGCTGGGCTGAGGGGGGCTGGGGGGAGCTGAGAGGAGCGGGGGGGTGGGGGGCTGAGGGGGGGCCCCCGCAGAGGGGCTGGGGCAGGCCGAAGGGGGCTGCGGGGGGGCTGCTGGTGCCGTGCAGGTGCCGGGCCCGATGGAGGCAGGCGCAGGCCGTGTGGGGGCGGCAGGCGGGGGTTGCAGGAGGCGCCCCGTTAGCGTTGGGCGCTCCCCTGGCGCTGGTTCCGGTTGCAGGGAAGCCCGGGGCAGGGTTGCTCAATTCCCCGCTGCCCCGGCACAAAATGGTCGCGGAGGTCGGGCCGGCAACGGCAGGGGACGAAAATGAGTTTAGGGGATGGGGCCTCCCGGTCCAGCAGCTCTCGGTGCTGGGCGTGCTCGGCGCTGGGTCCTGCGCGGAGCCCAGCACGGGGCCGGCCTGCCCGAGCTGTCACACCATTGCCTGCTTCTGGCATGGGGCGAGGCCGCGAGGCCGGAAGGATCCCCGGAACACTCGTGTGTTGGGCTGCTCTTGTTTGTAAGGAGATGCTTTGCTGAAAGCACGAGGAGAGAAAAGCACGACACTGTCAGGGCTCTCTGAGATGCCGACGTGTGCGTGCAGAGGCGCAGCTTGTGCAAAAAAACACGTAAGAGTTGTCACAAAACCTTGAGCGCAGATTCTTCAAGCGGAACATCTGGGGCTGACCGCACGCAAGGCTTCAGGAACTGGGTTAATGTTTGTCTGCTGCTCCTCGTCGTGGGCTGAAGGTTCAGAGTTAAATTAGTGAACTAATTTTTGTCCGCTTAACTGGTAGCGTATGCATAGACTGCTTTGAGTGAAATTGCTCAGTTCCAGTAATAAATATTGGTATTATGAGGATAGTAGTAGTTTTTTTTTGTGGCAAACAGAAGCTTCCTTAAATTCTTGCTTAGTTTGTCCTTAAGATTTTTTTAAAAATACAGTGTTGTTGTAGGGCTGTGTTACTTCAGAAATTGTCTTCCTCTGAAAGTCTTGGGCTGAAGATCGCTTCCTGTTCAAACTAAAGCTTCATGAGAACCTCTTTATTTTATAGACGTTCTGGAATGGCCTCAGTCAGAACGTTCTCAGAGCGGCATCAAGCAGAAAATATGCGTGAGTATTGCCTTGCTTTTTCAGGTCTGGATGTTTGATGTGTATTTCGACCCTTGTGACTCCAGAACTGATTGTGGGAGTGGGAGATGGTGAAAAAGAGCAGAACTAGAACCTATGCCCGTCACTTTCCCAAGGCTGTGCCTTTATTCCTGTAATTTTTTTTTTATTTCGGGGGAACTTTTAGGGTTGTTCTTCTCCCCGCTCTCCACCATCAGCAGCATCCACAAAATTCTTGAGATTTGTTTGATTGGAGGGGGAAAGGATGGAAAACTTGTTTTACACTGGTGTGAAACCAGGGCGACAAGTGGCTCCGTTTCAGCGCAGATAAAGCTTATTTCAAAGAGCTTGTGCGTTTCAGTCACTTGTTTTTCATGTTACAGGATGGTGAGGAAAGGACAGCAGTTGTATAACTTTGTCAGATGTTCTGTGGGCAGCGGTGACTGGGGACACGGGGCAGGAAATCTGCTTGTGTTAGGGAAACGGCCCAGCTCTGGTCAGTGCAAAGACACGGAGCGGTTGCTCATTTTTGAGATCGCTGCCTGAGGCTGTGTGAGCCGGAGTTGGAGCGGCCGAGCACCCTGGGGAGTGGGAGGCGATACCCTGGTCGTAAACAGGGCCCTGCTCTGGCTTCAGGGTGCTGCTCTATTCCAGAACGTGACTTTGTCTAGAAAGCAGAACTACGGCTTGGGAGCTCTCACTAGCCTTGAAAGAGGTAACACAAAGAAGAGGTTTAAGTTTCCTCATGTAAGAACCACTCCCGTTTTTCAGAATTAACTTCCTGCCCTTCAGGAGCAAACCTTCAGGTTCTTTCACTCTGCCTCAGAGGACCCTGCATGGGCTTAGCTAGTTTTGTTGTCTTTGTGCATTGTTCGCTTCCTGCTAAGCAGTGATAAATGAGCTGATCCCATTTATTGCTAGCATCTTGACGCCAGGAGGATGTCATCAGGCAAGTTGGAGTGCAAAAATCAAAAGTAACCCAAAACAAGTCCAGGAAACTACATGTGAGGAGGGCTGGGCTTACTTGCAACTCATTCTGTATCTAAATCTTATCGGATGTTGAGAAGATACAGTTGAGATCTTTTTGGTGAAGAGAGGTGTTAAGAGTTTAAACAAATATGTGGGGATTTAACTGTAGGCGATCTGATTGAGTTGAGAGCCAGGAGATTAAATTCCAGTGCAAGAGTCAGAGAGCACCTTTGGGCCCAGAACAGCATGTGGGTTTGCTTCGATGTCTGGTGAAAAATGACTTTGTCCTGCCTTCAGACCAGAAAAATTGTATCTAGGCAGGATCTGCCTTTAGCAGTAATCTGATTTTTCCTGGAATGCTCCTTACAGCTCAGAAGCAATTAAGGGCGCCGTTATTGGAATTGATCTGGGTACAACAAATTCCTGCGTGGCAGTTATGGAAGGAAAACAAGCCAAAGTAAGTCAAAACTAAACTTCAGCCTGCAGTCCCAGTCGGTGTTCTCACAGGCGGTGAGTTTTGATGGCGTCCTGTTGTGGCTTTCACGTAGGTGCTGGAGAACTCGGAAGGTGCCAGGACGACGCCGTCGGTTGTTGCCTTCACAGCAGATGGTGAGCGCTTGGTGGGAATGCCAGCGAAGCGGCAGGCGGTAACTAATCCGCACAACACCTTCTACGCTACCAAGCGTCTCATCGGGCGGCGCTTCGACGACTCCGAAGTGAAGAAGGACATGTGAGTGGGGGTGGGGAGGGCGATGCCACCTGCGGCAGGAAGAGCCCGAAACCCGGTGCTGCATAACGCGACCGGTTGTGATTTCAAATGCTACCCTTGCTTGGGTAGTGAGGGGTCGAGCAGTTACGCCTCGTGGTTCAAAGTTTTACTGCGTATGCTCTGAGGACCACGCTGTATTTTTATTTTAAGGTTTTCAGAGGAGTCATCAAACAGTACACCAATTAGTATTTCTCCTTGAGAGCCTTTAATACTGTGCAGGACTCTCAATATCTACCAGACAAGTTGGTTCTTATTCTTGAGAGCTGTTGCTGAATAAGAACAGAATATGTTGGCACTTCTGGGACTCCCTGGACCTGAGGCCGTTGGGAATTCCAGTATTCTCTGTCTAAAGCCTGCATGTGATGTTCTGATGATGCTAATTGTAGGGGATCCACGCTGTATATTGATACAGAAATTCCAGATGGAGCTGTTCTAGGGTTTTTTGTCTTTTTCTTCCAGTAAGAATGTCCCATTTAAAATTGTCCGCGCCTCCAATGGTGACGCCTGGGTGGAGGCCCACGGGAAACTGTATTCTCCAAGCCAGATTGGTGCCTTTGTGCTAATGAAGATGAAGGAAACTGCAGGTTGGTAGAGTTTGGTCTTTGCCGTGCGCAAATACGAGCAGGACTGGTACTGGGCAGCAGTAACTGGCTGTGCTGCAGCAACGCAGACTTCTGTGCTGTGGGAATTCGGGCACAGCAGGCCGTGCTGTGGGGCAGGCTGTGGAAGGGAGCGGTGACGGGCTGTTAGGAAACCTCGGGGAGGATCAGTGCCTGTCTTAACATGGGATCTCTGGCAAAATATTAGTGCTTTACGTAAAACACACTCGAATGCCAAGTGAGCTGATTTTCAACTGACTTGAATGCACCCTTATTTCAGAAGGGGGAGCTCCTTTTCCTTGAAAACTGCAGTCCTCGTGCCTCCTAGGCTGCAGCTGAGCACGGGTTTTGGCAGCAGGGTTTTGAGGTGGCTTGGTTCTTACCCAGTGACCAAAGTGTAGTCAGAGAGGGAATTCTCGAGGGACCCGATTTGTCAGCTGCAGGGAAAAGCTGCTTAGCCTGTGGTGACTTGGAATCTTTACTAGGAAGAAATATCCATTGTCCTGGAGTTTTTTTTCCTTTTCAATTCCTAATATATAGTTTCTGGAATAATTTATTATAACAAATCAGTGTAATAGTAAATCAACTAGCTGTCTCTTGCAGCCTGGTTTGGAAAGTATTATGCAATCACTGTGAAGTGTTTGAAGGGCAGGACTGAAGCTTGTGACTGAAGCTTCATGTGAAGATTTTTTTTTCAATGTAAGTTCCTGGACGCTTGCTGAAGTTGCCAAGAGTAAAATAGGAATACTGTTTCAAATGCTTGTAAACATGTAGTGTGTATACGTTGTTATGTTACGTATCTTACCTATAAATGTTACCTACAACAGATTGTATGATAAGGACAAAAATGATTAAGTGATAAGTAGCTTACATGCTGAATGCTCCAAAGAAACAGAAAACAACCTCAGTCTTGCACGCTGAGAAGGCTAGTTAAGCTCAGGAATTCTCCCTCACTAATGGCATCCAGTTACTGATTGAAGTGCAGAGGTGTTCTGCCAGAAATCCACAAACTGTTCCATGGAAGGACTTGGTTTCTGCGCAGTTCCCTCTGCATCTTCCCAGAAAGCAGCAAGTTCTTGAGCAGGAAGCCATTCTCCTGTTAGTTCAGGAAGATTATTTCAAATCAAGTGGTAATGAAGTTTGTGGGATTCTTTTTAATGTAAAAATAACTTTTTGTCTCTTTTTTCCTCCAGAAAATTACCTGGGACATTCAGCAAAGAATGCTGTGATCACAGTTCCTGCTTATTTCAATGATTCTCAGAGACAGGTATTCACCAAGCTCTAAGATTTTCAGGCTTCTAGGCTGCATTTAGTTTCTCTCACTTATCAGCGCTTGTTTTTTTTCCCCCACTTAGGCTACAAAAGATGCTGGGCAGATTTCTGGCTTAAATGTTTTGAGGGTGATTAATGAACCAACAGCAGCTGCACTTGCGTATGGTCTGGACAAGTCTGAAGACAAAATGTAAGCTCGTGTTCATAACATCATCCCCCTTAAATAAGCGTGCTGTAATTTGCTTTGTAAATGCATCTTCTGGGCTGTTTTTTTCCTGAATCACTGGTTGGAATTCTGCCAAAGTAAACTCCCAGAAGTGAATCAATGCTGTGTCATGTCACCTGTACTCCGTGTCAACTATACTTGTTGAAGAAGGTTCATAACTTGCAGCTACAGCTGAAATTGGCGCTGAGCGTTGATAATGGTATTGCCTGCTGGTAGCAGTGGTAGGTGTGGCTCGGGCCAGCTGGGTGAGGTGGTCACCAGTGGTGCTAAAGGCTGTCGTAAGAGGGAGGTTGAGGTTTGGTGCCTGGCAATCCACAGTTTGTATCTTTTTCCTGGCTGCGTTCAACCTTCTGCCGCTGTCAGGGGTGGTCATAAAAATGCAGGGGGGTTGTTACTGACTTTGTATTTGCGATGGGGATTATAGTGCTGTGAAAGGCTTCCATCTTGTAGGACATGTTTCATGATGGTCCTAGTGTCCTTGCCTTTGTCATTAGATGTCTCTCCTCAAAGAAGAGGAAAGAGCTGCACTGAGAAGGCTTCCACCTGGACTCAGTGCACTCAAGGAATGTGCACACTGATCTGTTTATTGTTGTTTTTAAAGAACTTTAGTGGATGGCAGCATGAGTTCTGCACACTTATCTCTTGGGAAGAATGATTTTGAGCCACAGGACTTTGTCTAGAAAGTAATGTTTTTCTGTCTCCGTTCATGTAGCATTGCAGTCTACGACTTGGGTGGAGGCACTTTTGATATCTCCATTTTGGAAATCCAGAAGGGAGTGTTTGAGGTGAAGTCAACCAATGGTGACACTTTCTTAGGTGGAGAAGATTTTGACCAGGCTTTGCTGCAGTATATTGTTAAAGAGTTCAAGAGAGAGGTAAGGTACCTCATCGAAATTCAACCTCGTGTTACGTTGTCTTTTAACCCTGCTTAACTTCTGTGGAAGGATAAGAATTTTCTTAAATTATTAGGACTTCTTTTGGGATCTATGGCACAACTGAGATTTAAAAGTATTGAAGATACCTGTTAGCCTGACTTCCAGGTCTTAGATCTATTTTCTCAAGGCAGAATGTTCCTCTCCTGGAAGACAGAATAAACAGCAGGGCTTCTGCTTTTTTTCTTCCAGCGTAGCAGGACTACCTATATGTAGCCTGCTTACTTTTACTAACAAAAATCTGTGGGCCGACTGAATGTGTCAGCACAGATGTACGTGGTGCAGTGTTGGCTGTGGGAGACTGCGATATAATTCCAACTCTTGTTTCTTGCCTTAATATTCTGTGATGCAGCAGCTTTTCCCAGCTTTTATCAGTAACTTACTGAATAATCACTTCTAGAGCAGAGAGCGCTAATAGGTGGTTTTGAAATGCTAAAGATGTTTGCCAGGAGTTAGAGAGATCGAGTTAGAGAGAAGTTTAACAGGCTCTATTCCAACAAACATCTTTTCAGTCAAGAGTGATTAAAAAGGTGAACTGCAGCGATGAAAAGCTCTCTGTGGCTAGCTAACAGTCTGCTAACATGTTTTTTGTTGCTTAGACGGGTGTTGACCTGACTAAAGACAACATGGCCCTTCAAAGGGTGAGAGAAGCATCAGAGAAAGCCAAGTGTGAGCTTTCTTCATCTGTGCAGGTAGGTGGCTGGGCTCAAAGGGAGAGTATCAAAATGTTTTACTGAACTGTTTTGATTATTTTTGTTTCTAAAACTCTTGAAGTAGCTGTTTTTCTCCTGCGCTGGCAGCTCAAGCTTCTGTTTAATCAAACAACATTGGTTTAACTGCAAGTTCTCTTTCTCAAGACAGTCTCTCAGTGTCTGAGGAGCAAAATCAGTTGTCAGAAGTGAAGAATGATAACGGATGCCGCCTTTTGCTTCTGTTCTGACACCATGTTTGCTCATTGTGCAGAGAATGCGACCTTGTTCCCAACTTACATACTACAGAAGTATGATGGGCAGTAGGGAATTGAGCTGCAGCGAGTGCTTCTGTGTTACGGGAAGTACTTAGGGCTTTGCGCAAGCAGATCCAAAACCTTGTGGTGCTGCTCGCACCACTGAAACAGCTAATTTGTCTAATAGCAAGGCATAATTTCTATAAAGAATCTTACTTTACACCAGAAGGGTTGCTTAAACAATGAGCAGCAGATACACCCTTTCCTTTTCACCCGTTTTGTATCTTAGTGTATTCAAGTTTGTCCTTTATTCGGTACTGAATAAGGAGCTGGAGAAGCAGCAAGCTGGGGGTGTAATAGTCTTGCCGAAGTGAAATTAAGGTCAATTATATAGTAATTGAAATGGGGGCTCTGCCAATTTCTAGGTTCTGAATAAACATTTTTTTTTTGTTGGCCAGTGGGGAGCTCATAGCAAGGAGTTTAGGCCAGTCACAATGGGTGCATAGTTCTGCCAGAGACATAGCAGGCTCTGTTTTAACCGGCTCGAGAGCTGGCAAATGCAGTCTGTTCATACCGGGAAAAACTGAATTCCCCAACTCCTTGGTGGTGAGGGGAAAACAGCTCACTGCTGGCCCTGTCCTCCCTGGTATTTTTGAGCATGCCGTTTACAAAGCGAAGGCGCACCTCTAGCCTGTAACATGGGTGTAGTTCTTGTTCTGTGAAGTTAAATCTCTAGAGCTTAAAGCAGTAATGTTTTTGTAGTCCTGATGATGTCATCATGATTCAGCACTTGAAGGCGATTTCGCTGTAAGACTTGATTTTAAAATCCAGGGTGTGAATTTGTAAGATTGTGCACAAATAACCATGAGAAACGGGGATTGTGGCCCAGGGCACTGGTGAACGTTTGGGTTAAGTAGCAGTGGACTAGTTGTCGGACAAGCTGCTTGCCTTTAGACAAGGGTCATGAGTTAGTTCCTTTGGGTAGCTTACCTTGTATGCAGCGTTAGGTAGTTGTTAGCAAAGTCTGGCTGAAAATGGACTTCTGTGTTCTGCTGGAGGGAGGGAATTACGGTTGTAACTTCACAGGTTTCAGCTCTTACTTCCTACCTATGATACTGCTGCTTACAACCACTAGTGAGAAGATGGTTTTATCAGTGTTACTTCCTTCGTAACACTGACAAACTGTGTGCATAAGCCACGATCACGAGCTGTGAAGAGCAAGAGCACTTTTTTCGGTGACCATGAAAGACTGCTCAGAGTAGCACGGAGTATTAAAATTGTTACTTAACGGTTGTAACCATGAGATGTGTAACAAAATCTTTCTTACCTCTTGTCTGAAATGTAAGATACAAACACACCTGCTGCCAGGTGGGGACTGGGCTTTGAGTGCGCAGGCACGTCGATGTTTTAGAACAGGCAGAACAGAACCTGTAGCTTGGTCTGAAACCTGTGTGGGGCTGCCTTGCTTTCTGTTCGTGTTTTTCACACCGTGTCTGTTTTTGTGCTGCAGACTGATATTAACTTGCCGTACCTTACTATGGATGCCTCTGGACCAAAGCACCTGAACATGAAGCTGAGCCGCTCGCAGTTTGAGGGCATTGTGGCTGATCTGATCAGGAGGACGGTAGCGCCGTGCCAGAAAGCCATGCAGGATGCCGAAGTCAGCAAGAGTGACATTGGTGAAGTCATCCTCGTCGGTGGCATGACCAGAATGCCGAAGGTATGAGATACGTCCCCGTTACGGACCCGGCTGGCACAGCGACCAGTGCTTGCTGCTGAGGGTGATCTATTACGGAAAAGTTCAGGGTCTGGTCGTTTCAAGGCTCCGGCCATTGAAGGCCCCCAGGAGCAGAGCAGCCGTGCTAAGTAGTCCTATGAAAGCAGTGGCAAGGGACTCTGCTCTTCCTGCAGCTCAGCTGGGGGTCATAGCTGAGTCGCAGTTTAAAAAGACAAGAGGGAGGTGTCAGGATTTGAAAACTCAACCTGATTTTCTGATGCGGACCGAACACAAGCAGTATTGTTGAGACGTGCAGTATGTTTTTTGTTGCGGAATTCAGCGTGTGATAAAGGTCCGCTTCAATGACAGTAACTTCTCAGTAATCTCTGGCACCCACAAGCTTTCCTCGCCTGTGCAGGGCACTTGCAGATACCTGTGAAGAAACCTCAGAAGAACAACTATTCAGTTACCTGCTGCTTGTGTGTGTTTGTCTACTTACTCGAGGTGGTGCTGGCTGTTGTCAGGCGTGCTTAATCGGCTCTTCTCAATGCTCATTACCTAATACGTGGTCCTGGCGTTCTGGTGATAAGCACCAAGTAACTTAAAAGCTTGCTCTGCTGACATGTACAGTCTTGCAGATAAGGTGCTCTCTTCTGGTAATTTACCGTTTTTATTCATAGCAATGAGGACTGTTTAGCTCCCCTGAAGTCAGTGCTGAACATGTATGTGTGCTGCCGTCTTCAAGGGTACGGCTTATCCTGTTCTGCAGAGATCAGCAAAATTTCATTCCACAGGATCTGTCAGGCTTGGACAGCTTGTTTTGCTGTGACTGCTTGTGATTGACAGGTCCTTGCTAGGATAATACATTGCGCATGGTCCTGCCTGGGGTTTTTAGTTCCTTTTTTTTCCTCTCTCTCCCCTTTCTGATGTGTTATGTGAGCCCGGGGGCTGCAGGTGATGTTAGTGTGTGCAGAAGGTCACCCAGGCAGCGGAACCAAAGGGACAAGATAAGGAAAAGGTGCTGCTCTGGCCAAAGCTCAAGCGGAATAACTGTGCTAAACCTTCCCAAAGCCCCTACCAGTCCAGTTGGATAGAAGAAAAATGGTGAACTGTCTGTGAAGTGAGGAATAAAGTGAGGAAAATACTTCTGGAAGTGGGGAAGCCCTTCCTGAAACACTAAGTGTCCTTTAAGGGTGGGAGACAGTACATAAATACTCCCCTCACCTTGTTTATGTCCCGTGCTCGTGGCTCTGAGGTTATATAATGCTTTCCTGCGTGCCTGTAGCCAGAGTTAGAGCTCTGGCTCCAAGATCAGTGCCCGTATGTTGTGCATAGCACAGAGTTCTCTCGTGTGTTGTTGTTTGCTTCGCCCCTGCTGGGAGGGAGCTTGCCGTCTTTGGAGTGCTCACGTGGCCAGTGCTCCAGGAAACATAAAGTGGGTGGTTAGAAGTAATGGTTCTTTTGTGCTGTAAAATATGCCTCCGGAGGGAAAGACTTGCACTTAATTATATGTTCGTGCATAAAGTGCCTTCCTCTGTAGGGAACGCTGCCTGCAAATGTCTCTTGGCTTACACGTGGGGTTGGACACTTGCTTACAGCGCAGTTTGCCAGGCACACGATGCTCACCTGTGCAGGTGTTTGCCTGCTGAGTGCGCTCAGAGAGGCAGGATGCTGTGAACAGGAACCAGGCTTCACACCCTTCTCAGCAGGGGAGAGAAACGGGCTACTGAGCTGCGGCTCTCATTGCATTCCCTTCTGGGTACTTCAGCAGTAAATCTGTTGCAATCGTGAGCACATCATTCCAAAGGGGCAGAGCAGTGAAAAGCTAATAACACAGCTCAAACCGTCTGCTGACATAGCAATCTACCTCTCTGGTGAAACAGCCCATTAAATAAAGAGTTTGAAAACGCTGCCCTTCATACACTTCAATTCTTTTCTCTATTACGTGCAAACAAGATGAACTGCCCTTCTGCTCTGGAGACAGAGCACAGGGAAGGTCAGAAATCCAGAGTTGTGCTGTCCTTGGCAGCTGTGTTCTGCCCGGTGCTGACTTGTACAAGTTCCAGGGGAGCAGTCCTCGGCTCCTGCTTGATAAACATGGAGTGATCCCTTCTGAATAAGGTTGGGCTATGTGAAAGGACCAATATAGGTGGGGTGTGCAGGTTGATGGGCAGCTGGAGTGCTTGACTGCAAGAAAATCTCCAGAGAAAAGGTTTTCTGGACCGCAGTAAGTGCGTGTAACAGGGAACATGGAATGGTGGATTAGGGAGCAATCACGAGCCTGAGGTTTAGTATTTCTCTCGTGCCACTAGGTTACGTGGCAGCAGGACGATAAAGACAAAACCTTTAGCCAGGGCTGGAGCGTTCTTGTGGCTGCAGCGCCGTGCAGCGCTGCTCGCTCTCCATCTGAGCTGTGCTTTTTCCCCATTCAGGTGCAGCAGACTGTGCAGGAATTGTTTGGCCGTGCTCCGAGCAAAGCAGTTAATCCCGATGAAGCCGTGGCGATCGGCGCGGCTATTCAGGGTGGCGTGTTAGCTGGTGACGTTACCGACGTGCTGCTGCTGGATGTGACTCCCCTCTCCTTGGGGATCGAGACCCTGGGAGGAGTCTTCACCAAGCTCATCAACAGGAATACCACCATACCAACCAAGAAGAGCCAGGTACGAATGGACTGTGTCCAGGGGAGGTCTGAGCACCCAAAGCATCCCAGTAGATAGTCTTCTCTCCTCAGCTGGCAAAAAGAAGCAGCTTAGGAGTCAAGGTGTAGTGTCCACCAATGAGTCTCTCTGTTAATTGTTAGTGCGCCCAAAGGAGGAGAGTAAAACTGAGTCACTGTGTGCCAAGATATCCCGGGGTGTCTGTGGCCTGCTCAGGATTGCAGCGTGCGTGTGCCATGATGTAACTGTCAACACATCATCCTGAAGGATCGTGTGGAGACCTTCTGTAACTGAGCACCGCGCCCATCTGAGACCTCCTTTCTTCATCTGTGTGCCTTGGAAACTTTTTTTTTCAGATGGTTTTCTTGTACTGTGGGCCACTAGCAGACTTGGGTGTGATCCTTTCTCTCACTTTGCCTTGGCTGGCTCTCCTGGTGTGTGCTCCTACTGATAACGCTTGTTCTCTCTGGTGTGGGGCTGGGACGGGAGTCTTGTCGCTTCACGAGGAAGCGTTCTGGTAATGTGGCTGCCTGCCAGCAACCGGAGCCTGCTGCTGGCATGGCCTTGCCAGCTTTTGTGTGTTCAAATGCATATAAGATGAGATGCCAGTGGACTTGGCTGCGGCTGGTCTTGGTGCTTTGTTTAGTCAGAGCTTTTTAAAGGAGCGGGAACGCGTGAGCAGGAATCAGTTCATGTGGTGCAGTTTGCCAGCCATCCACTAACTGTGTGCGTTTTCCACAGGTGTTTTCTACAGCTGCAGATGGGCAGACTCAAGTGGAGATTAAAGTATGCCAGGGGGAGAGGGAGATGGCGAGTGACAACAAACTTCTTGGCCAGTTCACACTGGTAGGTTGGCTGCTTGGTATTCCTGACCTTAACCTTGACCTTCTTTGAGAAGTTCAAAGCCTTCTCCATGTCAGGTGAACCCTGAAGGCACCGTTAGGGGTGAGTTGTCTTACAGAAGATATTTCACCCTATTTGTAACTTTAAAAAGAAAAGAAAAAAGCAGTCCCTAAAGTTAAAGCCTGATGCTGGGACAGCTTTTCAGTGGCAGGGGACCAGCTAGTGTTTAAATTGAGCTCAGAGTTTCCCAGCAGTGTCAGGTGACCCTAATGATGTAGCTTTAGGGCTGGGCGCAGTCACCTAGCAGAGCCTTCTCCAGTTCTGGGCACAAAGAGCTGAAAGATCTCTGTAGTACCAGATGTGCACAGCAGATAATCTGAACGTTGGCCTTTCCTCCCCTGTTACAAAGACAAGACTTAGAGCAGGCTCCAAGCTCGTTGCAGTCCCTATAGAGCAGTCACTTTCCAGCCTGCTACCGCTTTTCTGCAAGCACGTGTGGATCTGCCCAGCTTATCGGAGGACAGTTCGGCACTTGGTGTGTGCGGCACGTGGCTGGCTGTGGCTCCGTGCACAGCATTGGTTTGTCCAGGGATCAGTCAGTGTCAGCAAAGTTTGGCAGTTAGAGCATTGGATCTTGCTGTTGCTAGGAAGAAGTTCCTAAGGTAGGAATCTGTATGCTGTTAAATCTGTTAAGATACTGTTAATTCTCCACGTGGTGCCAACGGGCGTTTTGAGGGCTCAGCTCTCAGGCTTAGCTACCAGTCGATTTCGCTGGCAGATCACCAAGATGAGGTGCCCAACGTTGGAGCCTTGCACCCTGAGCTAATGGCTGAGCTCTTCTCCTTCTCAGGTTGGGATTCCTCCTGCGCCACGCGGGGTGCCCCAGATCGAGGTCACTTTTGACATTGATGCCAACGGTATCGTTCATGTGTCAGCCAAGGACAAAGGCACCGGGCGTGAACAGCAAAGTAAGTGCTCCAGGGTGCTGCATAGGGATGGGAAAGAAAGGTGTGGAGCAGGGTTCTGTGCCCTGAAGGGACAGAAATCAGAAATCCTGCACTTCGTCCCTGTGCTGTGTTCCTGGGCACGCTGCTCCTCGTGGGGTGCTCTCTGCCACCACACAGAGGTGGCTGAGGCCGCTTGCATGGAGCTGCCAGCTTTTAAGGGAGAAATGAAACCGGGGAGAGCCCTGTAAAATCCGAGGCTGAGTACACCTTGTGCTGCCACCCTGTTTTGGTTCTGATCTTTGGCAAAGATTTTGAAATTCAGGCATATTGAAGCTGCAGGTATTTTGAGAAACCGCTTGATTCGCTTTCCTTCGTTTAGGCCGCAAACATTTCTAAATGGCAGGGGGCTCGGGGACTACAAGCTGCCAGTACGTTGCGCTCTGTGCAATGAAATGTTAGGCCTGGTGTTCTGGGGTAATTAACGGCGTGGTTGACTCTTTCTAAAGCCCTGTTGTGGGCTTAGGAAATTAATTTGAAGCATTTGTAGATTCCCCTGGTACAAATAGATCTCTTTTGTGCCTGTGACTGGGAAGGCTCTATACTGCCCTTCAGTCATTGCTGGGAGGGAATGACGAGGGCAATCGGATGCATGCTCCGGTTAAGAAAAATACTGTTAACTCTACTGGCAACTTGAAGGTACGTGGTGTTCTTAATCATGCTGCCTGGGTTTTGGCATAAACTTGATTCCAAAAGCACACTGCATGTTACTTTGATTTCTTTGTAGATTTTTTTTTTCTGTGGCAGCCTTCTAGCTCGGAATAAATAGGCAACCTGATAATAGGCAACTAGAATTTAAGTTGCCTGTCTGTCTGCAAATATGGTCCTAACTAGAAAGCTGAGCTCCTCATCCCACAGCTGCATCCAAAGGACGTGTGTGTGCCTTTGTTTAGGGTTTTGTACCACTGGCAAATACTGTATAAAACTTTGGGGCCAGTTATACCTGTTTTTTTGACTTTGCAATATCCAGGCTGTTAGTCCACCCAACCAAATTATGCTTTTCTGCAGAACTTGGTTTATGTCTAGACTATGTTTTGGCTTTTTGACACAAATGGAGAAAAATAGGGGACCTTTAGGAGCCCGCCTGCGGAATCATGCTGTGCTTGCTTATCAAGGCAGCATGATAAGCTGGGTAGGGAATACTGTTACTGCGCTACCAGCCTGAACGTCTGTCCAGTAGTGAAAGGAATCTCTGTGTCCTGATAAAAAGGGTTCGGGGGGGGGGGGGTGTTGTATTGTTTTTCTGGGTTTTCATTTTTTAATCTACCCCCTTTTGGTTTGGGGGCTTTTTGTGCATGTTTGCTTTCCAGAAGGAGTAACTGAAGAACAAGGTGATTACAAAGAATTAGGCAGGAAGTGTCTGGGAGAGCTGGGGAGGAGGGAAGGAGGGATCTAAGATGTCAGGCTTTTATCTTGTCGACTGCATCGATGCCCCTTCAAAGGCTGGTTGTCTTTGTACTGCCCACGAGGCCTGCACAGGTGCAGAGTCCCTGAGCAAGGCTGCTGCTGTGGAGAGGGTTTGGGAAATGAGTCTACTTTCCTCAAAAAGGAGGGCACGTTCTTTATTAATGTTAATTCTCTAATGCAGTTGTTATCCAGTCTTCTGGTGGCCTTAGCAAAGACGAAATTGAGAACATGGTGAAGAATGCAGAGAAATATGCGGAGGAAGACAGGCGAAGAAAGGTAACGTGACTGCTGCAGCACCTCACAGCTTGCAGCGTGCCTGCTGGGTGCTGCCGTCGTGTGCCATTAACCGTGCTGACCTTGAAGGAGCTGGAGGTTCTGCTCTGCACGGCCCTGAGCCGTGGGCTCGTGCAGTTCCCTGGATATCTGCTTGCTTCCCCCTATCCAGTTCAGACTCCGCAGTTGCAAGGAAGGTTGGGCCGGGTAACTGGCCCTGTGCGATCAGTAATTTAATTCCTCCCTGAAGAGTTACTGCGGCTTGGAGGCAGCAGTAAGCAAACTCACCTGCCTGCTGCTCATGACTGACAGCTTTGCAACTGTAGCTAGTGCTTTCTGTCACCAGTGCTCTTTGCTGTTGAGCTGCCCCTTATCCTGGCTGTTTATCTGAAGGTAGCCTGCTGCAGCCACGTTCTCACAGTGGTGGCGTTCCATTTAATTGCAGGCAGTACAGGGGATATGCACTCTACTTACGAGTTTCTTTTAAAGCTGAACTTCTAGAGCCTGCTAAGCAAAGCGGCACCACGTCCTCTTCCTTCCTAAGTGGGAAGCTGCTTTCTGTAGTCCTTTACAATCTCACTGTCTAGCACCTTGAATGCGAGGTACTTGCCCTCAGCGCAGGTGAGGCTGTCAGGAGGTGTTTGAAAGCCTCGCTGACTTTGTCAGAAAGGTCTGATGCTGGCCACGGTTGAGCGGCTGAACCTGTGATACTCGCAGGGTTAATGGTTGGAACTAATTGGTTTAATGAGGGTAGAACTAATTAATGACACTACTAAATATGGAGCATTGATTTTTAAAGCAGACACGAGGAAGGCCTGCTCAGGGATATGACGCCAGCATATGTTCAGTGATGGCTGAAGCCACACGCTGCATTTACCTGCTTTGTGTTCCCCTAGTCCGTATAAACCTGCCTCAGCTGTTCGTGCAGCCCCTACTCATGGTAGTGAAGGGATCAGAAGAGGACTAAAGGGGGAAGGGCATGGAATAAATTCACATGAAGCAGCCTCTCTGTGCTGTAAGAGCTCTAGATCCACAAAAGATAGGCTTAACCTGCAGGTTAGGTGTGGAACGCTTCGAGACTTTGGTCTGGAAGCCCCACTGTTTAAATAACTGCATCATTGCCAGGGAGCGTAAGCAGTGGCACAGCACTTGAAGAGACTGTGCTGAAATTTCCTGTTGCTGTGCTTTGACTTTGTAGCTTAAATCATGGAGGGAGTAAGTTCTTCCCCGTTACAGTCAAAGTGGCATTCATCTCTGCCCAGTGAACTACCGCATGGAGGTTGCTTTCTTAACTAGCACTTCTGTCTCTTTGTAAGACTTGCATAATTCGATTGTCAAAGCTCCCCTGTTACACCTTGCTGATTGTGGTTTTACCACCATGGAAGTAATCATAAGTGCATAGACAGCGCTCTGCTGGACTTAACCTCCTACTGTCAACTCTGACATCCCACAAAAAGTACAGACGCAGCATAGAAACTAAATAATTTATCATCTGCTTTCCTCCCTGAGTCTCCTGAGCATATTATCACACCGTTGCTCAGGTAGACTCGTCTTTGAGATGGAGAGGGCTGGGTGTCCCAGATGAAATAGTTTACGCTGACGGTGGGACTGAATTATGTCTGAGAACTACCACGCTTCTGTCCTTGGAGCCTACTCAGTCACCTGCTGGTCGTCCTCGCAGCACTGACATTAGGAATTAATGCTTCTTACCTAGCACAGTGGTTATTTCCATCATTGAGTTGTTACACATACCGCTAATAAGGAAACATCAGTAAAACAACCCAACATTGAGTTGTCTCTAGTGCCCTCGTTGCTGAAGAAGCCTAAGAGTATTCTTGGAAAGCTCTGCGGCTTCCTCAAGGAGCAGAACGTAGAGCTGTGCAGTCTCTGCACTGGCTCGCTTTTTCAGCCTGCCAGTAGTAGTGCTTCGTTGGTTGCTTCTGTTTTGGTGGGTGTCAGGGGAAGGGCTGTCTCGTGTAGACTGCCTGTTTGGGCTTCGGTGCCAGAATACCCCTAGAAAGGGTTGGCTTGCATTTCCTTTTTCCACCTGGCCGTTAAGAAGGATCCTGGCTGGGAGCTGGAATGGAGTTTGGGGAAAGAAACGTTAGCTGCCAGCTCGCATGTAACGCAGCTCGTAGCACCAGCGCTGTGCGCAGTAGGCCCTGATGAGCTCTCTTCCCCAGGAACGCGTGGAAGCTGTCAACATGGCCGAGGGCATCATCCACGACACGGAGTCTAAGATGGAGGAGTTCAAGGATCAGCTGCCGGCAGATGAGGTAGGTGACACCCGGTCCCGTACGGTAAAGGGGTGAGGTTCTTTGCCGTATCTCTGCTCAAACTCCCGCTTACCTCCTAGCTGGCTCTGGGCGGTGGCACCAGCTCGGTGTTGCCGTTCTGTGTAAGGGCGGCGCAGTCATCGGCTCGTCTGGGTTTTGCGCTTGGGTGAGATGAGCATGGGAGGATAGAAGAGCATACTTAGGAGGGCATGGTTTGAGTAAGAGCAAATACCCTATTTCAAAGTGTGAGCTGGGTGTCAGGGAAGATCTAAGAGCCTGGGAAGCTGTTAATGAGAGGTTTCTGTATGAGTCGTGTCCTTGGCCTGGCCTTGCAGCGATTTGATAAGAACTGGACTACGTCCTGCATGAGAGGAGAGTTTCTCTCAGAAGCTCGAGATTACAAGCAGCGCCTGCCCCGCGTTAGCAGAGGGACAAGGGAAAGCTGCTGTGCAGTCCTGGCAGTCTCGGTGGTGTGAACACAGCATCCGAGAACTTGGAGGCAATGGAAATGATGGTATCCACTTAGCTCCAATTTTTCTTCTATCTTTGGAGTGAAGTGGATAGTTAGTGTCAAAGGAGTGCTTTTCATGCCTTCCGAAGTGACGGTTTAATTTCAGCATTATGAATTTCAAAAGCCAAGTTTAAAACAGATTGCACAATCTTCAACTTAACCCTTGGGAATGGGATAAAAGGGGCTCTGTGAGGCGTTTGAGGGAACAAGATGTTGGTTTGTTGGTAAGGAGCCTCTGATTACTTTAAATTCTGTCTTTCAGCTCAGGTCCTCTGTTTGGGATTATGATTGCTGGAGTTCTCTCTCGCAGGAGCAGAGCCTGTATCTGTTCTTTGTGAGGACTGTTTCCTGTGATGTTTTTTGGGGGAATACCAAGGGAAAGAGGGGTAGCAGTGCCTGGAAGAAGCCCTGTGTGGACTGGGTGGAGCTGGGAGCCTGGCACAGAAGGCCTCGATTGCCTTCCCCATCCCACGGGTCTAAATGAGGAGAACTCTGCCCACGTTTTCCCTGCGAATGCTGCTGAGCAAGCGCTGCCGGCACAGCTGTCCCCCAGTAACCTCCCTTCTCCAGGCCTGCCTCGCCAGCAGCCTGCCAGCCTGACAGAGAAATGCCAGACTGTGTGGAGGGTTTGACAGATGGCTACAGGAGCTGGGATGAGACCGTACTGCTTTTGTTTGCCTCTCTGCTCCTCCCACGTGCAACAAAGGGATTAAACAGGGTTGTGAGCAGCATTACTCGTTGGCTTCCTGACAGTGCCTTAAATATAGATGAAAACCGGCTTTCTTTTCCCTTTACCCTGGCTCCCGGGGTGACTGGCTGGCTGGTGAGGTGTGCCAGGGAGAGCAGCTCTCCTCCTTGGCGGGCTGTTCAGTCTCTGCAGTGCTTTCTGTCCTTGGCGCCTCTGCTGAGACTGCAAACGAGGGGAGCGCTTAATGCCAGCGGTGGTGCGTTTAGTGAGGTGGACACATGCCCGTTGGGAACCGAGCGCAGTCCCAGTCCCTGCAGACCGTATGGCTCAATTGGAGGCTCTAACTGCACAGCTTCTGGCAAAGACCTGTAGTTTTGCTGTGGCCGCTAGGTGGGTGAAATGACAGGAATGAGATTTTTTTCAGTGAACGAGTGCAGTTGCATCGTGTTTGTCGGTGTGTTCTTTGCAGTGCAACAAATTGAAGGAAGAAATTGCTAAAATGAGGGAACTTCTGGCTCGTAAAGACACCGAAACGGGAGAAAACATCAGGCAGGCAGCAACCAGCCTGCAGCAGGCTTCCCTGAAACTCTTTGAAATGGCATACAAGAAGGTAGGTTCACGGTCACTTGCATTTTACAGCGTTCGGGTGGGGAGGGGGGAGTTGGGCCACCAAACATTTAGGCACAAGCTGTGCTGGAGGCGGTGCTGAGTCTCGGCACAGCTCCCTTTGGCTGACAGCTTGCCAGAGGGGCAGCTGTAGAAAGTCAGAGTTGAAGGCCTGTAGTCCTGGCTGCCCTGCTGTAGGTAGGCTGCCTCCCAGACTGTTACCTTTCTGCAGCGTTGTATGGGAGAGTGCTGGCAGCTGTTAGTAAGCAGCATCCAGAACACGGGGATGGGGCTTTCCTGTATGTCTGCAGGTTGTCTAAAGTAACGTCTGGGATAACTTGAAGATGATTCTGTAACAGGCTTCCTGTTCAGCCTGCCTAAAATCACAGTAGTCAGGCCAGAGGGGGAGTTTTTTCCCCAATCTTCCCGGTGAGAGGCCTGCCTGTTTCTGCCCTTTTTGGCAGACGGGTGCTCCCCCTGTCCAGGGGACGTGTGCGGGGATGGAAATGGCACACACCGCCCAGGTGACCTTGGTGGTGCTAAGCTGCCCTTCTTGGGGAAGGCTGCTTTCTGATGTCAAACTGACAATGTTCAGTGCTGCAGCGTAAGCTCGTTATGTCCACTGGGAACGAGTAAGTAATGGGAAGATAATTTCCTTCCTCCTAGTAGCAGTCATGCGGAGACGAAGATTGCTTCCACTCTCCAGTGGACAATTACCCTTGTCTCTGGAGAAGGGTTTCTTCGGTCTAGAAGTAACCTAAACAGCTAGTTAAGGGAAGGAAAAAAACCATATGCTTCTCCCCAGACATGTTTGTTGTTGCTGCCTCTAAGAAGCGCTCTCTTTCACAGATGGCCTCGGAACGAGAGGGTTCTGGAAGTCCAGGAGATCAGAAGGAAGAGAAGCAATAAGAAGTCTCGGCCTTGCCTTGACTAGAGTACAAAGAGGAGGTGGATGTTCTTGATGCTTGGGAGAGAAGGCACCTTCCTGAGCAGAAACGGGCAGAAATCAGACTTACTGTGTTTTTGCAGTATTCTATATATAAAATTCTTTAATGTATAAACTTAGTGATGTGTCTGCTAGATAAATTGTCACATGATGAAAGTTAATTCATGCAAGACAAAGTTCTAAGTGTTTGGCCCTGCGGTATTCAACTGAGGCACCTGAGGACTTGCTGGTCATTTGTTTCTGATACGCGACACTACGGTGTACTAAATCTGATACCGGAGCTTGGAAACCATGTTAGTAAATCGAAAGGTGGAGATGGAGGTTCTGGTGGAAGCAGGCGGAGAGTGACACCTGTTTGGATCCTCCTCGTGGATCTGAGCACTTGCGAACAGGTCCTGAGGCCTGTGAACGGCACTGTCGAGGCTGGTTACGTTGCTAGAGAACATTCAGATCTGCAGCTAGTGCCCTTGTTCTGGAGGAGGTGGGTTCTTCAAATTTAGCTGTAACATTTCTTACAAAAGAGGCTACACGGAAGCTGCATACTTTACTTGTCTGAGCCTTCTGCTCCATCCTGTGTCTGTTCTCTGCTTATGGCAAAACAATTTCCTGGATAATAAAACTTATTGGATCCATTCTGGATTTTTTTAAATAAAAGCAGAAAAGTGTCCAACCTGGAGTTCTTGGTATCGTGGCCTTTGTTGGAGAAGGGGAGGCTGCCTGTGAGAGCTCCTGTGAAGGAACAGCCAGCTGTGTAGCAGCACTGGGTTTCTGGAATTTGCGCTTGATCCACGTGGACAAAAAAAGAATGCACCTGGTGTCAGATTAGGGTCCATTGCCTCTACTCCCCCGGAGATGCCTGGAAGCGCTGCTGTGATCTGCAAGAGCCTGTCCGGGGGGACCTCCCCTTCAGGCACTTTGTGCTTGGGCTCAGTCCCCTGAAGCAGCAGCCTGTGGACTGGGAGCAGCTGCTGCTTGTAGCAACCCAGCCTTGCCCCGGTACACTGTCACCTCTCTTAATCGTTGCTCCTTGTCCTCCTCTGGTGCTGTGGGTGCAGTCTTCTGCAAGGAAGGCGAATGTTACAGCTGCCTTGATCTGACAGCCCAGATAGGTAGCAGAGAGGAAGGGGTTTATTTTTCCTAGCACTAGGCACTCCCCCTGTTAGGGTGGCTGTGAGGCCCAAAGCCATAACCCTTCCTTTTCCTTGCCCTCGGGGGCGGGTGGGGGACTGAGGGCAGCTGCTTCAGCCACCGAGATCTCCCCAGCAAGAAAACCCAGAGGCAGCTTCTACTTGAAAATGAACGGAGACTTGACCTGGGCCGTTGAAGCTTTTTCCTGTCGCCACATTAAAGAGCGGTGAGCAACCTCCCCGTGAAGTGAAAGGGAACCTGGAGCACTTCTGTCCAGACAGAAAAGGTGACGAAGAAGAGGCCTGGCGCAGCCGTGGGAAGACATAAGAGGCAAAGCGCTGCGTGGTCAGGCTGCGGGGAGCGTGGTGTGAGGAAGGCAGGCTGAGGGGGAGCGTGTGTGCGCGCTGCCGTTTGTGCCACCTGGGTGTGCAGATGTTGCGTGTGTGTGAAGCGGTGGCTTCGTTCTGTCACGGCATAGCCCCAGCCCTGTCCTTTGTGGGGGCTGTGGTGACAGCAGGGAGCGCGTGGCTGCGTTGGGAGAATGGATCTTACACGGCCAGGCCGCAGGTAGCTCCTGCCCTCCTGGATTGCCCCGTGCTGCCTCGTGCCACGAGCCGTCCCCTGTCCAGTTACAACCTGGAAACCAAGAGGGACCGTTGGGCAGAGCCGGGTTACTTCGGGCGCTGAAAACAAACGGCTTTGGGTGAAATGGTTCAAAAATGGCCCGCACAGGGGGGCTGCTGCGCCCTGCCCGAGCTGCGGGGGGGTGGTCTGGGGGGGGACACACTGGGGGCAACTGGGGTGGTGCTGGGCTCCTGCTGCAGCCCGGGGCCCACAGGGTGTGGGCAGGGGATCATCTTCATCGTCACCACCACCATCATCATCCTCGTATTCGTCATCATCTTCCTCACCACCACCACCATCATCCTCATCGCTGTCATCTTCCTCACCGCCGCCACCGCTACCGTCATCTTCCTCACCGCCACCATCTTCGTCACCAGCATCACCACCACCATCATCCTCAGCCCCGTCATCTTCCTCACCGCCACCGTCCCCATCCTCGTCCTGCGCCCTCAGAGCTCCCGAGCCACCCACCAGGGTTGCCCTCCCCCCTCTCGCCCCTCCCTGTCGCGACGTGACCCGCCTCTCGCGACAGCCCCTGTTCCCCGCAGGGCCGGGCGGTACACGCCGTCCCTGCACACGCAGGCGGACCTGTGCGTGGGCTGGCGAGGCGCTAATTAGCCAGGCGCTAATTAACCAGGCGCTAATTAACAGCGGCGGGGCGGGCCGCGGCGCCGCGCCCCCTTTAAGCACCCCGCACCCCCCCCCTCCCCTCTCGCGATACCTCCCGGGCACCGCGAACTACACCCCCCACAACCCCCCGCGCGGGCGGGCCGCCCCAATCGCGAGCCGCCCCGCGAGCGCGCGCCGCGCGTCCCCCCCCCCGCCTTAAACCCCCCCCCCCCCCCCTCCCCCGCGCTCACCCCCTTCCCCCCGGAAGTGATGTCACGGCGCCCCCACGTGAGCCGATTGCAACACATGCGGCGCGGCGAGGGGGAGCGCGAGCAGCCGCGGGCCGACGTCAGCGCCGCCGCCAGCCGCGCGCCGCCGGGGGGGGGAGGGAGGAGCGGGCCTGAGGTGAGCGGGGGGGGGGGCGGCGAGAGGGGGGGCGGGGGGGGGCCGAGGGGGCCGGGCCGTAACCGCCGTGCGCGTGCCGCCGCCGCAGGCCGCCGCAGGAGGAGGAGGAGGAGGAGGAGGAGGAGGAGGAGGAGGAGGGAGAAGATGGCGGACGATCCCAGCGCTGCCGACCGCAACGTGGAGATCTGGAAGATCAAGAAGCTCATCAAGAGCCTGGAGGCGGCCCGCGGGTGCGTGAGGGGCGGCGGCGGTGGGGGGGGGGGGGGGTCTGGGGGGGCTCGGGGTGTGGGGCTCGGGGTTCGGGGCCCGCCCCGAGGAGGCTCCTCACGCTGCGGGCAGGGCCGCGCCGCCCTCCTCGCCCCTCTCGCCCCCATCCCGCCCCGGCCCCGCCGCTCCCGGGGGGCCCCGCGGAGGGAGGCCCCGCGGCTCTCGGCCGCTCTCGGTGCCGGTTTCCCCCCCCCCCCGCAGCCGGGGCCGGGTGCCGGAGCCGCCTCCCCCCGGCCAAAGATGGCGCGGGGCCGGTCGCTGGGCGCCCGGGGGGGCTCCGGGCGGGAGCGGGCAGCCCCTCGGGCCCGAGGGACGGCAAGGACTGGCGGGAGCGGGGCCGCAGAGGAAGCGAATGTCTCGGCGAAGTGCAAACCCAGGGCAGCTCCTCGGCCGCCCCCGCGGCTGTGGTTCCCACAGGCCCCTCCGGCCCGCTGCTAAGCCGGCCGGGTGTCTGCTTGGGCACCCCGCATCTGGGCAGCTCCTGTGAGCCAGAGCGGCGGCCTTGCCCTTCCCTTAGTGCCGGTGGTTATCCCCCTCGGGAGAGGGAGCGTGGGGAGGCGTTCTGTTGAAAACCAGCCTTAAGAAGAGGGAAAGGGGACGAGAACCCAAACCAGGTCTCCCTTAACGTAGGTATTTTTTTTAATCTGGCTTGGGATGTGGCTGTGCGAGGGTTGGGGTGTAGGAGAAGGGAATGTGGAGCCGGCGTTGCCCTTGCCTGCAGCAGAGTGGACTTTGGCTGCCTGAGCTGACCGCGCAGCTGTGCCTTCACGCGGTGCTAACGGCACGCAGTGCCCTGGTAGGAAGGTCCCGGCAAGCACGGAGCCCAGGAGCCACTTCTGCCGTGGTGCTGGGAGCGCTCGGACAGCTACAGGTGTCTGTTGCAGCTTGTGGGAACAGCTAACAGTGCTGAGAGGGGCTGGGATGTAGCGGGGAAACGTTTGGCTAGTGTTTTGGCTCTTCCCAATTCAGAACAGGGTAGCACGAGCATGTCTGCGGGGAGCGGTGGCTGTCTGCCCATCGTTTCTGACAGGTGAATGTTGCGGAGGTCGAGGCTGAAGCTGAGAGCTCCTGGAAGGAGTGAGGCAGAAGGGCTGGCGGGGACCGGGCGCACCCCTGGGCTTTGGGCAGCCCCCCGGGACCGCAGCCCTGATGTCCCCCCTCCTCCCTTGTGTGTGCCCCGCCACAGCTCAGACTCACTCTGGAGATGCTCCAAGTGCAGTGAGATGGGGGGGGGGGGGGGGGGGTTAGGGGAGCCCTCTGGGTCCCAATATCTCCTCGGTGCTGTGACACTGCTCCTGCTTCGCTTACCGTGTGTGCTGGCTGCTAACCCCCCCCCCCGGCGACGGCTGCTGACGCCAGCAGTCCCCGCTCTAAGCAGGGTTACGCTGGCTCTCTGTAAATGCCTGCTGTGCTTCCAGGAGGCCCAGCCGAAGTTACCCCGGTCCGTTTGGGCCCGGCGAGGGGAAGAGGCGCTGTGGCTCTCAGCAGCGCTGGGCTCCCTGGCACGAGAGGTGCGAGCCAGTGAAACAGGCTTTTCCTGCCGCCGGGAGAGTCGCTTCCTCTTCCTGCCGAGTAGGAAGACCTGTTCTGGGGTGGGTTAGGGGGCAAAGCCCGTAAATAGGGTGGTGTGGAGGGCCGGGGCTCCTTGGTGTCTCCACCTTCCCTTACTCATGTGCTCCTAATAGTGACCCAGCAGCAGTGCCCCAGTTTCAGGCGCTGGTTGTTCCTGCCGTGGATCAAAGGGAAATGGAGGAGGCTGGAGCTCGGCGCTGAATTCGTCTGGCACTTGGGGTGCTTTTGCTGTTATCCTGGCGCTTCAGGAAAACCTCAGTAAAATCTGTGGGGTATTATCAAAGTGTGAAGGGAGCACAAGAGCAAGGGAATGCTTTTATCGTGTCTGAGACAGCTGAGGCAAGTGGCAGTATTGGCCAGAAGTCTAGGGGAGAAGATCGGAGCTGCAGCTTCACCACAAGCTGATCAGCTGGAGGCCCACGAGGCTGAGGCTGCCGCTCGCATTGTGAGGTAACATCCTAGCCACAGCGCCTGGTGTTACTTGTCAAGCTCTGCTTAGGAGAGCTGCTGTTCTTAGTGATAGCTGGGCTGCAAGAACCTGGCAAAACAATTAAAAAAAAAAAAAAACAACAACAGAAAACCCCTTAACCTCCAAACTCTGCTGTCTGTCTCGTTCCTAAAGCAGAGGTAGCTCCCGTCTCCTACCAGTTCTTCCCAAGCTGAGCTGCACTCTCTGGTGCCCTGAAGTTAATGGGTTGGTCTTTCTGCTGCGGCGATAAGGGAAGGAGAGCAGCTGGCATCTGCAGAACATGTGAGGGAGAGCAAATGGGGCCCGAGTCCTGGCTAGAAAGGTTAATTGCTTCCAGCACGGAAGTGGAGCAGGGGAAAAGGCTGGTGATGAGCAGGCTGTGCCCTTGTGAGAAGCCTGGCCCCGTCGTTCATCCCCCGTGGCTCCAACTGCCCGGATTCTCATCAGGCATCTCAGCCGCTCCCTTGCAGAAGGGCTCTGGTTTCTGAGCGCTGTGCGGGTGGTTCCTGTGAAGGCCTGTGCCCCTGGGTGGCTGCGGCTGCGTCGCTGCGTTGGGATGTTGCAGCAGCTCGAGCAGAAGTGGCGTTAGCCGCTCTTTTTCCCCTTATCCTCTGTCTCGGGGCCTTTCTGTTAGTGCTTCGTGCAGTTTCCAGTGTCGCTATGAAATTGACAGTCCCTCTTTGTTCCTTTGCAGCTCCGAATAGTTAGCAGGACTGCGGGCAGCCTGCCTGCTAATCGAAGCTGTAAATGCTTGGCAAAATCAAGTATCAGCAACAGCTGGCGGCCTCCTTGCAGGCTTAGGCCTGAGGTGGCACCCCGAACGGTGTTTGGAGAACTCAGAGCCGTGGTGATGAGGGCGCTCTGCTCCAAAACGGTTCAGAAACCCCTCTGCTGGGCACACAGCGAGGTTCTGACCCTGAGTAAGAGCGCAGCGGGTGCCGATGCAGGGTGGGAGCCCGGTTATGATGGCAAAACCTTCAGGAACCCGCTGCCTTCGAGACACCTGCCTTGGACTTAAGGGCAGGGCTGGACTGCTCAGAGCAGCAGCCTCGATTCTTCGGTATTGTTCTGCTGAAACAGGGAGAGGAAGCAAACCAGACAGGTGTCTCTGGAGGCAAAGCCAAATAGAGTGGGTGGGAATTGAGGATCAAAACCTCTCCCCAAACCAGGTATTTTGGAAGGTGAGGGGACAGGACACACGCAGGCTTTTGAGCAAATTCAAAAACTGGGCCTGAATGGGTGACTTGTAGATATAACAGGAAGAAATGCATTAAGGCAGGAGAATGGAGAAATAGGAAGAGAAGGGGAAATCTTGGTGTCTCCGGAGCCATGGCAAAGTGAGGTAAGGCTGCTTCTCGCTAGGGTTTGGATTTTGTTGAGCTGAAACTTCCGTCTGCTACATGGGAAAAACCAAATGTGAGGCAAGAAGCTACCAGTAGAGACAGGTGTGAAAATGTATGGGAATTCCTGCAGAATGAAACAGACGCTAGGTCTGTGTGGGTGGCACGAGCCTGACCTGCGGCTTGCCCAAGAACGATTTGCCCAGCGCGTGCTGCGCAAGGCTGCAGGTACAGCGGGGTTTGCCGCATCCTCCCGGAGCCTTGCTGGCCCTGCTGGAAGGGCCCAGCTCTGGAACTGGCCTCGAGCTGCTGCTGCTTCCCCACCCCGGGGTGGGAGCCTGCTCGGACTAAGGGTGGTGGTGGGGCCGTTCTGGGCGTCCTGCGGCGACGCCGCTTTGGTGACCGGGCAGGTCGGCGGGATTGAGACCTGCTGGGACGTCCTGGTGGCTGGAGAGCGAGGTGAGCCCTGGCCAGTTCTGCTGGCGGCGTGGTGAGCCTCTCCAGAGGTCCCCGGGACAGTAATGCCGGAGCTGTGAACGCTGCGCCAGCTGCTGGGGGGCGGCTGTGACTGCGTGCGTTGCTTACAGAGTGACTGGGGTCACTTAGACGTCCTCCACGGCCTTGTGGTGCTCCTGGCTTCTTTTGGACAAGCACTGGGAAACTTTGGGGCTGCCGGAGTTGTGCTGCTCCGCGCTGGTGAGCTGCGCTTCTCTCCTGAAGCACGCAGTGCGAACGCCCAGCTGCTCCGCGTGGCGTCCGCAGCACTTGACCGCGGACGTCCCGTACCTGCTACCGCAGAACAAGCTGGCTGCGTGGCACCCAAGTCGCGGCTGTGTCTGGGGCAGCTGTCGAATCAACTCCAGGGTGAGCGGCTCTGCTGCGCCGGCCGTGGTGCCCTGCTGGGGCTGAGCTTGTCCCTCGGTGGTGCCGTGCCTCGGGAGGAGGCTTCGGCCTGCCCTTACGTCTCCGGGACAATTTTCTGGCCGTGCTGCTTGAGCCGTGTGGCTCGGAGCCGTGCCCCCAGGGAGGCAGCAGGCCTCCCCTGCCGTCTCGGAGGGATCCGCTTGTTGTTGTGGCTCGGGGCTCTGGGAGCAGTGGAACAGCTGGTACAGAGGCTATTTCTGCGGAGCTGCAGCTCTTTCCCCTTAGGGCGTGGAGCACGATGGAGGCCTTGAACCTGGGTGAGCTGGTGGAGCTGTGAGGGGCAGTGCTGCGGCACGCTGCTGCGTGGCTTTCCAACCTGCGCTGCCTTCAGCAGGCTGCAGCGCTGCTGCGTCCTGCTAGGGCCTGCCGTCCGATGGCCTCGAGGATCTCCGCGCAGCAGGCCCCTGCCTCGTGCGGGTGTCCCCAGCGGGCTAAAAGGCTGCTGGCATCTGGGCTGGGCCAGTCCTGAGGTGAAAAGGGATTTCTGTCTGGTGTGGAAAGGACTGGAACAAGTGTCGCCGGTGTGGCTGTGGGGTTTGTCTTAACTGGCGGTGAGCTTTCTGCTGCGGCTTTACGATCCGTCGTTAAAACGCGGGGTGTTTAGGGAAGAGGCTATGATACGAGCTGATACCTGGGCCGAAGTGCTTCCGTGCAGTGGTGCTCTCGCTGCTCGGCTGTCCTCAGCGCGAGGTTCTAAAGAAGGGCACGTTTCTGTTACAGGGGACAGCTAGGATATTAACATGCCTTTTGCTCTTGGTAGGGTGAGAAGGAAAGGGAGGGGGTGTTTGCGGAGAGGCCAGTGTAGGAGTAGCCCTAGTGTAGGACAGGCAGTAGCTCTTCCCATGCTGCTGCCGGTCCCCGCAGTGCTGGGGCTGGGAGCTGCGTGCACGGGGCTGGTCGGACTCAGAACGAAGGTGGGCCCGTGGGGAGGACGTTTGGGTGGTGTGGAGCTGAGCAGGTCGAGGGCGGGTGGTGGAGGAAGCTCTGCGGGCAGCGGGGGGGACGTGGTGCGGGGAGGGCTGCTGGCAGCCTCTGCTCGCCTGTGCCGAATTGTTCACGTCTGGCCTTCCTCAGCTGCTGCTCCCCCTGCTCCTTCGGAATTACGGCGACGATCAAGAAGTGCTGTGTGAGTACGTGCTAGCAGGTGGCAGAGAATGGCCTGACCGGGAGAGCTGCTACGTGTCAGACAAGCTCTGGTCGGTGTTTTGTAGCCTTTGGTGGCTCGGGGGCCTGGTGCCCTCCCTTACAACGGCGTGAATCAGTGCTGAGCGGCGTGATTCATGCGCGGAGCGTTGCTCACGTAGAGCTAATGAATGAGACCCTGCCTGCTGAAGACAAATGATGTGGTAGGAAATGGGAATGAGCACCTCCAAAGAGGACAGGACAGACTTTTTTTGGCTTTGTGGCAACTAGATTCCCCCCGCCCTGCTGTTGGCTCCCTGTTCCCATGTAGCTGTGAGGCATTAACATCTTAACGAGCAAATCTGGATTTGTTGCTTCAGCCCCTCGGTGCACAGCCCGTACCCAGCTGGCCCAGTAGCGTAACGCAACAAGTCTTTAAAACTTGGAGCATTAATAATCGGAGGGGGAGGAGGGAGAGCAGGGGAGCTGTGGCAGAGCCAAGGCTGCCAGTGAGTCGCGGACGTCAGCGGCGCGGCGGTGTCTGCTCGCTGCCCGGGAACTGGCAGCCGGGCTGCCTGCGTCGGGCCGGGCGCCGCCAGTAGGGCCCGTTCAGAACGTGCCTACGCCGTTGGGTTTTCGGCACGCGTTGCCAGTTGATCCAAGGACTTCCGAGCGCCGTTGATCCACCTTCCTTGTGGGGCACACGGTCCCCGCTCCAGCAGCGCGGGATGAAGTCGGGGGCTCCTCCTGACCCGCAGAGCTGGGCTCTGGGCTGGTGCAGGAGCTGCTCCGGCTGAGGAGGGGAGGAAGACCGGGAGGAGCCCGGGCGCTGCTTACGCTGAGCTGCGTGGAGCTGCACGAGCTGGACCCACGGGAGAGGGCTCGGTTACCTGCTGCCCGCGTCGCCTCGGGACAAGCGACACCTGGCCACGTTCCTGCTGCCTGCAGAAGGGGAGCTCCGTGACCCCGGTCTTCCTTCGCCTCCCTTCTGTCCCCGGGGAGCGGCGCCTGCCGAGCTCGGGAGGCGGACGCTGGCGGCGGGCCAGGAGCCGCAGGGGGAGCACCGCCACCCCGCCGGGCAGCCCTGCCTCCGCGCCTCTGCGGGAGCGGCCGAGTGCTGCCTCCCCGCGGGGAGCTCTCCCCGGCTGCCGGAGCGGGGGCCGCGCTGCGGGAAGCAGGCTCACCTCCCTGGGCTGGCGCTGGGTTGCACGGCTGGCGCGGCTTCTGGGGGCTTCTCCTCGTTTCTGCTTCGGGAAGGCCGGTGGGTTAGGGTGAGGGCACAGAACGTCTTCTCAGGACGCTCGTACCGGCCGTGCCGAAGCTGTTTGCGCTGTGTGCGCCACCCTCCTGCAATGCTGTGTCCCCCGGCAGACGGGACGGAAGGTTCCTGCCTGGGGCTCCGGGGCAGCTGCAGCACGAGAGCTTGGCGCTGAGCGGGCCGTGGCGGCGATGCACGGCGTGGGGCCGCAGTCAGCTCAGCGATGCCCCTTTGTCCAGGGAGAGGTGGCGTTCAGAGACACGAGAATTAACCGTCTGGGCTGCTCCCGGGGCTCAAGGGGGGTCTCTTTCCCCAGTTAATGCTTGTGCTGTACGGTACTCCGGAAGAACGAACGACTCGGTCTCCTGGCCCCACGATCCTTCCCTCGTGACCACGCTTTCCCCGTGTCCTGTACTACTTCTGTGCTTCTGAGGTGGCACCAGGTCCAGGGACATCCTCCTCGCCACGCTTTTCTTTGGGATCTCATCTCCGCCAGTTCTTCGTATCCCTCTTTGGATGACGTGGAAGCAGGGAGGGGCACCTTGGACTTTAAGCAGATTATCCTGAAGTGCGGTGCATGCTGTGGTGAAACGCGGAGTGGCTCTGAGGTGGGAGTTGAGGTTTTTGCTGAAATGGTGCAGTAAAAAATGCTGCTAACGGCATGGCTTTCAGCTCTTCTTTAAACTTAAAGGGGCCCATGGGAGGTCCCAATACCTGCTAAGTGGTGTTGTGGGCTCGGTCTAGATACCTGTGCAGCGCCTGTCCCCTCTGCGCTGTGCTTTGAGACCACGAAACGGGCAGGGTGGGTTTTCGTCTGTGTCTGATGGAGACACCACAAAGCCGTCGCTTCTCGAGCAGCAGCTAGACGGAGATCTGTTGGCTGTGCTTGTCAAAGCACTCGCCCCACGCTGTGAAACGCAGGCAGTGCAGGCTTCGGGTGAGCTTCCCGATGACATTGCCTCCGGAGCGCTGCCGGGATGTCGTGCCGCTGGGATTCTCCGCTCTTTGCTCGTGGGCTGACAGGATTTCTAGGAGAAGCGTTAGTGCGTCTGCCTCTGCAGCCGTCTGTCTAGACCGGGCATCTCAAGTGAGCTGGTGCCACTTCCTATTTGGAGAGGACTTTGTCTTATTAAAAGACATGCAGTCTTTAAAGGGCACGTCTGTGACCCGTTTATGTACTTCCAGCCACAGTTGATGAGCTGTACGAGCATACGCACGGGACTTCCTTGTGGCAAGGCCAGGCTGTTACACGCGAGGCTTTTATGAACAGGGAGTGTCTGGGGCCTGTGGCGTGTAGGAGAACCCAAACCAGCGCGTTCGGACTTGCCCATACCAAAGGCCATTTGCTTTTTTTTAGTATTTCATTCGACGTCTGTGTTCAGATACAGGATCAGACAGAAGAAATAAAACCAAACCCTAGCAGTCAGCTCTTCCCTTCCATCGCTGCTTGTGTGGGGCTGCGTTCTCGACGCAGCCCTTGCTGAAGCCCCGTGCTGGGCTGGGCTGGGCGGCTGGCTGTCCAGAAGTGGGGCTCTTCTGAGGTATGTGCCCGGCTGTGGTAAGCTCTGCCTGGGATTACGGGGATATTCCTGGCAGCCGTCTCACAGCTGGCCAAGGGCATGCGGCGAGGGGTCTGCTCAGGCCCTCACGTAGCTTTGGGAGCCTGCCCCGTGTAAGTAGGGGTGATGCGCACCCGGTAACCTGCAGCCCTCTGGGAGGAGGCCGGGATTGTTGCCTTCCCAAGGTAACGTCGCTTGAAGCAGCGTGGCAGCGGTTACAGAAAGCTTCCCAGCTGTAGCACGTGGGTAAGAGCAGATTACCTGAAAGCTGCCTCACGCTCCTGCCAGTCGTGTGTAGGCCTCGTGCTCCCTTGTTCCTGGGAAAGGAAGGTGCTCGGGGAGCTAGTGCCCCGTTAAATATTCCTGTAAAATATTCCCATTTTGAGTCAGAGAACGAGTGACCTGCCTTGCCTCTGCACCTCCGCGTCACCGCGGGTGCTATTAGTGTGAGATGCTTCGCTGTGGCACAAGTGTGGCGCTGCTGCTGCCTGCCAAGCCCCCCGGCAGGGCAGGGCAGGCCGGTAGCTGCTATTTATACAGCACGCCTCTTAGGTCAGGGCTGCGCCTCCCCAGCGCGTACCCCGTGTCCCGGGGGGCAGGCTGTGACTGCTCCTCGCTGCCTGGGGTCGCCCTCCTCTGCCAGGTCGGTGCCTGCCGCCCTTGGAGCTCCGGGTGGCCTTTCAGGCGGCCCTTCTACTGTGGTAACGCTGTGTGGGATGGGGGCAACTCTTGGAAACGCGCTAAGCCAGCTTGCAGTGTTAGTGAAGGTGCACGGACCCGCTCAGCTGTTTCTCGCCTGGTGGAAGCGCAGAAACCGGATCCCTGCAGCTGAAGGTGGCCGCCCGGGGCAGGAGGCTCGGCCGCAGCGAAAGCCATCCGGGGGGTGTCTTCGGCGGCCTTGTGGGTGCCCAGGCGCCTGCTTGCAGGAACACTGGCAAACTTCTTCCTTCGCTTTCTGAGGACTAGGTTAGAAGTGATTCAGCACCTCACACCGCCCCTCACTGCGATAATCCGTTAACGTTTGCTTTTAGGCCTCTCGTGACTGGGAACGCCGCTTGTTTTGTCGTACAGTTGTCTGAAATCCAAACTGTACTAGCGCTGAGGTTTCAGTACCAGAACAGGCTGTCCTCTCCACAAACCTCACTTGGAAAGAACTTGATGTCTCCAGAGAACAAAGCGTGCTTGCTTTTGCCTCCCTCCTACCCCCAAACAGCTCTGGTGGGTTTTAGGAGCGAAGTTGGAGGTCCCCCTGGGATCCCAGGCTTAGGAGCGAAGGCAGAGCTTCGATCTCCAGCACAGATCATCAGAGAAGATACCTGGTGTTGGTAGCTTCCAGGCCACGCTAAATCTGAGCTAATTGCCAATTACTGGCGGGGCTGGCGCGGTGTGATTAGTAACCATAGCACCCACCAGTGAATGAAGTGCTTCTACCTTCCCAGGGGCTGGCACTCCGAGCACCCCCTCCCTGTGTCTCTGCAGCCTGTGGCAGGTGCCCTTAGTGCTTCATTGTTCTGCCCTCCAGTCCCGCGAGCCGTGGCACATTTTGTGCTGTCCTGCAGACGAGGATGCCAGGTTGTTACAAAGCAAGCACCTCGATGCACATATTTACGTTATGGAGGCAGCTATTTGGCTGCTGCGCTGGCGCTCCTGAGCCCAGAATAGGGACAGCAACTGTCTCTAGCTGCTTAAAACTTCCTGGCTTAGTTCAGCCTGAAAGCATTAGCTTCCAGCTGATCTAGTGCAATTTGTCTTGGGTGCACTGAAACCTGGGGGAGCCTCTTGGCAGTGCTGAAAATGCTGTGCCTCTGAAAAGCCTCGGCACTCCTGAACCTGGGATCCTGCTGCGCCGACCATAACCAGGAGTGCTTCAGGCCCCCCTGCCTGCAGGAGCACCGGGGGTGACGGGAGGAACCAAGCTCGTTGCACGTTCGATCCTGAGCTGCCAGTGTGAGCGCTTCCCTTAATCGAGGCGGGTAAGTGATTGCTCCCTGTAACCATTCTGCGATGAAGCTCTGCCTGGCGGTGTGCTGGCTGCGGGATTTGGGGCTGGCAGCAGCCCTCCAGGTGGCAAACGTCCCACGTGCTTCGTGCGGGGCTGAGCCGCTTGCTTTTAGGGCTGCACCTTGCCAAGGCCCCTTTCTGGAGGCTGCAGCCAGCACCGTGATCTCCTGTACGGCGTTCCCGGAGGAAATGCGCTCTGAAACGCTCAGCTCGTCCAGCAGCGGTGCAGGAGGATGAGGCACGGGACTGTGCAGAAGTCCTTCTGTTCTTGTTGGGGCATTGTGCGAAGCCTGGTAGGAAACCTACTCGCTGTATTGCTGTGCAGAGTACTTTTTTTTTTTTTCCCCAAGCATTTTTGAGCTGCAGTTTTCTTAGCAATTCCTTGCTGTGTTTTGTCTCGCTGCTGTGATTACAGCAGACGGAGCCGCAGGTTTTCAGACCTGACCATCCTGCAGTAAGGTCACGCTCGGGTACAAGCTCGCTTTGGAAGGGGAAAGCCGCTTGTTTGGGGTAGGTTGGTGTGGTCCCTGCTGCGTGAGGCAGGTCTGCGGCCGCCTGTGTGCAGCTCCACTTCAGCTGGCGTCTTCCTGGTCTCAGCCTCCCTGGCCGTGCTCTCGCTTGGTGCGCGGATCCCCACCGTGCCTTTGTGTGAGGCAGAGGGAGCAGGGCAGGGAGCAGCGGGTGCTCTTCCCTGCAATTAGCTGGCTGCCCAACGAGCTGCTCGCCTGGGGGGGATTAGCAGCGGTGCGCGGGCTGGGGCTGCCCCCGGGGGTGTCCCCACGTGGGGCTGGGCAGGATCCGGGTGCTGCGGGGTGCTGGGAGGTGCTGCTCTCGTGGCGAGCTGCGCGCCGGCTGTGTTGTTGGGCGCTGCAGCTTAGTGCCTGAAATAGCTTTGGCTGAGTAAATAGTGAGGAAGGCACGGCAAACCGGAGAAATGCACTTGGAGTTGGTAACGGAAGGTGCTTTCGGACGTAAATCGGGGCTGGAGTTTGCGGAAGGATTTAAGCAAGCAGAGTGCTGTGCTGTGCTGAGCATGTTTGAGGCTCAGATGATGCATTCGCTCTCGTTTATAAGGTTCCTTTGCACTTGTTTGCAGCGATAAATCGAGAGGGTCTGTGAAGATCCCGGTGTGACTTGGGGCGGCGCAGCAGTCTGGCTGACGTCCGTGACTGCCGTCTGATAAGATGCTGTGTGTGACATCAACTAACAGCGCCGTTCCTAGTGCTGTGCCTCAGCAGCTCCGCTCGCGCCCCTGTCGCTGCGGGGTTTCTGGGGCAGCGGGACGTAACACGAGGCCGGGGGCTAGGATTTGGGGGGCGGCTTGCACTTAAAAGCAAAAGGCACCTTGATGAGTGCTTTGTTGCTGGGGAGTGGATCTTGGGAGGGCACGGCTGCTGCTCCTCCCTGCTGTATCCCCAGAGTACTCCTGTCCCTCGCTGTCTGCTCTCTCCCAGTTTGGTAACTTCAGCGGAGGAAACGCTGCAGGAAACCTGTTGCTATCAGGAGAGCCACGGAGTGCCCGAGGGGCACGAGGGTCCCATCTCCCGCCTGCCGCGTCGCTAGGATTATCCCTTAGCTCGTGCAGGTAGGCAGGAGCTCTGCGGAGCTTTCTGATCTCTGGAAGCTGGAGAACCTCTCCTTTCAGAGGAAGAAACGAGCTGTGTGAGCTTGCCTCGAGAGTGCTGCTTTCAGAAAAGTCGGGAAGAGTCGCTTTCATTCTGATCGGCCTCTTGCTCAAAGGAGCCTGCTGGGACCGGGAGGCCATTACGCGTCCCCTAAGGCCTGTGCCATTCACCGAGGTAGCTCGCTGCTTTAATTGAGTGGTACGCGGAGTATTCTTGGCTGGTGTGACCTGCAAGTCTGCGATAGCTGTCAGCATGGCTCAGAGCTCCTTCGGGGAATAACGCGTGCAAGTGTCTCTTTACGACTGTCTTGATTAGCGTGTATGGGGATCTTGGATATTAAAACCAATTAGTTGTCTGGAAGGTCAGGGACATATTTGACCCAGCATCTGTTTCAACTTGGCCTGAATTGAAGATCTTTGGAAGAGGGCTGTGTAACTTCTGTAAAGAGGCTAATGGAGTGATGCTTTTTAAAGCGCTTCCCTGCTGCCTCTGTAGCCCAAACGCTTCGGGAGGATGCTGGCGCGTGGCAGCCTGGCACGGCAGCAGGCAGGTGCTGCCTTACAGCAGCTTGTCCTGCCGAAAGGTTTGTGTGAGAGCAGAAATCTTTTTCTTTCGTGGCTGACGAGCGCGTTGTCGGTGATCTGACTCAGAATCCTGAGTACAGCTTTTGCCCTTGAGAGGGCTGGAGGGCGTGATGAGGCATCCGATTTTTATGCCATGACTGAATGTGCGGTGTGAGGTCTGGGCTACACTGAGATGATGCAGCAGCACTTCAGGCATCTGGGATACTTCAGCAGCAAATGGGAGTTACCTGCTGGAAGGCAGACGGAACTTCCCTCGCTTCCATTTTGGCTTTGGATGCAGTTGACCCACAAGGCTCTTTCGGGGGTTAAGACCTCTGCAGGATCCCTCCCAAAGCCATAGGAAGAACTAATATCAAACTTCTTTCATTTAGCTTAAGCCAGCTCTGTGATTTGTGGGGTCTTATCTCCTGCCTCTGTGCCTGGGCTTGGTGCTTCTGAACTAGCAGTCACGTACTTCAGCGCTTTATTTAAAGCAGCTGCCGGAGTCAGGGAGCCTCCCTTGCAGCAAGGCTAGCACGAAAGCAGGAAAGTAGAAGATTGCTACAAAATGACCCTTCCAGTTCAGTTTTTGGTATTAATCTGAGGAGAGCAATGTGTTAAAACAACACTTGGACTGGCTAGTAGTGCTCCAGCTGTCTGAGAACAAATGCAACGGGCTTTAAAATGTCCTTAAAGTATGTGGCTGCATTGTTTTAAATAACCTCAACCGGGGGCTGCTTACATGCCTTTTAGCTGGCAGCCCCTAGCCTGTAACTATGTTCTTTGCTCCCCGAGTAGAATCCCAAGTTAAACAAGCAGCATTTGGAGGGCTTGCTTGGTAGTGACCTGCAAATCCTCTGAAGAGACTCTTTATTTTATATTTTTTCTCCCATTGTTGCCCAGCAGCAGGGGAATTACACCGACAGCAGTGGGTCAAAGCATCCCTGGAGGTGGGGTGGAATGGGGGGCAGGAGGGAGGAGACTGGTCTGGAATGTGGTATGAATGCTCAGCGTTGCTTTGACTGGTGGCTGCTCACAACCCCTCTTCTTCCCTTCTCAGCAATGGTACCAGCATGATATCGTTGATCATTCCCCCCAAAGACCAGATCTCGCGAGTGGCAAAAATGTTAGCGGATGAGTTTGGCACTGCCTCCAACATTAAGTCTCGAGTGAATCGCCTTTCAGTACTGGGAGCCATCACGTCTGTACAACAAAGACTCAAACTCTATAACAAAGGTAACTTCCAGCTTGTGTGGATGCTGGCAGATTTCCCTTGCTTGGAAGCACTCTGAAGCTCCTGTATTGTGCACTGTTCTGCTAATCCAATCTGTTGGCCTGTGCTGCCGTTTTGCTCTGGTGTTCCAGGTGTGTTGCCTGTGGGTGGTTACTGTAGGGGTGGCCCCTGGGACTACAGTAGTAGGATGGTCCTGGTTTCGGTAAGTGGGATAACTTGGTCCTTAGCAGTGCTGACTCTTTGAAACTTGTCCAGCCTTAAGAGCTGGTCTGCTGTAGTTCCCTTGCATTGAACTGGTGGGATTTCATCCAGCAGAAACGTGGGCATGCAGCTATGGAGCCTCCATAGCTCTGGGAGGAAGTTGACCCAGCCCATCTAAAATAAGTACTGGAAAAGGGTTTGTCACTCTTATCTTTACGCTGACAAGTGGCCTTCACTGAGGTGGTCAGTGTATAAATTGCTGTATTGAGAACTAGGAAAGCTTCACGGGGATGTTCAGCTGTTCTCAGGGCTCTAGGAGTTTGGAAGCTCATGGGTTGAACGTACAAGTACACGTTTCTGGAGTGCTGCTCCGAGTCCTTCCTTCAGTGCTATCCAAGGTCACTTTTCTTGCACTGCCCTGAGCTGTTCAGTATATGTGCACTAAATTAGTTTGTTTTCCACTGTAGAGATCTGGGAGAAAATGAAGTGGGGGAAATTAAGGTACAAGACTTGAACTTCAAATTCAATTCTGTCTCAAGTCTCCTGGCTAGATGGTTATGGCTTGTGGTATTTCACAGTGATCTCAAATTGCATTGTATCCTTTATAGTACCTCCAAATGGTCTGGTTGTTTACTGTGGAACAATTGTGACAGAAGAAGGAAAAGAGAAGAAGGTCAACATCGACTTTGAACCTTTCAAACCAATCAATACATCGTTGTATTTGTGTGACAACAAATTCCACACAGAGGTAAGAAGTCTCCTGTTGTCTACGGGTCTTGCAGTAATTGAAATGAAAGCGCTTTGCTAGACTCATTGAAACAATCCTTGGTGTGCCTGAGTCCACAGACTCCATAACAGCAGGCTCTAATTTAGCCTGAATGGCTGGCTTGTGACTGGCTACTATTCAAAAATGTGTGATATTTGGTGAAAGGAATTGACGTATTGTACAGCTCCTGCTAGAGCTGACTTTATGGCCCAGCAAGCAACTGTTCAGTTTGTTACCCATGGACATGAGCTTTTCCCTGTAATTGGAGGCAATGTTTTTTTCTTCTTAATGCTAAAGGCCCATAGATCTTACTCCAAGCCAGGCCTTAAAGTAAAGCCAAGATAATATTAGTGCTGCCAGTCTTGGTATCGGATGTGTTACCTGAGACCCTTGATGGAGAACTGGCATGTACTTAATCTATCTGGGGTGAGATGGGATTATATTCATCCGGTGTCTGCTTGCCTTACTGAAGTGGCTGGTTTGAGGCATATTATGTTGCTGTGGATCGCAGTGGCCTTAACTTCATGAAGTCAGTTTGTCTGTACGTCTGCTTTGGCTCTGCACTGGCAGAAGTCTCAGTGTCTCTAGGAGACTGGTTGCATTTCATGTCCATGACATTCACCGCAGTGTGTGGAGGGAGGCGTAATGGCTTGTCATCAAACCCAGTTGACACGGGCTTGACAGGGCCTTCGGTGATGCAGTCTGCTTGGTTGGTTGGGTTTTTGGAGGTCTGATCCGTGGCTGAGTTTCAAAGGGCAGGAGCACAGGCAGGAGAGGGTTGTTTGTCGCACAGGTGTGAGGTACATCCCTGTGCTTCCCCTCTGCCCACCGAGGGTGAAATCCCAACGCGTCTCTGACCTAGCAGAAGTAACAAAACTAGGTACAGCTCGTGAAAGTTCTGCTGAGCCCATGTGTCCGTAAGTCGTTGAAACCAGGAGGTGAGCGGGGGAATTCAGGAGAGAGTCAGAGGTGGAAAGTCAAGGGAGCCATTTGTCCCTGCAGTTGTTGGCGGTGGGTGGGTGGAGGTAGGCTGCCTTCTGCCCTATCAGCAAAGGGATTAATTCAGTCTTGGCTGCAGCTCCTGCTTCAGGGCATTGATTCAATACAAAAAAGTAGCTGCTGCCCAGTGGGCTGTTCCCGGGAGGCAGCTGTAAATACTCTGCTGGTGTGCAGCCTTGCTCTGCAAGGCAGTACCAGTAACTTGAGAGGAACTCATGGTAACTGACACTGCTGATGACGTGATTACTGCCAGCACCTTTCTGCAGGGGCTGTTTGCTCTCCTGCGCCTTTTGGAATGCGTGCTCATTTTATGTGGTATTGTCTGCACTGCAGAATCAAATCTACCTGTAAAAGCATTGAGTGATGTTAATGCTGGAGTTCTGGTGTGGTTGACGAGCTTTGCTTTTAACCTAGGGGTTCCCAACGCCCAGCTGGAACTTGAGAGATGGGCGTCTGGCTGAGTACCCAACAGATGCCTTGTGGAAGTGAGAACCTGTCAAGGAGCAGAAAAAGGACATGGTCTTCAGTGTTAGGCTGAGGTGGAGAAAGGAAGCTCAGTCCAGGCTGAAGGAAGAGAAATAAAAGCACCAGTCCCTTCTTTGTGCTTGATAGGTCAAAGGGTGGAATTGCTGACAGAGCTAATGAAGGGGAAATTGGGGGATTGCTGACCATTGGATACTTTATGAAGAGTAAGAGGGAATCGAGAACATCAGAGCTGCAGTCATTTGCTGCCTGGCAAGAGTATTTGATAAGATTTCCTCTAGATATTTTATTGCCTGTGTGAAACTGAAGTAACTTCCCAAGAGGGATGTGAACCCTGATGTATTTCTGAAGAGTAGGATTTACAATGACTTATTTTGATACCTTGGCTGGAGCATTCATTCCAGTCACACGATTTGCTTGGCTCTGTCCCAGTTAAATAGATTGCAATGTAATATGCCACTTCCTCCTTTCATTCATCCCACTGCTGAGGAATTAATACAGAATATTTACTTTGGCCAGAAGATTCCATTAAACCTTAGTGTCTCTGTTTCTTTTAAGCTTGAAACCCATAGACGTAGTTGTGTGGATTTTGGATAAAGATGACTGTTTTTTATTCTTGCCATTCAGTCCAATAATCAAGCTGGCATGCGTGCAGGCAGTTAAGAGTCCAGTGGAGTAAATCATCACCATCATTCTTTCAGTATTAAACTAGTGACTTGAAACCATCTGGAACTTGATAAGTTCTCTGTCCTGCTAATGTGTTTTTGCTAGCCTGGATATAACATCAGGAAAAGGAATCCCGCTATGCTGTTTTTTGGGCACGTAGAAGTGAGCAGTGTGTGTGTGCTGAATGTGCCTGCCAGCTTGTGCTGCCTTTAAGAGGGAACAGTAGCTGACAGGTTCCTTCCAAAAAGGAGTGTCAAGCTCAAGTACCCACAGATGTCCCACACCACCAGAACTAGGGTTGAGCAGGAAATTGGACAAAAGGAACTTAGAAGCCTTGATACCAGGCAGTCTTTCAATTGTCAGTCAAATGGATTACAGGATGAATTTTGCTCCCTTGTTTAAAGAGAAGAAACTTGCTGGATAACTTCTTTTTCCCAACAAATGTTGTGGCTGTCTTCTCTGTGTAGTTATTCATGTGACAGTTATTGCTGCTGTTACTTAATTCTGCTTTGTAAGGCAGAATCTTGGAAACATCTACTGTAGGCATTTCATCGTCCTGCCTTCGGGAATTCCTGGGGTCTGTGACTCTAGCAGGAGGGTACTTGTGCTAGTTGGTGAGTTGGAAGGCGGGCTGTATTGGTGCTCTGTGTAAAGCTGACTGACAAATAGCCCAAGCAGTTAACTATGTGGGTTCAGCTTTCCTGGCTGGAATGCCAGGAGAATTCCTCTTCCAGTTTTGCTAGCTGGAGAGGTGGTGCAGCCTTGTGGAGGTGTGATCCCTTTCACCTAACACTTTCAGAGCCGCACTTTAGGATTTTGCTGTTACACCTGCACGTGATGTGTGATGAGCTGGTAATGCTGTGAAAAGAGTTACCAAACATCGGTTTCCTTTCAGGTCCTGGCAGCACAGTTTGTAGCTATCAGAGGTAGTCCTGACAAAGCACAAATAGAGGTGGGGCAGAGAATGGAGTGAGAGCAGCCCTGAGGAGAAGGACCTGGGGGTGCTGGTGGAGGAGAAGCTCAACAGGAGCTGGCAACGTGCTCGTGCAGCCCGGAATGCAGTTGGCTTTTGGGGCTGCACCAAAAGCAGCGTGGCCAGCAGGGCAAGGAAGCCCTGCCTTCAGCTCTGGGGCTCCCAGCACAGGAAGGACACTGACATATTAGAACGGGTCCAGAGGAGGCCATGAAGGTGATCAGAGGCTGGAGCACCTCTCCTGTGAGAGGCTGAGAGAGGTGGGGCTGTTCAGCCTGGAGAAGAGAAGGCTCTGGGGTGACCTTAACAACTTCCAATACCTTAAGGAGGCCTACAGAAAACATGGGGAGGGACTCTTTGTTAGGGAGTGTAGTGATAGGACGAGGAGTAATGGTTCAAAACTAAAAAAAAAAAAAAAAAAAAAAAGGTAGATTTAGTTTAAATGCTAGGAAGAAATTCTTTAATATAAGCATGGTGAGGCACTGGCACAGGCTGCCCAGAGAAGCTGTGGATGCCCCATCCCTGGAGGTGCTCAAGGCCACAGGTTGGATGGGGCTTTGGGCATCCTGGGCTAGTGGGAGGTGCCCAGGTCCCCACGGCAAGGAGGTTGGAATTGGATGATCTTTAAGGTTCCTTTCAACCCAAACTGTTGCACGGTTCTGTGACTCCTCAATCTGCAGTTCTTAGTCTAGTTTATTTGTAAAAATCACCATGAAACTGAACTTTATTGAGGTATAATGTGCCTGGTAGTCTTCTGAACCAGGGTCCTGGACAAACCGGTGCTTACTGCTGACAACTCTTGTTTTCTGTTCCAGGCTCTTACAGCGCTGCTCTCTGATGACAGCAAGTTTGGCTTTATTGTAATAGATGGTAGCGGTGCCCTCTTTGGAACTCTTCAAGGAAACACAAGAGAAGTCTTGCACAAATTCACTGTGGATCTTCCAAAGAAGCATGGTAACGCACTAGCGTATCTCTGAGCTGTTTGCAGCCAAATACTGTGGGGTGGGGTGTGAGGGCAGAAGCAGGGAACTTAGCCTGTATGCGTGTAGCTGGACGCCACTCTGTGCTCCCTTAAAGTCTGACAGCAAAGCCTCTAGTCTGAGCCTTCTATCAAAATTAACAAATGACGGTAACATGCGGTTGATCTTATGATCTTAAAGCGGTGTTTATTTCTTGGTGCATCTGGCCCTTTACTTGGCTTTGAGGCGGTCTTCACTAAAGATTACTAGCAGAAGTAGTAATAACACCTGCATCTCAGGGTGTTGCATCCAAACAACAGGGAAAAACAAAACCTGTTCCTTGCAAGAAGTAAAGAAGTGTAATGGAGCAAGCAGAACTCTACAGTGCACCACGATATAGTGAGCCACTAATGAATTGAGTGAATTGTCTGTCAGCTACCTCCTGGCTTACCATCCTTCTCTGTAGAGTAGGCTGGGACAAAATGAAATAAACATCTTCAGTAAGTTCCTGTAGCAGAGAGCACTGGGAAGCATTGCATCAGCAAGAAAGGTATACGAGGCAGTGTAATAAAGGAAATAGCTTTTAATGCAGGTACAGGGTATAAAGTGTGCAGATATTCAAAATTTCTATAGAGTTGCAAGTCCGAATAAAAAAAAATCGTGCTTTGGGATATGTGGAGAAAAATCTTTGTGTGAACAAACATTCCTTTCACTTGCTGTTCGAGCTGAATACCCCTAGCTCAGCTGGAAGCAAACTAATTCTGAAGGCTGCATCTGCCCTTCAGTTCACTTATTCAGGGCCCAGTGGGGACCATGTACTAACAACCTTCCCAAAATTAAACTACTTCCAAATTACTACCTCACCTTTCTTGTTTTGTAAAGGTAGAGGAGGTCAGTCTGCCTTGCGTTTCGCTCGTTTGAGAATGGAAAAACGACACAACTATGTAAGGAAGGTAGCAGAGACGGCTGTGCAGCTGTTCATTTCTGGTGACAAGGTGAACGTGGCTGGTCTCGTTTTAGCTGGATCAGCAGACTTCAAAACTGAATTAAGTCAATCTGACATGTTTGACCAGGTGAGTGGCCTTTTCTGAGCAAAGCTCAAATGTTTAAGCTGTCAGTAGTAGCACAGTGATACTAGCTGCATCTCTGGAGACGTGTAACCTTGGTGTCTTAAGTGATTTGACTAAAATGAAAAATCTTTTGTATCCTAAAGATGTCTTCCTTTCCTAATGCATTCCTAAAGACACCCTACAGATGCCTTTATTTCCTAATAAAGGAGGTAAGATCTCCTTTTCTTAGTAACAGTGCTAAAAGAAATCTGTTCTCCCTGGTTTGGAACTGATGTTCATGTTCTTTGTGTTCCCAAATCTAAAGTAGAAGCCTTATGGGAATTAAGCTCGACTAAACCTAATCTCTATGGCCCTGCTGCCTGAAAACTGTGCTTCAGTATTAAGTATTCAGAGGTCCCTCTGACTCAACAACCTCTGCTTACAAGTGAACAAAATAGACTAATGCCCTGACTCTTGCCAGGTACTTATTCTTGAGGCATTATGAAGTAGTTTTGTTATAATAGAGCTGTCACAGACTTTTTTTGTCTTTCTTGTTTAGCGGTTGCAATCCAAAGTGCTCAAACTAGTTGACATTTCCTACGGAGGAGAAAATGGATTCAATCAAGCAATTGAATTGTCAACTGAGGTCCTCTCCAATGTGAAATTCATTCAAGAGAAGAAACTAATAGGTATCTGACTACATGTTTAGCCTTCTCCTGAGCCAAGTATGCTTCACTGAATAATCTGGTCTTGATTTAGACCTTCTGGTAATGCCTGCGTGTGCTAGCTCAGCCCTGCAGTGCTGTCTGTGTTGGGCAGAGCACAGTTCTCCAGACCACCTTCTGAAATACTGCAGGACTGAATGACACTTTAAGAAGTGTTTGCTCTGTTGCTTTTTTTCCCCACTGGGCTCCTCTGATCTTCTGTTTATCCTTTAATCAGAGGTACCCTTAGTTTCAGGCCTTCTGGTGACATTAGGGTGGAAGGGGAGAAAATCTCAGATTTTTTTGCATCTCAGCATGATAAGAATTAAGGTTTATTTTGTTTTTAAGATGGAAGTCGAAACGATCCCTTGTTGACCATCAGCAGACACTGCTTTTGACCTGAAAGTACAGGAGGGCAATAGTAACAATAGCTACCTTATGCTGGAGGGAACAAAGTTAGGTAGTGTCTGCTGGTGGGTTAGTCCAATGGGGTGTTTCATAACTAAGCGAAGCCTTTAAATGGAGCGAACTTCCTGACAGGGCAGGGCTTGGTAGAGCTGACTTACTGGTGATGAATCTTCTGAAGTACATGCTTTGACATGCTATCGGACACCTTGCCTTCCTTCGGCAGTACCACGTACTTCTTTTCTGGTCTCTTCTTGCATTCACATCTGGCATGTTAAAAATTCGTGTGGCATGATCTTTGTGCCTGACAATCTGTTTCGTTGTATCCTGGCTACAGGACGATACTTCGATGAAATCAGTCAGGACACGGGGAAGTACTGTTTCGGCGTTGAAGATACACTAAAAGCTTTGGAAATGGGAGCAGTAGAGATACTGATAGTCTATGAAAACCTGGATATAATGAGATACGTTCTGCACTGCCAAGGCACGGAGGGTAGGTAGCGCTTCTGTGGGACCGAAAGATCTGTGAGGGGTTTAACACTAAAACCACCTTACTTGGATAGGCTGTGCTGGAGGAACTCCTCAAGGTGGTCTTTAAAGAGTTGGTCAAGGGGATGTTGTGTAGGCAGGTTACTGGCTTGCAGCTTCCCAGCTGCTCTGGGGAAAAAGTCTGAAACTAGCAAGCTTCCGCCATGGAGAAGAAGAATTGCAGTGGTGGGGTGATAATGTCACAACACTGGCATCGAGTCTGCCTTTTGCTTGTGTCCGTATAAAGGTGATACCAGTGCGCTGTAAAGGAGAAACTGACTTGAGCCCTATGGCCTGAAACAAAATTCATATGAGCTGTGTATAATCAGTAAGCCTATGGCAGGACCTCTGCTTTTTTTTCATTTGTGGTATGGTGGTTTTGTCTTTGTGGCACTATACACTACTGGTGTGCCCTGTTGAGTTTTCCACAGAGCATCCACTAGGACGGAAGGCAGTGTCAACGACCAAGCCTTCTGTGTTGTAATGGCTCCGTCTTCAGTCTCCTGCTATTTTTAACCTGCTTCCGATAGCTTCATCCAACCTAATATTTTTTTTCCTCTTCCTTCTCAGAGGAGAAGATCCTGTATTTGACACCCGAGCAGGAGAAGGATAAGTCCCACTTCACAGACAAAGAGGTATTTTAGCTTTGGGGGCGGTACATTTATTCTCAGTGCACTAGTGCAGTACTGTGAATGTCTGAGCTTAGTTTGTCACAAGCACATGAGCACGATGACCTTTCTGGTACCCAGAGGAGACTTCGAGAGGGTAGTCTGTGGCTGCTCCTGTTCTCCTTCAGTCTAACACCTGGATTCTGGCATTGTTTTTCTCCAATCTTTCGTGCTGCCAATTCAGAGGTTGTGGAAATGAGCTGAGGTGACAGGCAGGACAGCGTATTTGACCACCTTTTATCCATCCACCAGAAGAGTTAAGTCTGTCCCTTGCAAAAGGGGTGGTCATCTCTGACTTGCTTTAGGTCTGCCGGGGCAGCCGTTCCCAGCTGCTTTTCGCCGTTCCCAGCTGCTTTTCCTCCTTTTGGGGTAATTGCCAACTCCTTCTGTGCACAGAAGGTTTACAATGTTATCTGCAGTGATGTAGCGTTTCTATGCCAATAATCACTTGACCTTCTACTTACAAAACTCTGCTTTTTGCCTCTGGATTTGCAAAGATCAGTATTTCCCAGAGTAAACAGTGCCTGGTTAGAAGAATACCTACGGACTGTTTGTGGGGTAAAAAGTAAATCAGCAAAACAGTGAAAATATAAGAGTGCAGCTTGAGGTGACAGTTGAATGGAAGAATAAATTAGGCGTTTTCTCTCTGACTTCCACACTGGCTTCTGTAGTATGGAGGCCAAAACAAGGTTTATCAAAACTTAATTTCTTAGCATCAGGAGTCCTGTGGTTGTGCCAGCATGTTTGCCAGTTGTGTCAGCGGTGTCTACCACCTGCACCCTGGCAAGTGTGTTGGACTGCTGGAGCCGGTAGAGCATTAATGCAGGTGTCTGAGGACAGAGAAGATAGTGTTGATGTTTAAGCCAAAGACAGCTTGTAGTAGGAGTGTTCTCTGTAGTTAACGTGCAATGAGCTTAACATTGTGGCTTTTTTTTCCCCCCTCAAACATCTACAAAGACTGGCCAAGAACACGAACTGATAGAAAGTATGCCCCTTCTGGAGTGGTTTGCAAACAACTACAAGAAATTTGGAGCAACATTGGAAATTGTTACAGATAAATCACAGGAAGGATCTCAATTTGTGAAAGGATTTGGAGGAATCGGAGGTAAACTGCAGAAGAAAAGTGTTGTGGTTTGTCTTTTTTGTGATGGTTGATTTGATAAACCGGTGCCAACACAAAGCAGATGAGTCCTATTCCTACTAGTAATTATACTAGTGTAAGAAACTATCCTGTTCAGCAGGGGTCTTCAGGTGAATTCATTCCACATTCAGCAAGATGATGCTGCATGTTAGGCAACTGTTACTTTCAAACTGTGTTTCTCAGGTCCTTTTGTCCTTCATAGTGCACCGAGGGTGAACTGTCCGTATTTCCAGCTGCTGAATTTCAGAAGGTGTGAACTGCTTCACTCTGTATCTGCAGATGTTGTTTTGTGGAAGACCATGCCCTGCTATGTAGAAATGGTGTATGACAAACACCAGCTGGATTTTTGAAGCAGTTGGATATGTTACTTGTCTCTCGGAACTTCTCTATATTTTGCTCTCCAGTCTTAAGCTTCTTTTCAAAACAGAGTATTATTGGCCCAGCTTTGTGGAGAGGCAGAGGTTCTGTAATCATTCGGTCCCTCTGTTAAACTCGACAACCAGTTTAGCCTTTAATTTGGCAGAGGTGCAGGTAGTTAATGGGCTTCAGCCTGACAAAGTCAGTAGCAGGGTAGAGCAAAAACACTTGCCAGAGACTGTGCCCTCCCCAGACTAGCAGTTCTAGCACAATGCATTACTTATTCACTGAGGTGCTAAATGCTGCCACTTGCTGTGTGTAGGTTGGTGGATGTAGAGACAAATGTAAAGAGGAATTTCCAGGGGACAAAGAATGCTACTCGGGAAGAAACAAGTCTGAATAGTCAGGCTACGTATGGAGCAACATGTCTGTGAGCTTTCAGGGTTTATAATTTCAGAGGTCCTTCTCGTCCTGCTAGATCCAGGCTCTTTGCATGGTGGCTTGTTGTTTGCTACCATGCTCCCGTCCCTGCACTTTGAATAGAATTTACCTAAGTAAACCTTTCCAGGGATAAAGGCATCCCGGAGACCTGGCTTGGTGTGTGGGGTAGGAAGAGTCCAGGAAGACAGCCAGCGAGTATAGCTTACTGTAAAAGTTGCTTCAATACCAACTGCCTGCTGAATTTAACTGATAGGCTTCAGTCTGAGCAGTTGTATTAGAACAAATTGCCTGTTACTGGCATTTCTTGGAGATACCATCCTAGAATAGGCTCATCTTTGCCAGAAGAAAGCTGGTCTAGGCTGGGCGGGTAGGAATTTCTTCCTTCAGACAGTAAATTATATCAGGCTGAGACATGGATGTGGCATGTTCACTATAGCTGTGTGTTTGCTGCCAGCCATCAGCTGGAGCCTGTCTTGGAGCACAAATGCAGAGTTAGCTTCTGAAAACTCAGCTGAGAAACTCTCTGTGCAGACAGGGCTCAATAAGCTGCTTAATGCCTCTCTAGCTCTTTGCATTTTGAAGAAGCTGAAGTGTGTTGTTTTTACCAGGTATCTTGCGGTACCGAGTGGACTTCCAGGGAATGGAATACCAAGGAGGAGACGATGAATTTTTTGACCTTGATGACTACTAGGTAGTCGACCTGGGTCCGGCAAAACGTGCCTCGCCCCTCCAGCATCCAACCCAAGGAGCAAACTCATGGTGGAAAACACAACAGATCCCTGCCTTAGAATTGGAACATTTCCAGAACTTGATCCACAAACATTGGATTTAAAAAAGCAAAACCCTACACTTTGATTTGTCATAGTGTCAGTACAGCAGCAAACTACTAAGTTCCTATATGCCACTTCGGACTAATTTAAAAAGAATCCCAGTTTTTACTTTTACTCAATGGTGAAATTGGTTGCTCTTGTATTTTATGGAAATGATTTTTTTAACCTTCATGATACATTAACTGCTGTAAACCTCTTCCTTCAAAAATTAATAGAAGTAAGATCCTACTGGTTTGTTTCTTTTTACTTTGATTGGAGAAATCAATTGCTGCATTTTGCAGCAATGTGACCCATTTACATGGCACTCTCAGCTTAGACTGCAGAAGAAGAAATGTAACGAAATTGGAGCCATTCATTCTCTTCAAAAGAATGAGAAAGCACTTACCTAGAGTGCTAGCTTATAAGGTGTGGCTTGCAAATTCAGATGGTTTGGGGAGGCTTACCAGCCAAATGTGCTTTAATCTATTTGCAGAAGCACTGCTCGTACAAACTAGGAAATGCACTTCATTGATTGTGATGAAAATGCTGCTGTCTTGGGCTTAATTGGATTTGAGCAGTGCAGCCTTCAGGTTTTTTTTCAGTGTTGACAAAAATAAACATACAATTTAAGTGAAGTAAGGTACATTTTGTTTTGTTCCTCAGTCTTTTTTTTTTTTTTTTTTGCTTTAGGACTGCGTAAGGTTTCCTTGATTATGTGAATTTGATTGAACCCACAGTTCTTTAATGGAAAGCGGGTATTTTTTACAGGAATAATTAGTAAGTGGAGCCCTTGACTGAAACCTTAGTACTGGTGCATTTGGTGCCCTTGATACTAGTATGTTGAATGTTAGCACAACCCACTGGGATGTCCATCTCCCAGCACTAAGGAAGTCTGTTGTAGTGGCTCACAATTGTCCTGTAAATCTGATGCCTGAACTCTAAGGCACCCTTAATGGGTTAAAACTTCTGGTTGCATCAAGACTCAGTTTTTTGTCATGCCCGCTATATAGAATGCGTTTCAACCTACTAGAAATGGCTAAGGGTTTTTCAGATGGTCTTGCAGGCGGAGGATGAATTTAGCACTGGCATGAGGTAATGCACAAGTCTTGCTTCTTTTTCAGGGTTATTGGGTTCTCCGATGGGCGCTTTGACATCTTAGTGCCCGGGAGTCCTGGTCTTCGCTGGCTCATCACTCCGGGTGCATCAGTCAAAAGCAGCCACTGTTGCTAGTTGCATACCTGTCCATTTTTTTTCCAATAATCCTGTTTCACTTGAATGGAGGTGGAGCTTGTCTTAACCTTCTGCCACGCTGTTCTTTGAGGTCCAAAATTACTGTCATTGTGAGCAATACAATTTGTAACCCTGGTTTATAACCTGGCAGATGGCTTTGCTGTTGTTTTCACATCAAAGCTGGAATCTCTCACGGAAGGTGTGACTGGGTCTGCCGCAGATGTGCACAAACCCAGGTTTGAGCATGTTTGCGGTCTTCAAAGCGGTATGTTCTGGATTTTGCCATTGTAAATGGGTCTAATGTGACATGACAAGACCAGAAAAATTGGATGTAAATTTACATTTTTGAATATACTGCTTGTTGTTTCACATGATACATTAGGGTATGCAGCTCCTTTTTGTAGTTTTTATTTTTACTATTTAAGTTTGGAAATGATGCCAAATTTTTGTATTTCTTTAATCAATGTGTTCTCTTCAGTGATATATATTGCATTATATATTGATGTGTATATCAATATATACTGATATGTATTACACTTACACATACAAACACGTTAAATGGGGGTGAAAAATCCTAGCCTTTGCATACTATATAGCCTCTGCAGAGAGATCCCAAGCAGTGATATCTTGGTGTTGTGATGTACAGAAATGGAGAAGAGTATTAAACCATATTTAAGAATATAGTACGGACTCCTGATTTGTTTTCTTTAGTCCAAGAAATGCCTATTTACTCATTTCAATGCCAGCAAGGATTCAGGTCGGTACTTGGGTTTAAGGTGGCTGTTTCATAGCTGAGTGTGAGTACGTCTTGTTTCTTCATCGTGCTGAGCAGAAATCCATCCAGGGGCGGAGGAGGGGGGAGACAAACAGATCGGGTTGTGCAGTGTTACCAAAGGTGGTCTTTTGAACAAATGAGCTGGAAAATACCTTGCAGATACAGAAAATTGCCCTTAATGCTCCCATCCCAGGACAGTTGGGCATTATTTTTTTGAAAGGCCTTTTTGTAGGACCCTATCTCTTTGTGCGGAATAAATCCAGATCAGAGCTGTACTTGCTGCATGGGCCTGCCTGCTCTGGTTTTTCCTGATCCAAAATAGATGTACTGATGCCTTTTTCAGAGAACAATCTGTAAAAGATGTCATCAATATCAGGAGTTTTAGCAGGTGCTTTAAATCACAAATCACTGTTGGATTGGTCTCACCTAGCAGTGATCCTCTGGCTGAAGCTGAGCATTAGCCAAGGCAGCAATAGGCCCTGTGGCAACCAGGCTGCCTCGTGGCAGTTGAAGGTGGCCTTCAGGCTTTGAACTCCTGGCCTCCCTCTGATCTGCCCCGTGGCAGGCAGCAGAGCATGGCCCATGGTCCTTCTGTTGCTGGATGCTGCGGAGGCACGGTGTTTCTGCTGGGGCACAAATACAAACAATGCAGAAAATGCTGCGCGTGTCCCACGCTGCCTGCAGCCTCGGTGCGTAACGCTGGTCCCCGCCCGGGTGGTGGTGTGGGTAAAAGCATCCAGCTGAGATCAGCACGGAGTGAAACATCCCAGCAGTCAGTGCACATCACGGGAGGAGCTAGTGCCTGCAGGAAATGCCCACCTGCTCTCACCAGTCTGTAAGCAGGCTGTGGATGTACGCTGTGATTAACCCTTTACTGACAGGACCAGAAGTCCTGGTTTCTGCTTTTCAGTTTTTCATTCTGAGGAGCAGCAGAGCTTGGCTGCTACAGAGGGATGCCCGAGAGCTGTCTAGTTCAGTGACACAAATGCTCTGTGCCAGATGTGCTTGGAAGCTCTGATTTCCTCCTGTACTGCTCTGCTCGGCTGGTTCTCACATCTCTTCCCCTTCACGTTTCAGTGGGAAAACAGAGCTGTGTCTGGTTTGCAGAGCAGCTCTGTGAGCGGTGTGCTGAGGTCCCCTCGGTGCGTCTGGTACCTTCCAGCTGGCCAGCTGCAGAGGTACCTTTACTGTCTCCCGGGGCACATCACAGCAGGAGGATGAGGCCACTGGAGAGCAGTGCGGAATTATTTCTTTCCCTGTAACTGCTGACACGGGCCCTGGTCCTTCTGACCCTTCAGAAAGCTGTTTCTGTCGCAGGCCTGCTTTTGTCGCTGCTGGAAGGTCAGCGCGAGCACTGAGATTATCTCATTCAAAAGCGTTGACTTGCAGTTCTCCTTTTTCACCTCAAATATTGCTGAGTGACGTGGTGTCAGGTCGGCTGGCTGGCATGTGGGTTCTGCCTGGCGTGCGAGCAAGAGCATCGCCTCGAAGCGCTCTCGCCCGGGGGACTTCGCCATCTTCAGTAGCTGAGATCACTGCGATGTTTGGTTTGCAGGACGGGCAGCACTGCCACGGGCGATCCCTGGGGCTGAGCCTGTGTGCTTGCAGACCGAAATGAGCAGAGAATTCAAGTTTGTGCTTAAAAGCCAGGCTTCCGATGTACCTGGTGTACTGCAGGCTGTTAACTAATTATTTTCCTTCAAGGAACATGCTCTTGATAGGCTTGAAATCAAGAGCAGGGTAAATCAAGTGTTCCCGTACACCACGTGGAGCTGTTCCCTGCATCTCAGGGTGGTTGAAAGCACACCCGGAGGCTGCCGGTGCCCCTGGGGCAGAGCCCTCCTCACGTGGCTGCTCCTTGCCCTGAGCCAGGAGCGCCAGGCACGTGCCACCCGGTGGTCAGCCCCTGCTTGCTGCCCAAAGGCATTTTTGTTGTGCCCGAGGGCTTCAGCCCTTCTAAATGCTTAACCGCACGTGCCTTCTGCCCTCGGTAACGCTGGCTGCGTTTTTACTTCACATACAGTAAGTCCCTGCCACTCTTACAGCATTCCCAGGCTCGGTTTTAAGCTGGCACCGCACGTTCAGGTATTTGGATAATGGTCTTTTTAATCGCTGCTTTTTGCACAGCTGTAATCAAAGACAGATTTTGCCCTTTATAGCTTGTTATTTAGGGAGCTGGAGCCCAGCCTGTGCTGTTGGTGCTAGCAGCCTACAAATGCCATTGTCCTGGTAAGCCGAGCGCAGCCGGCAGCGCTGAAAGGCAGCTCTGGAATTTCACTCGGCTATTTTTAGTTGGTGGTGAAAAATTGCACTTCCAACACTTTTGAGTCTTTGTCAGTGCATAAATAAATCAAAGGGCAAATCCTGGCCTCCCGCTAACGAGCGGGACGCTGGGGTGACCTTACGCACCGGAGGCTGAGCGGGCGGAAAGCTGGCGGGGTGGCGGGGAAGAGCCCTCTGCTTTCTGCGGGGGAAACCTCGGCTCTGCCCGGCCGGCTGCCGCCTTGCTCGGAAGGTGAAGGGCGGCAGCACCGCCTGTCCTGCTCCAGGTGGGCTGTCTGTGCCTGTCGCTGTGCTGAGCTCCTGGCTCCTCGCTCCTCTTCCTGTGCCCCTTCCCAGGCCGGTTCCCTTCGCCTCCTCTCCGCCCCGCAGCGAGGTTTCCCTCTGCCTCCCGCCTTGGCTCTGCCGTAGCCGCCTGGCTGCCGGGTGCCATGCCTGCAGGTCACCGCCCCAGCCGTGGTGGCTCTCCGAGAGCCAGGACCTGGAGAGCAGAGAGCAGAGCTCCTGAAGGATGCCGTGTGTAAGTCTGGGCGGCTGAACATCAGCCTCTTTGGGGCGTGTTGGGTTGTTCCTTTCTGCCCTGGTCGCTGCTACAGCTGCAAGGCAGAACCTGTTAATAACCCAGCTTCTCCTTTATCGTGCCAGGGCAGGAGGTTTCTCTAAGAAGCTGCTTCACCTGTTGGACCACCAAATTTCCGCACTGGCACAGAAAAAAAACATCCTCTGGCAACAGGATCCTTGCAGTCGAGTTCCCTCGTCCTGGTGATCCCTGCCACGTGCCCAGAGAGCCGCAGGAGCCTTGCTGCTCTCTTTCCCCCGGACTCCCGGTCGCCTCCAGTCACCGAGCGCTGCTCTGACACCGCCCGGGCTCCAGCAGCCCCGTGGAGGTAAGCCGGCGCCGAGCGCCGCAGCTCCTGGTGCTGCGGACACCTGCAGGGACCCTTGGGTGCACGGGGACTGCGCAGCTGCCGTAGGCTCGCAGCCAGCTCTGGGCCACCCTGACACAACACCGGGGAGCAGACGGGCACTTGGGCAGCCAGGGCTGGGTGTGCTGCTGGTGCCAGCCCCTGTCCTCTTCCTCCTCCTGGCCTGGCAGCTGCTGGGGCTGGTGAGATTCAGACACTGGAAGGATGTGAAAGCAAATGTGTGGGCTGGGGATACTGCTGGGGGATGCCACAGGAGGGGAGATGACCCATCCCGCAAAGACTTGGCTGCTGAATGGGGCTGGCGGTTTCCATCGCACTGAGCAGGCCCTGGGAAAAATCCCCAGATCTCGGAGCTCAGCTGAGCCCCGTGCCCTGAAGGGCACAGCCCCTAGGAAGGCAGAGGAGCTTCACACAGGCTCCCAAAATCCCTCTGCATCTCTAGCTGGCTGCTGCGGGACTGCTTTCAGCCCAGGTTGCCGTAATTCAGTAGAAAAGCTCCTGGATGCCCCGTACCTGTGTGGTGCCTGCATGTCCAGGCTGTGCTCGCGCTCTGGGACAGCGGCGCTGCTCTGCTCCGTGCAGCTCACCAGGGGGTGTGGAAACATCTCGTTTGGCAAAAGGGATCACACCTAGGTGCGTGCAAGGGCTTTCCCCTGCACGTGGCATTGGGGGCTGCGAGGGATGCTCCTTGCCCTCTGAAACAGCCTTTTACGAATTTAAAAGCTGCCATCCTCTCTCCTTTCCATCCTTGCTTCTCTAGCCTAAACAAACACAGTCCTTGCTCAGTCCTCCCCAGGGATCGGGGTGCACCAGCTCACCTCGAAGCCGGTCTCTGCCTTGGCATCTGCTCACCTGCTTGGGTGCAGGATCCGGCCAGGTGGAGCGGTGTTCAGGAGAGGTGCTCAGTACAGCCTGGGCGCTTCTGGGCAGTGATGGCTGAGTTCACCTGAACTAGAGGAGAGGCTTTGTTCTCTGTGGAGGGGATGGAAGCAGGCAACTCACTGACGTGCTAAACGTGTGGAAAAAAAAATCCTTCTAGTGAGGAGAATGGAAAATAGAGAGGAAAAAAGTGGCAAAGAATCGAGGCAGGGATGCCATCCTTCAGGAAAACCACACATCCCAGCTGTTAGCCGGGGGTTTGGCTCGCCGGGCTTGCCGCACCAACGCTCAGCTGCGTGGCCCAGGGCTGTCCCCGCGATGCCCTTGTGTTCGCCCCGTGCCTGTGTCCCATCAGTGCTCGGAGCCGATGTTGCTGGTCTCGTTTTCTTCTTTGTGTAACGTCTGACCTGGAGAAAGCAAGAAGGGAAAAGTTTGCTTAGAGATGCTCTCTGAAGGGCTTTTCTTATCTGACATCTGCAAGGCTTGCCGAGCGCTCAGCTCACCCGGCGGTGTCTGGAGGTGCCTGCAGCAGCCCGCCATGGGGACAGGCAGGCATCTGGGCACGGCTGGTTGTCACTAGGAAAGATCTCCACTTCTACCCCGACCGCCACAACGGCCTAAGGAAGCTCCCAGGGACTCACTGCGCCAGGACCGCGGCAGGCAGCCAGCTGAAAGGATGGTTCCAGCGCTCTGCATGCAAGATAAAGCGCGGGGACTTTCCGTGTGGAATGAGAGTGTCAAGAGGCGTAGCAACGATTGCCTGAAGTCAGTCTGCCTTTGCCCAGGTGTCGTTTCGGAGCCAGGAGCATACCTGTGCAGGGTGGGACGGGACACGAGGATGTTTCAGACCTGCACTGCAGGTTGCAGCGGGCTGCCAGCACCACGCACCACCCTCCCCTCCCGTGCCTGCGTGACACCGTGCGGGGCTTGCACATGGGCTTTGTCGTCACTGCTGTTTGCTCACACAGCGACGTGCTCTGTCTCTTCCTCGTTGCTTTTCCCCTCCCCATTTTGCCACAACCATGTCTCATCTCCATTTAACCTTCCTATTTTATTATGCCGGGATGGATTTTGTGTGCAGCTGAGGCTGAATGAATCTTAAACGCTTTCCTCCTGTGTCCTCTGTGCTCCCCAGGGGCGAGGAAGGTCTGTGCAGCTTTCCTGAGCCCACTGAAGGGTACAGAGACATGCTTGTGTAAAGCGAGGGGCCCGTGCTCCTGCAGAGCCACCTTTCATTTCCATCCTGTTACCATCCTGGCTGCCATGTGCCAGCAGTGCTGGAGATGGTAGCAGGGTGATTCCTGCTGTGAGTGCAGGGCAGCCTACAGCTGAGGATTTTGAGTTAAATGAAAATTATTCTCCAGCCCTTTTCCCAGAGATGGCCCTTGCTGAGGTGGAGATCATCTAACCCCACCGCACAGAGCCGATGCGCTGCAGTTTGAGAGGTGCCTCCGTGCCAGATCCGCGCCGTCTCGTCTCCCGCAGCACAAGCTGTAAAGGAAATCAGGGAGCTGTCAGTAAAATTGCACCCAGGACTCAGAAAGAACTTTCTGAGCCTCTGTGCAAAAAGCAAAAGCTGCTGCTCTTGGTTTCTGGACGCAGAGAGACACGGGGGCTTCACTGCTTTGCCTTTCTTCTGCTCGGTGGGTTTCCCAAATGCAGCCCCAGTTGGCTGTGGGACAGAACAGGGCTGCTGGGGCCGAGGGAACTCCAGAGCAGTAATCCTTCGCAAAGTCTGCAGAGTTTTAATGCATGGTGAAACAAACAAGTGAACACCTGGAAGTTAATTAACATTAAGGCCAACAAAAGGGCTGGGGCCTTCTCTTTCACTTACAAAACCAGCAGGTGGTTTCATCCATCGCTGCCCAGTACTGGGAGTAAAAACCTTGCACGTGAATCGCTTTTGTTCTCATGTTCTTGTTAGCGAAGTAACTGAGCCGTTCATCGTCCCTTGCTGGGCTCCTTGGGCAGGTGGATGTGCCTGAGGAATGCTGCTGCAGCGTGAAGCACGTCCGTGTCTTTTCCCAGTCAATTGCTGGGATTGTCGCGTGGTTGGCAGGACACCAGCTCCCACATGTCCCCTCCTCCTGCGCAGGATGGAGAGCGAACGCTTCGCGCTTTCATGAGTGGGAGCTGCTGCTCTGCTCTTACAGTGAGACTTCTGCTGTTGGTATGTAGGAGCACACCTTACGTGCAGAGGCAGGAATTTATTGTTAGTTAAATCAGTGTTTAATGAAAATACAACAAGCATACTATACCCTTGCAGTCCAGGTCATCCCGTTATTGTTAATCCCACTAACGACACAGTCACAGCTCTTGTCCTCAGGCTTTCCGACACCTCCTGGTGTCGTGCTCGCCCACCCGGGCCCCCTCCTGCAGCACGTCCCCGCTCCCTGATGTTGTCAGCCTCCCCTCCTGGCGCTGCAGCGCCGGTTCTGTTCTCCGTCTCTTCCCGATGCTTCTTTCTTGCTGATGGTTTGTAAATTGAGTTAGGTGCTGAGGGCTTACCGATGCTGCACCTTCACGGACTGGCTCGGGTTGGAAGGGACCTTAAAGGTCATCTAGTCCCAGCCCCTTTCACCTTGTATGACCTTACTCTTGAGGGCAGTGACTGCATAACTGCACAAACCCAAACTGGAGCTGGGTGCCGTTCCTCGCCTGGTGGCTGGAGAGCTCTGCTGCGGCAGCGAGGGGGATTTGTCTGAGCACTGGGCAAGATGTCGGAGTTCAAACCAAGCTTGAGCAAGCCGAGGCCCAGGCAAGTCCTTAGGCTGGTGTGAGCGGAGCTGTGGTCAGCTGCTGGTGACAGCGACGCTGTCCTTACTGTGCTACAGCCTGCCTCGGTATCGATGCCATCGGGCTGCTCTTCAGCAAGCGAGGTCTGGTTCTGTTTTCAAATCATGAAGTGACACAATTAGAGGGTGCTGTGCCAGGCGGGGAGAGGAGAAACCCTTTTGCCCCACCTGAAAACACAGGTGAGACATCAGGAAATGGCAGAGCGATGGCTGTCTCATGTCCGAGTGGCACTCTTCGTGCTGTTCAGGGGTTTGTTCTCTCTGCCCAGAACAAGGTGGAAGTATGTTTTAGTGTCTGAAATGTTCAGAACATGCCTAAGGCATCACCAGAAAACAAAGACATGGCTGCAATTACTCGACAGTGTATCTGCAGAGCATATAAAAACAAATAGATTGCAGGCATCCAAGTCAGGAAAGAGTGAGAAGGGTGCTTGCTTTTGTCTTGTAGTGGGCAGGGGTTAAAATAGGGGTGGCCCTCTGGTTTGCGTGAGTTCAGGCAGTGAACCAGGCTTTGGAACGGGATCTCGTGGCTCCCTCAGCTGTGGGCGACAAAGCCACATCCTGCTTTATCAGGCAGGACTTGGGAGCTGTGTTGTGTGGCGCCAGCACAACCCCCGGGCTGCTCGAGAGGAGCTGGAGGAGGCGAACCTCGGGCGTGAGTCACAAAATCCGGGCACCGCAGCTGGACGCTGTCTCACTTCCCACACCTGCTTTTCCTTTTCCTTTCCCGGTTCATTATCTCCACATCTTTATTGAATGAACAAAGCCACAGGAAAGAGAAGGCGGGGTGCTGAGCGTGCGTCCCGAGCAGGCGGGCGCCCGGGGAGTCCCCGTGCCACAAGGCAGCGATGCCACCTGTGACAAAAGCCACATGCCCTCGTCCTCGTGCGCTGTGTCCTTGTGACAAGCAGCCCTGCGCCACGCAGGCTCTGCTGCTCCCGTCCCATGGGGTCCTGCTGCAGGCAGCACCTCCTGCATCCTGGGGCTCTGCGCTGACCGGAGTTACTGCTTCAGTGATCAGGCAGATGGAAGAGTTGTTATGAATCTGCTCTTCTCGTTCCAGATGTTTAGAAAAAAAATAAATCCTCAAATCTAGTGTCATCCCATTTTGGATAGAAAATGTTTACTTGAAGGAAAAATAAACATTTTCCTACTTCAAGTGCATTTGTCCCTGCCCTAACAAGAATGTTTGTTTATGTCGTGTTCATACCAGCTCTGAGTTTAGTAATTATTCTTCCAGCAGGAGCAGTTGAGTTGTGTCTGAACTGTGTACCATTGAGTAGCCACTGCTCTCTGTCCAACAGCCAAACAGACAGTCGTGTGATCACAAGATGGAGGTTTCGGTGAGCAGAATGTGTTGGCTGGGGATGGCAGGAGGTGCCTGGTGTTAGGAAACCAAGGCCCGCTGAGCTGCAGGAAGGCTCGAGCACCTCGCTCCTGAGGGATCCGTGGAAAATCCCATTACATAGTTTTGCTGCTCTGAGTCTCTTGTTTAACTTGCTGAGGTTTCCCTTTTTTCCCCTCCAAACCACCTTCCTCTCACCTTAGCTGACACCATAGCTGACCAGGATCTTCCAAACCTAAAACCAGGCTCTGTGGGCTCCCTGCCCTAGCCAAAGCTCCTTGTCCTGCCGCACTGCACGGAGCAGCCTCCAGTTCCTGGGCTCTGGGGCTTTCCCACTCCCACTTCCCCTCATCCAGATGGGAAAGCTGGTGGAGCAAGTTCTGCTCGGCTGGGACTGCCCCTGCGTCAGCTCCATAAGGTCACGGAGGCAGAGATCTGCTTCGCTGATGTGCAGGCGTGTGGCACGGATCTGTCAGCAAGCAGCGACGTGTACCTGCACCAAGGGTTTGTTGATACGGTGTCAGATTAACCGGAATTCAGAGCACATGCCCGGAGTTGTGTTCTTCAAAGTACCGTAGCAACTGGAACAAGGTGCTTGACTTTACCAAAATCAAGTGTTTCGGCAGAATATTTTTGTATCTCAGATTAAATTTGTCAAAACCCTTGTTCTTCATTCACCTAATTAGACTTCGATGCGTCCCTCAGTTTTGACGAGCTCCCCTCAGGAGTCACAAGCGGCTCAGAAACAATTCTAATTTACGAATACGAGCCTGTATGTCAGCTGGCCTTGCCTTTCCAGGTGTTCAGCACTAAAGCCAAAAATCTGATTTTTATAATGCTTTGCTTAATTATTTTCAACACTCTTCTTTCGTGTCACGGTAGTTATTTTTTGTCAGTGATTGAAAGCCAGTTACGGTTCTTTGCTTGAGCTCCACACGACAGCTCGTGCCGCAGCTTCAAAGTCCCCTGCGTACTTCTGTAGTGCCTGTTGTTGAGGTGCATTAACCACACATTAACCACATTGACATTCAGATTGTCAGGCCGCAGATTTACCTTCTCTTCAAATAAATGGAGGAATTTTTGCCTTTTTTGCCTGTTTCGTTTCATATGTCTTGGGCAGTACTTTCTACTTTCAGCAAACTATCCCGAGCGTGCAGCAGCGGCTCTGTGACATGGTATTGTCCCAGTCAGCGAAGCTCTTCCCTGTGTATATTTAGAATTAGACGTGCTGATTTTTTACTTTGTCACAGACAAATATCTGCTGGCTTGTTTGATCTCCAGAGCAAAGGTGTTATTAGAGCGAGCAAAAGTGAGATGGGTTTTGTCACTCAGCGCAAAAGCTAGGGTGTGATTTGACTTGTGAGTCCTTAGTTATAGGCCGTGATGCAAAGGTGGAAAGAATTCAGCCCAGCTGTTGGCCTGAGTCTGCAGGTCCGACAGGAAGAGCCCTCGGATGTTTTTCAGGGTCAGGGTTGGTGGGTATGTGCACAGCCCGAGCTGGTGCGAGCAGCAGTGCGCGAGGCTGGGCCTTGCCAGTTGTGAGAGGGATGTGGGGGAAAACATGCAGCCGTGGCTGTGTGTTTGGCATTGGCTTCATCTGTAAATGTGGCAGCTTTTGGGGCCCATCAAAGTCTCACTGGTGTCCCTAAGACACTGAGTGGCAGCAGGCTGATGGGGAGGGAGGCCTGCTGGGCTCAGTTTATGCGTTCAAATTCTATGAAAGGGGTTTGGGCCACGTGACGAGTATTCATTATAACTTTTGTTATGAATAAAGTACTTTTCTGCTGATACAAACGTACCATAAAGCAGCTGTGTTGTCAGTAACAAAGGAGTTTGTGTAATTCCTTTTGTTCCTACTCCATTTTTTAACCATTTGGCTGAGGTTTAAACAGGTAACAACAAAAAAAAAAAGGGTTTGGATGAAAGCTACTGAGTTCATTTCCATCACAAGCATGGAATTGCAAGTGTTGTGCTATTATAGCAGATTGCTGTTTATGACAATTTTCCTTCCAATTTTCAGTGCCGACGAATGCATTCGGTCCCTGCTGTGTCATCAGCTCGCAGCCTGTGTGACCTTGGTATCCCAAAGAGTTTTGTTCCTGCGGATCCTGCACGCGCTGCGGGTCAGTGGGGCTGCCCTGGGGGGATTGTATGGTGTCAGTGAGCCCCAGCCGAAGCTTGGGACACAAACCCTACAGGTCTGGATGCTGAAAAAGCTGCTCAGTGCTAAGGGCTGCATTAGCTAGATGGAAACACCGCTGCCTTATCCGAGCGTTTCCGTCTTCCCCTGCAAGTGTGGTGTGGTGTGTCTTGCTTCCAAGCTTTTTTGTGTTTTCATCTTCATCCAACCTAGTCTGAAAGTTTCCTCTGGCAAGGACCATCTGCTTAATTTCCAAACGCTGTGAACGCTGTCAGTCAGCATGTGGCAAATAATGCCATTTAAGCATATCCACGATGGGGCCGATCATCGCGTTTGATGTAGCGGGCTGACAGGCTGGGTGGCAGTGCGAGCAGAAATGGGACAGGGAGATGGCAGTGAGATGGGTCTGAGGCGGGTGGCTGGGCAGGACTGGACTCCTGACATGAAACTTTATTTATTTATTTATTTATAAGTTTTAAATAAAACTTTATTTATTAAGTGGTGCTGTGATGTTAGCACCGCATTCTGCACATCAAAGCACCCTCTCTATTACAGCGGTTTGTCTGAAGTGTTTTTCATGGGGGCTATTTTATTAACACTACTTAGGGGAGAAAAACACTAGGAATAAACCTGTGCTGTTTATTATTTAGTTAATTCTACCAAATATGCTAGTAAGCTCTTGTGTACTCAGTGTGTTGAGGAAAAAGGGTAGTTTAAATAAAGAAAAAGCTGTATTTAAACCAAAGGAGCACTGTGCTGCAACCTCAAGCCCCTCCAGAGTGGCACCGTGGCCCCCTTTCCTCGAGGCTGGGATTAGGATTGGGATTGGGGGTTGGGGTTGGGGCTGGGATTGGGGTTGGGGCTGGGGTCGGGTCCCGACCCCCTCACGTCGCCCTTCCCAACCCGTGAGGCGCCCCCACGACCCCTCCCCCCCCCGCACTACGCCGCGAGCCCGCCGCCTGCAGCCCGCAGCCAATGAGAGCGCGGCGCCGCGGGGGCCGCCGGGAGTTGTGGTCCGCCGGGAGACGAGCCCGTAGGCGGGAAGAGGGGCGGAGCTGCCCGTCGGGGCGCGGTGACGTTGCGTGCGTGTGCGCGTCTGCGCGTGCGTGTGCGTGCGCGCGGCGGGGGGGCGGCGGCGGCGGCGGCGGCGGGGCCTGGCCGGGGCCTGGCGGCGGGCGCGGGGCCGGGGCCGGGGCCGGGGCCGGGGCGGGCGGGGCCGGGGGCGCGGAGCGGAGCGGGGCTGGGCCGGGCCGCGCTGCCCGCCCGCCGCCATGGAGCCCGACTCGGTGATCGAGGACAAGACCATCGAGCTGATGGTGAGTGCCCCCCGCCGCGCGGGCAGCCCCGGCCCCGCCGCCCGGCCCCGCTCCCCCCCCCCTCCCGGTTCCCTCCGCGGTGCCCCCGGCTGGGCCCTGCGGGGCTGCGGGGGGGGGGGGGACTCCGAGGCCGGTGCGGTGACGGGAGAGGGGCAAAATAATAATAATAAAAAAAGAGATAAAAAAAAACCCCGAACCCCAAAAACTAACAGCAAAAAAAATTAAAAAACCAAAAAACAAAAACCAAACAAACTAAAAATAAAAACCGGGCACGGGTAGGGGGGAAAGCACCGAGAAGCGGCGTTGGCGGGGGGGGCGCGCTGCAGGCGGAGCGGGCGGAAAGCGAAAGCGAGCGGCACGGCCCCGGGGTGCCCCTGCCGCGGGGGGCGGGGGGCTCAGGGAGCCGGGCCCGGGCTCCCGGGGCCGTCCGGGGGCTCTCGGGGCCGGGCCGGGGCTCTGGGGGCCGTCGGAGCGGGCCGGAGCCTCCCGCGTTGTGCGGTGCGGGCGCGGCTCGCCCTCCTGCCCGCGGTCCCAGCCGGCGCCGCATCGGGGGCCGAGAAGGTAAAAGGCGGCGTGGAGCCGCTCCCCGGTGCGCTGGGCTCGGCGGAGGCGGCCGACGCGTGGTTTTTGGCTAGCGCAGCTCCTGCTAAGGCGCCTGGCCCGCGAAATAGGAACTTTCTTCAGCGTCACCTGTGCTGCAGGGACAGGAATTCCGAGCCCACAGCCGGCAGCCCCGCGGGGCCCGGCCGGCGCCCGGCCCGGCAGCTAAAGCTGTGCTCAGCGGGGCTGCTGCCCCGGCCCCGGCCGCCGAAACCCCGGTGGCACCGGCAGCGATCCCCCCGCGGCGGGGCAGGTGGCTGCCGCGGGACGAGGCTGAATTTCCCCTCTGAACTCACCCGAGCGGTGAGTTTCCCAGCAGCTTTTTTCCTGCCTGCCCCGTCGGTGGCGGGAGGCGCTCAGGTGGCGTTCAGGGCCGGGAGGTACGTTCGCCTCCCTCAGCTTTCGTGCTCGTCTCTTTTGTAAGCCTTTCTACCAGTCTTGTCTGGGTTTGGCCAAATCGGCAGAAGCAAACGCAGCTTTTGAATGCTACTGATGGTGGCGTCCCCCATTTACAGCTGCATCTAGGAAATGCACTAACGTAAAGGCGAATACTCACTGGGATACTAAGTTCTTTATTTTGTAGCAAGAGATGGAAGAAACACATTTTTCTCCTTTTTGAAGCGCATTAATAATTGTCAAATTTTAATAGCATGAACAATTAATTCTGCAGTTTCCCACAGAAGACAATACTCTGCAAAATGTAGGTGATGGTTGAACTTAACTTGAGCCTTAGTGAGGGCTTGCCTAGAACCACTTGCGTTTGAGCGCGCAGGCTTCGCTCGAGTCCTCGGAAGCCATTTGGAACCGGAGACGTGGCTCGAAGGCTTAGTGCCCGCGTGCTGTAGCAGATGAGATGCTCTGCACCGTGTCTGTAAGGTAGGAAGGCAGGAGTAGAGGTGGTATCGACAGAGCTCGCAGTCAGAGATTTCAGTGTTTGGTGCAAGCTCCTCTGTCAGCTGTTAAGGGTAGCAGGAAATATCCCAAAGCCAGGGATGATCCTAACGGGCAAGACCTAACGGGGTGCTCTCCCGTGTAAGGATGGCATCGTCAGGAAGAAGGTGCGGGTGCTGCTCACTACGAGCAAGGCGTTTTATGCCTCTCTCTGCCACAGGAGGTTGTGTTTGGTGCGCTCTGGGTGCTCGGTCACTACCCTCTGAGGCCAAGGATGAGTCCCGAGTCGCAGAGGTGCAAGTGCCTGGCGCAGAGGCTCGGAGGGACGAGTACAATGTAATTGTGAGTGGCCGATAAACGAGAGGGAGCGTGTCAACATGTTAATGGCCCAGAAGTTTCAGAACAGGGTGTTCCAGCCCTCAGCCATTCCTGCGCTGGATGGATCATTTGCATTTATTTAAAGAAAAATCAGTCATGGAAATAATGCCGGTCTATTTTTAAAGCTGGAATCTAAGAGAAATATTTTAAGGTTTCAGAGTGACAACTTCCATTTGCCGTACGAAGTTTTAGCTGGTGTGCCGAAGTCGCTCTCCTTCCAGGACAGCTTAAGGCTGGCGATACGTGGTTCCGGCTCTGTAAATCACACCATCCAGCCTTCCCAGCGGCGATGAGCCCTTGATTTAGTTAGGACGTTTCATGGCTTTCATTTGCAGATGGTATCGGCCTCCCCAGGCGAGGTCCCCGCTACCTGTGCCAGTGAGTTCGGGAGGCTCGAGGCCTCCGGGGCTGACTTGTGTGCCCGCAGGAGGGCCGGGGTCAGGCTGGCGCGTAGCTGGCAGGTGCTTAGTTGAGGCGCCTGAGCACTGCGCCGTCCCGGCCCACTGCTTTGTGCGAGTGGGCAAACTGTTAGAAAGGAAGGAGTGAGGAGGTAGTCCAGACCAGATGGGGGGCTAGCCAAATCGATTGAAAGGGCTCTTTCTTCCCCTGGTTTTGATTTTCTCTGTGGAATTAGGTAACGGTGACCTTTTTGCTCTTCTAAAGAATCAACCTTTTTTCTTTCTTCAGGTGAAGTACCAATGACAATTTGTGGAACACCTTTTTTACCTACAAATGCGGAGCAGTTGATGAAATCTGTGCTGTTCCAACCCACTGTACGCGTTTGCCTTGAACGCTCGATGAAAGCCTTGTGTTCCCGTGTTCTCAGAAAGCTTCACCTAACCGTGCCTTTGTTTTACCAGCAGGCTTTCGAAGTAGGGGATAATTAGCCTCTTGGTTCGCGTTGATGTGGTTGTAGAAGAATACAGAGGTATGAAAAATACCTTTTTTCATACAGGTTAAAAAGTTACGCGGGCATGGGTGGAACCGTGCGCATCCTGAGTGTAAAAACCCAGATCCCAGGCTCGCGGGCTCCTGTGCCCACCGGCCACTCTGGGAGGCGGCGGCAGAGGCAGGAAGGCAGCGGGTGTCAATTCGCCCACTTGCCGAGCCCGTTAGCAGCTGCCTCGCCGCCGCGTCCTTGATGCGCGCCGTTCCACGAGCGCGGATCCCTCTGCTGCAGCGTCGGCAGATGCCATTCAGCGCGCCGCTGCTCGGCGGTGGAGGGGCTGTGGGAAGGCCCTGCCTGGGATCCGACCTGCCGGGCTCGCCTGTGGCCAGCCGTGCCTTAACGTTACGTGCGCGGAAGGGGCTTTTCCTGACGTGCTGCCTTTGTCGTCTAGAGCGTCTCTCGTAAGCGTCCAGCGTTGAAGTGCCTCGGTAAATAATAAATGAAGAGCTATAATCGAGCGTCTTGCCAAAAGCCTTTCGGTTTCTCCTGGCAGACCTTGCGTGCGAGCCGAAGGCCTCCGCGTTCCGAACCTCTCGGAACGGAGCGCTTCACCCAGGAGCGCTGTGCCAGCAGCCGCTTCTCCCGAGCCGTGCCAGCGGTTCCTGCGGCCCCGTGGGTTACTGCAGCTGGCCGTGGCTGTGCCCCCAGACTACGTGAAGTTTTACGGGGCAAAATAAACGGCAGCGTTCTGCTCGGAAACTGAAAGGCGCCTGCGGCACGTGTCTCGGTAGGCCGTAACGCTCTGCCGTTCCTTCCCTCCCTGCCTCAGTTGGCACTAGCCAAGCAGACAGTTGCACTTGGTTCATTTTTTTCCGATTCTTCTCAGAGGAATCCTTCAAAGAGTTGACTTCGGTGGCGATAGAGATACAGATGGACTAGGCTGTGATGGGATTTGCATCTGGAACAAAGGAGGTACTGTTGTGGCTCAAATGTCACTGCTCAGCCCTTCATCGTTAGGGCTGGGAGCAGCGGGCAGTTCATGCACAGGTTCACAAACGTCCCACGAGCTGCTTACGGCGCTTTCTCTAGTGGGACAGCAAAGCGTGCTTTGCAGCTGTCTGTTTTAAATCTTCATTAGCTAAATGAGCAGCGTTGCGAGCTGCACGCCAGACGTTAAAGCGCGCAGTCAAAAGCGCGTTGAACTGTTTCATACTTGGGGGGGAAAAGGGAAACGGCTCGAGCGGGTGTCTCGGGAGGCGGTGGCTGGTTAGGAGGCTGCGTGGAGGACACAGAGGAGCCTTCGGGGCAGCGGATTTAAGAGCTGTGCTGCTGCAGAGGCCATCAGAGTGACAGCCGCGCTTCAGAGTGCCTGTAAGAGGAAGGATGAATATATAAAGCAAATAGATTGCTGTGACTTCGGCAGCGGTGCAGAAAATGGGAAGGAAGAGCTTAAGAAAATGAGTTAGAGCTAGGCAACTGAATTTAGAGCCAGCAGAGTGATGATGAAATGAGGGAAGTAGACAAAGAAGTGTGGAAAGCTGTATCTTTTGGGAAGGGTTAGAGAAAACAATAGGCTGAGGGGGGCAGCGGGCTGGCGAAGGGAAGAGGGGACCCGGCGAACCCAAAGATGCGGAACAGAGGCTGCAAATTAAAAATAAAAACATCTGAAGCACGGGTTTGTGTGGCGGCAGCCGTCGGTTTGCCCAGATGAAGGAGAACTGCACATGTTCCGTTTATAGGGAAAGCTCTGAACCGAAATCTCTTCTAGCTCTTAGTAAGGGAAACCTGCAGTTCCTTTGGGAAACCAAAGGCTTGTGTTTCACCAAGGGCTTGCTAAATCTCATTTGAGAAGGAGATTTTTCCCTCGATTCAGTTAGATTATCTAGCGTTACTAAATTTGCCAGCCTTTGCAACAGCAGCGAGCAGATCAGGAGCGGCAGATGAAGTTACCTCGTTGCCCGAAAAGCGCGGGTAACTCCAGTGCCTGTGGGCACCTCCGGGTAACTGGAAGGGGACGTGCTGCCTGCAGGCCCTGGCTCGGGTCTGGGAAGCCCAGAATTAGGCTCAGAAACGCGGTGCCTGGCTGCCACCGGGGAGGGGATGGCACCTCGCGGGTGCACTGCGGTGCCCCTCTGATGGGCGGGCTGTCGGGTCGCTCCTGCAAAAAGCCGTAAGAACGCACCCGTGCCGTTTGTGCCTCTCAGACCACGCTGACCGCATCCCTTCGAGTTGTTAGTGTTGCTAAAAATGTGGGTCACCGGTGAGCATTGCACCAGCGTCTCAGCACGACAAACCGAGCTGGCTTATTGCAGGCTGTGCCGTAGGGAGGCCTGGCGGTGTCCTCTGAAGGCTGGATGGACGTTTCCATTTCGTGTGTGTTTTCTGCAACGCCCCCGCCACTTGTTAAATCAACACGACGTATGTTTTTTGATGCGTTACGTTTTATTGCCGCGGAGTTTAGAGGTCACTGTTTTGCTTTTGCGTTTTCAGTTTCGTCTTCCTGCGCTGCTCGGGGCGTTTGTGCAGCGGCGTGCAAGGCGAGATGGGTTCGAAACGAAATGGGTGTTGTGGCAAACGTGCCAGGGAGAGAAGAATGATGTGTGGGAGAGAATAAGAGGCCGTGGCTGTGAGAGGGCTGCTCGGTGACAAGTCGTGTTCTTGTTGTTGCAAGGCAGAAAATAAATTGAAGGGAAGCGAGAATCTGTACTGAGTTGGTTAAACTAATGCTGATTAATAACAATACTTACATTCCAGCTTTCTTCTCATGATGTTTTCTTTGCACTAATGCCACTGTTCGTTATATAATCTGATTTCACAGCTTGATTTCCATGGTATTGATAATGCTTCGGTATTCACAGAAAATCCACTTTTTCTGGAAAATCCCTTCCTTCCCCAGTTTCTCGGTGTATTTCTGAGCTCCGTGGTGTGACATCTGACAGCCTACTCCATTTTCCTGTATTACTTTCACACATTTCCCACTATGAGTGGTGCGTGACTGAGACCAGATAACGCGAAAATAACGCAGTGCCTTTTGTGCTTTAATAACAAAAAAAAGTGCTGACTTTTTGGAAACTTACTTTGCTTCTCATACAGGCGAAATTAACAACGGGAGCGTTTGGAGGCGTGGTGTTTCTTCATTGCTTGGTTTATCCAGGTCCCCCCAGGAGTTGCACCCCTCTACTTGTACCCTGCAAAACTGAAGTTTCTGTAGGGAACTGAAGAACAATTCTGCTTCCCAGGCCCACTTTCCTACAAATGCAGACAGAAATGTCTAAGATGTAGGTAGGTACCTGCCCCCTGCTAGGAACAGGGACCAACGTGCCTTCACTGTGAACCAGTAAAAACCTTTTGGGGTCGGCTTTTAGCCATGCAGCGCTGAGAAGAGTTGTTTCCTTCGTAGGCTGGGGGAAGACAGGCAGCTGTGTATTCAGCCGTAGGAGCTGCGCGGCCGCGCTGTAAGTTTCCGGTTGCTGCGAGTTGTTGCGTAGGGAATTTTGGCACAAAAATTGTGACGACTCGCATCGTGTGCCCTTCTGGGACGTGTGTGCCCGTCAGAGTGGCTTGCACAATGACGCTCTGTTCAAATCTTCTGTCTTGTTAAGTCACGCCAATTGCAGGGTTTCAGACAAAACTACACGCAGCTCTGTGGAAATCTGCACTCGGAATCTGTTTGCAAAACTGAAGTTACCATTACAGCTTGTATTTGATAGAGAATCTTTTAAGCAATTCTATCTGGGCAGCGAAGGACTAGCCAGGGAAACTAGATATTGGGGCCGTCTCCGTCGCTCCGCTGCTTCCAAGAGAAAAATCAGACCTGTGCTGTCGCACTCCCGTGCCTCTCCTTCTACCATCCTGCTGGCTCTGTTGACTTAGCAAATCGGCACATTTATATAATTTTGATAGCTGTCGTGTTACCGAGCTATATTGTACTCTTAAATTCTGAGTCATACGCCTTGACATCTTATCGCTTTACTTGGCAGCCTTAAAATTCATAGATTGGGCACGGTGTCAGATTTACAGCCCTGCTCTGCCCTTGAAATGTTGCCCTGTAGCTGTTACGTTACCAGTGGTCAGAGCCTGAAGTCACCCCTCGGTGAAGATGCTCCGTTCTTTGGGGAGCTCTGGACAGCCGTGCCCATAACTCTTCTCCCATCCTTCTCCTTGCTGCTCCCGTCTCGAGGCACAGGGCACTGTCGTGGAGGCTGAGGAACGCTTGGTTCAGTTCTCCGGAGGGATTGGAGAGGAAAGGGAAGGTGGGAGAGGTGGTGTTGGCCTGTCCTCCTCGGGATATTGCAGCAGCGTGTTCTGGGAAGTGCTGCCCCTGTTAGGGGAAGTCCTTCTGTAGGCTGGCCCAAGCCTTTAGGAGATCTGGCTGCAAGCCTCGCAGCCTCGTCACTTTTGGATAGGCTTTCGTTATTAGTTCTGTCACGGGCGTAGCGTGCACTTCTGCAGACTTCCTTCTCGTAGGTGTTGCAGCTAAAGCCACTTCATGTCCGTCGTTCTCGACGCTGAGCACACTGCTAAAGTGCTGGCTGAAGCCCCTTCACCATCTCGCTTAGTGAGGGGCAGCTTTCCCTTACCTCAGTCAGGAAGAGCATGCCTCACCTTGCTCCTAGTTGTGGGATCTGTTGCAGAGACGCAGCGATACTGAAGATCTCCTGAAGTCAGTGCTCTCCTTCAGGTCGTGTCTTGAAGGCTCCATCTTCGTGCAGCTGGTACGTAAGGAAAGTCGGATCACTTTGGGTCTGGAAAAAGGCAGAGAATCAGGGCAATGACGTGCTTTAGAGCATGTGGATGGCAGTTAGGAGAAGTCGATGTGCTTTGCAAAGCTGTGTGCTGCCAGTCTAGCGGTTCTTGGAGCGTGCTCGCAAGGTACAAGCTGGAGGATGAAGCTTTAGCGTTTGCTCCGCTGTTTGCCTTGTAGTTTCTTCTCGTCTTCCTTAATCTTCGCAAAGCGAGCTGTTGCCCCAACACCCTTGTTTTAGGGTGGGTTGACTCAGGGTGCGGGACAGAGCAATTTCTGGTCTGTGAGTCCGTTTCTCTGTCTTAGATCCACCAATCCGATGACCCCACTAACGTAGTCGTTACGGACCGGTAAGGTGTGTAGGCTGCTCGTCTCTAACAGCATTAGCAGTACGTAATGGGGATTTCGTTCAAGAAAGCAGTAGATACACCAAGCTGAAGATGATTGGCTGCTCTCTTTTAACAGACAAGTCTGAGAAGGAAAACCCATTCGAATCCCCTTTCATTCTGGATTGGTGGATCTGAAGCCCAGAAACAAAGTTTCAGGTAAGAAGTCACCCTGTACTATCTCTTGCTGCTTCTGCTTAGATGAGTTTGTCCGCAAATTCAGTATCCTGCTTTAACTGCTTAACGCCCCTTACGTACTAGAACTCACCAAGTTGGCTGCTGAGGCGAGTTTAGAGTAAGAGAAGGCACATTCAGTAAATACACGTGCTTCAGTAGGGAATTGCGGGTCTGCTCTGCAGGAGAGTCCTAGGAACGCGTGGCAGACGGCCCTTCTGCAGAGCTAGGGAGCAGTATCTGCAGATAAAGGGGCACTGAGCAAATAGCTGACAAATCTCGCTTCTGAAGGGAGAAAGCAGCCTTATCAATGGCTTTGTTGAACTTTTCAGTCGAGTTCAGAAAGTAGTTGCTATCTGCTCTGATTTCTGGCCCTGTTTTCTCACGAGTTCATCAGAGCTTTAGGGAACTCGCTCCAGCTGTTTGTGTTACAAATTCCAGTAGCTTTACCCTGTTGACATGCCGTTTGAAATGGTGTTGTGGGCAGCGCTCGGAGTCAGCCTGGTCAATCCGTAACGAGGTCTCGACTGCAAGTTCTGTTGGTGGTGGTTCAGAGCAGCGCCGAGCCAGCCGTAAGGCATGGTTTCAGGGAGGTGCCTCAGAGCTGCAGCAGGTTTGTTTCAGAGTAGGGGAGCGTGGTTGTATTTGGAGTCACCTTACTGAGACTTTGACGTGACTAACAGGCTACAAGATGATATCGTAAGGATAAGTTTGGGAGGTGTTTGTGTGCGCAAGGAAGGAAAGCCAGATCCCTGGCTGATAGAGGAAAAAGTTAAGTGCCTTAAACGTCTGGTGTGAGCGTGAGACACCCCTCCTAACGCCCAGCTTTACTCCAAGGTAGTGCTTTCATGAACCCGGCAACTTACTGCTAAAGTTAGTAGGAAGCAGATACGCCTCGATTCCTTTTGATGTTATAGCAATAACGCTAAGCTGCTTGAGTGCTCTCTTGTAGACAGCCATTAAAACAAACGTTAAGGCCTCGGTATTTAACATACTGTAGAAGAAACTCCTGTAGGTGCTGTTGATATCATGTGTTGTGTTAGCTGCGCGTTTGTTTTGCTGGTGTGGTATTTTGTGCAAAAATTATACTTGCATTTAATTGATGAATACCTCTATAATGAATTATTTGTGCACAGGATACTGTTGTTTCCTGGCTTGTTTTTTTGAGTACTTGAATTTTATTTGGTTAGGGTGGACAAGTCTCGGGCATGCTTTTCTAGTACAATTCTTAAAAAAAAGTCTGAGGGAAAATCAAAGGAAAATGCTCGTTAACCTTAGTCTGACACATTTCCTGCAGTCTATTCTAATATCAAACTGAACTTGTCCCACGTGCTGACCAGGCCATCCCTCGCCTCGGAGTTGCCCGGTGAAATAAAATCTTCTCATGGAGCATTTCCCCTCGGGGCGTGCCCTCCTCTGAACTGAGAGAATGGGGAGGCAGAAGTGATCTCGACATCTTTAATGATGAAAACCGAAACAAGGAAATAATTTAAATACACTGGGGGTGGGGGAAAGGGGAAGTGTAAATGCGTGCTCCTGCTGATTAAGATCCCCAGCGTTAGGATGTGTAATGTTGTATGAAGTGCTTAGCTGTTTGAAACCCGGAACGGTTCTACCAAAGGCTCAGTTGAACCTGCATGGAAGTATGTGCAGGTTGGAGGCTTAGTTCTTGTCTGGGTTCTGAATCTTATTTTTTTAAAAGTAAAATGTAACCCAGCTTTCAAAGGTGATTTAAATGCCCCTCTGCAACATTTAAAATACAAGCACCGAATGCAAATCTACCATTTTACTATGTACTAAGCCTGGAATTAGTATTTGTTCAAACTAGTCAAGTTAAAGTGCACACTGCCTTGTCCAGGCTGTGTTTTTAGATCAGGTTAATGTTTTTGTTAGATTGCGTTAGTCCCCATCCTTGAAAACTGAATTCAGAAAAGAGTCTGAGCCAGCTCTTACAGTTTTAGGCAAGCTTCATCTACAGTTCCGTGAGTATTCAACTTACTTTAAAGTTTCTACTATTCCAGTTGGCAGTGCTAGGTCTCTTTTTTCCTTCCAGTTATGATTTACTATTAGCAGGTGTACTGCTGTCTGTAGATGTCTGTAACACCTCTGTTCCTCCTGCATAAGAGAGTAAGAAAGCCAGTTTTCTTTCAAAGTGGCTTTTTTTATGTAACGTAGGATGTGCTAGTGCAGCAAGGAGTATCGTAATTGAGAAGTTTTGAAATTGTTGGAATTGGGGTGTCACTGTACGAAGGAAGCAAAGGTTAACCTAAAAACTGTGTATTTTGGAAAATTTAGACTGCTTTCAGTTAACATTGAAGAGCGACTACGATGTAAATGTATTAGGATTTTCTCTATTGTCTTCTGTGTCGTCCTGAAAACAAGATATTGCATCTCACGAGTCTGATGAATAAATTATAATGGAGTAAGGTTGTTGTTATATGCAAAGAAAGCACTTAATCTCTTCTCCACTGAATCCGTATTCCTTTTGTAGCGTTCATTTTGTTGTAGCAAACGCATACTTTGATCTTCAGGAGCAGAGCGGGACTGCATTATTGATCACGCTTCTGTGAATTCATTGCCCTATTAGAAGAACAGCGTGGTAATGGAAAATAATTTATCAGATAAATTTCTCCTCATTTGCCTTGCTTTAAGTTTCCTAATTTCTCACTTAGTGTTTTCCTCCAAATGCAAGAAGCTTACGTGCAGATCTTGAATGACAATTGGGAGGTTGTATCATTGAGCGATACTTTGTGAATGGCAATCTCTTTTCTGAATAGATTTTTCTAATGCAAGAGTGACTCAGCTATTGGTTTCCTATTTTTTGAATGATCTACTAACAATAAAGGAAAAATCAAAAGCATTTTACAAGTTAAGATGAGCTTACTACTCCGATACTTACTTTCAAGAGCCTCATTTTTAACTTCCCTAGTTCTCCAAAGCACAGAAATGCGAGAGCAAGCTAAATCTCTTGTACAAGGACAACTTTCTTGACCTGAGAATGCAGCTGTTTTTGAAGCAGAACATGTGAGAGAAACTCCTTGCATTTTGGAAATGCATTGTAAGAATGGTACTCGGACAGCCTTCCAAATCAGACACTCAAGTCTGGACGTGAGATTGCATTTTGTCTGTGGAAAAGGTAGTGATGCGATGCCACCACTTCCAGCTTGTATGGAGCATGTGAACACACCCATCTCTCAAGGGACATCTTGGTTTTGAAATGAAAATAAGAGTACGAAGTACTACTATTGGTCTGATACCAGTTGTTTTGTTTCAGAGTACCCCAGCAAAGATACCAAACGTGCCAAAATGTGCGGCACAGTGAATGTGGTACCATGCCAAGCCAGGCTGTCGCTTGTGGAACATGCTTATTCGTGTTACGTGCATGCCCCCACACTTTATTTCCGATCAGATATTCACAATTACAAGTATACTTTGACACTTTTCATTTTCTACGTCTTGCAAATACTCGGAGTACTTGTTCCAATATCTAGTTGTTTCAGCACTGTTCTGCTTACAGATGTTTTGAATGAATTGCGTAAGGTAACGACACCAGGTAAGAGCTAGAGGATGTCCCAGCTAGCAAAAGGGGCCGGGGCTTGCTGAGTAGTTGGCAACTGTTCCTTGCTGAGTGTAAAATAATGCTGAAGGCCTTTGAACAGTGTTACTGCTTTATATTTTTTCTTATCGTGCTTAATGCAGATTTTTGAGAAACTAAGATCTGGGCTTGATACTAAATTTGACTTGGGAGCCTAAAGCTTTCATAAAATGTCCTGACTGTCCGTAAGTCGAGCACCGCTTGTGGGAATGCCCCTCTTTGCAGCACTAGGTCTGAGCTACCAGTGGATGCGTCACTTCCAGACACAGAACGTTTTAAGTAACAGCGGTTACCCCATGCGTTTATCAGTCGTGAGGGCTAATGGAAATAAAAAAGCATCAGTTCCGTTGGTCCGGGCCTACATCAAAGTACACCACACAGCCCATTACAAATGTAGAGTTGCACGTGAGTTTCTGACAACTAAAAGCGTGAAGAGAATTCAGAGTGAAGGTTTAAGTTTTTTGGTTGTACCTGACTCTGCCAGTCTGAATCTATTCATAGCTCTACGGAAATCGTAGAATAGAATTGTTAAGGTTGGAAAAGACCTCCAAGAAATGCAGAACACGAGCTAAACTTCCTGAGGAGCTGCTTTGTTTTCACAAGGAAGTTGGGAAAAGCACTTCAGAATTTGGGAACTTGAATGATTTGTTAGGTACTTATGCTCAATTTTGATCGTGTAATAAACTGCGTAAGAAAGAAAACAGTGGCAGGGGGAGTGAATGCATATGGTTAGCAATGCTTCTTGAAAAAGGAAGTTTATTAGACAATTCATTTGTTTTTCTGTATTTCTCTTCAAAATTCAAAAATACCTCCCTTCCCCCTTCTCTTTTTAACTGTCTAGAAGCTTTTTCAAAAGCAGGGATATTTTAACCTTAAGAACAGAATCTCAAAATCTGTAAATGTCCCACAATACGTTTTGAATCCTTAAATTATCTTATATAAATGAAATGAATGTAATTTTGGTGGAAATGTTTGAGGTCAGAATTCTAATACTTTATAAAAGGTCTACTAAGAAGGCCTAGTGGTGCTGATGCTTTCTGAACTATGACACCACAGCATTTCCATCACTGGTTGTAAAGTGTGTGTTAGTTCCACCAGGAGCACAGGCTCTAGTCCATATGCATTTCTTGCGCTAACTTGGTATAAAATTGTGAATATTTCTGTTTGGATGTGAATTCTAATTTTAAATGCACTGAAACCAAAGGTTTCTGGACATTTTACAGTGCTTTAACAAAATGGTGCTCTGCACCTGTGCGAAGTCCCAAGTGAACAGAAACTTTATATTGTTCAGGGGCTGTTGAATTCTTTAACCTTTATCCTAAAAAGTTATTACCTACAAATTTGATTTATCAGAAGAACATTGCTGCATGCTTTACTGTTCATATAAGAAGTTCTTAGCATCTAGCCTGAAAGACTTAAAAGCATATTCCTTTTTTTAACTGATAAGACTTAAAATTTTGCGTGGAATGCAAATTCAAACCTTTGCATACTTTTTTTTTTGAATTTGTGACTTAAGATTGAAACCTAAATCTTGAAATGTCGTTCCTGAGGCTGGCCTACCAAAGCGTTAAGGTATTACCTTTTTTTGAACATAAGGTATCCAGAAGGTGAGAACAATGGTTTCTCTTTGTATTTATTGTTTCAGCATCATTTGCTCCTTGCTGCGGCGCTGGAGAGCCCCTCTTGCATCCATTTGTTGCTCCTCTCTGAGTATTGCCTTCAGAGGAGCACAGCAGCCTTGATGTGTCACCTAAAACTCTGCAGTGAGAATTAGCTTTAAAACTTGAGGTTTGGCCTTATCTTAACCTCCAAGGTTTTGTTGTCTGCTAGTGCGACTGACGCTGGTTTAAATGTACACTGAATGTTATGCCCACCAGCCAGTGAAAACACCCACGTGCTTTGTGCACGGACATGAAATTCATTCAGTATTGCACCTTTTTTTTAAACAAACAAACAAAAAACCCTTTCAGTAAGATATTCCATACTTCTGACCTCAGCCACAGAGATTTGTGGAGCAGGAGTTGGCTTCCTAAAGTTTGGTCTTTTTTTTTTTTTTGGCCATTTTGTTTTTTGTCCTGGATGACTTAGATGTCTTTCCACTCCATTTTTGTCTGCGGTGTTCTGGGGACTGGCACCACCATCTCTAGGACCAGTACTTTGTGCAGTGAGTTTTACGCACTTTTCCCAGTTTTTATTGAATTGTGCTGCAGCTCCCTGGGATCCTGATGAAAGGCAAGTGGAAAGTGAGGGTATAAGTTCAGGTCCTTGTTATTCACAAATTAAAAGTCTTAATACGCTGCTGTGGTTTTATTTATAACCAGCAGCTCATACGCAGACAGGGTCAAGAAATAACATGCCAGTGAAGCGCACAAATATTTGCACATTCCTGTTCTAGTGTGAAGTAGAATGCAATATTTAATTTGTAGGATTGTGCAATAGCATTGCTGCAGTTAAGTGTCCAGTGGTTTTTATAAATCCTTTCATTCAGGGTTTCGTAATGCCGTGGAGAGGTTTTTGTGTGGCTTAAGCTTGGCATGGAAATGGCCTCCTTGTCTAATGTGTTTTGAACTAAATTAAAAAGTTATTCTCAAGTTACCCACATTTCTCTTAAGTTCTTCAGCTTGCTTAGCAAAAGTAATTCCTAAAGGCAAGCACAGTCTGATGGCCTAAACCAGCGATTTTTAGCTTGTGATTTGTGGGCTCCTGAAGTCCACTGGAGGGCTGACAGGGTACCTGGGAAGTCTGCACGTGTAGGTTGATCACACGCGGTTTTGTACACCGGACTTGGAGATGTTAGGAGAGAACATTGTTGTGAGTCGTGGTCAATGACTTTTAACTAAGTGACGTGAGCAGAATTAAAATTTTTACTGGGCCTCTGTATTTAAAAATTCAAAAACTTATTTAGGCTTTAATAAATGCACTGAGCATTGATGGTTCAGTGCTGCTGAAACGCCATCGAGATACTGTGCCAAATAGGATCAACTAATGACACAGATCAAAAAGGAAGTTTTCTGTACCTGTATGCACTTTTCAGGTAGAACTGTAAGGTCTGATTAAGGTCCGACATCTTCAATATCGTAATAGATTTGAACGGTACATCCCCTGTCCTTAAACATACTCTTTTTTTTTTGACGATCTTCTTGAAATTGAGATAGTTTCCCTAGTATCACTGGCTGACTGTCCAAAACAGGTCTGGGACCTGAATTTCAGTTGTTTGTATGAGGGCATGTCATCTTACTGCAAACTGATCATAGACCTACCGGATTAATCGGTAGCTAACCGGAAAATCATGTTTCTTTAAGCTTTAAAGAATCTTTTAATAATCTAAAACTCACCTATTTTGATATTGAAGGAAAAGACCGTACAATATAGCATTAACAATTTTATTTTTACCTGCTGGGATCATTCTTGTCTTGTTTTTGCTTTAATCTCTCTTAAGCACAGGGACGAAAGTCTTACCCTTCCTTGTGTTTTATTCATTAGATATGAAACGAAAATTTAAATAAAGGTTTTATCTCCTCAGTTGCTCTGGGTTCCCTCCTTCCCTTCCCTGCTGGCACAACAAGGGTCTCCCCAAGTCTTCACCGGGGGTGTTCTGCTTCAGCTGTGACCTGTGGGATTGTCTTGTAATGATTTGGTCTTTCTTACAACTAAATTGGAAGCCCATGTGAAAAATACCGAGAGCCAAATTTTGGAGCCGGGTTTGTGAGCTGCCTGATGGTAATTGAATCCTTTTCTCTAGCTTTCTCTGGTGGTTGTGCAGTTACTATTGTACCCTTAAAAGGAACTGTGAAATAATATCACTGAGCTGGAAAAGGGCTGCAGAGTCTGTCTGCAGTGAACTTCTCCAACTTAAGCAATGAAACAACACTTCCAAACTTTTCCTCGCTTGTAGTGTCAGCAGCGTGGAATCGGGTCGTGAAGCCTGGTTCTTTTGGGCTTGGGTGGTGGTATGAGTGATAAACGTTTGTAGGGCGTAATTTGGCTTACAGGATACATGTAACTGATAATACCCCCATAACCCACTAAAGCAGCAGGACACTATGTCTTAAGTAAGCAGAACTTGGTCTTGCAACCGAAACATAGCCAGGTGGCATTCCTCTTCTAAAGCACATGCTTTGGTTGTGTCAGTGCCCCGATACATGGACCGTGACCTCAGGAGTTAACGTAGGCTCTGCTGTCAGAACAAATAAGCACAAATTGTTTGGGGAAGATGAGACGGGGTGGGGTGCCAAGCCTTAATTCCCCCAAATCCCCAGGACCATGCTCTGGGGACTTGCCCCTGCCCTTAACCTGCATTGTTGGGCTTTTGGCCCCGTGCTGCCGCACCTCCCATCCTGCTATGGGGTTGTCACTGCCACCCTGCACTGAAGCCTGCAGGCTGCAAACGAGGGAAATGAGCTCGTTATCCTTGGTAGGACAGAGGAACGAGGGAAATGAGCTCGTTATCCTTGGTAGGACAGAGCGACGGCTCGCTTTCTACAAAGGATCTTCAGTCGTTATTTTACCCTTGGCCACTAACCTCGTGCGTAATGTAGAAATGCCATAGATAAGTACCCACGTTAACGTACTAATGAGTTGCCTGCCTTGAGTGATTTGTTGTGGCATCTAACTGCTTCTTCTCTTCCTTCCTTTTTGTCACCCTGCAGTGTTCTGTGCCAAGGTCTTTGTGGCTAGGCTGCTCCAACCTGGTAGAGAGCATGTGCGCACTGAGATGCCTGCAGAGCATGCCCAGTGTCAGATGTCTCCAGGTGCCTTTCTTCTTTCTTGTTGTAAATGTTATGCGTATGCTGTTGAACATTGTTAAACTCTCAGGACTCTGTTTAATCAAATTGTTAAGTCTGCTAAATGTTTTTTGTGCATCCTTTGCTGAAACCTTCTACTTAACTGCATTGTAGGAGTGCACCTTAAGAGGGCTTTCTGTACAGTAGGTTCTCTGCGGGAGGGGGAGAGCTTTTGTGTTTTATTGCCTGTTTACTGAAGTTGTGATATAAGTAGCATAGTTGTGCATGTTGCCTGCTATGTTTTGCTTTCTTGTTTAATTTAAAAAAAAATATGCAATGAGCTTTGCCATTTCTCTTAAATTGCAATGAACTGCATAGCCTGTAATATTTTTGTGATTTAATGTAGAAAGGATAAGCTTTTTACTTTCTACCAAGTATGATCCTGGTTACAGCCTTACATTTAGTCGTTGCGCAGGCCTGAATGCAGAGTAGTTAGCCCGGAGTCGGGGAGCCTTTTGGGTTAACAGAGTAACTCAGCCTCTTAACTGCTAAGAAGGGAAGAGCAAGGGATGGGGGTCACTCCGCACAGAAGATCACTAAATCAAGCTCTGTTGTTTTGCTGCTAGTAAACAGTTAAAGCTGGTCCTGCGTAATTTATAGATGGGGGATTTGCTTGTGTTTCTTTACAGGTGTGGGAGGGATTGAAAAAAGATAAATAATGAAAAGGAGATTTTGATACCAGTGAAGTTCTCACCTCCCAGGATGTTTACCTTGGAAAGTAAATGTATAGTTACTCTGTGGCACTTCCTGAAGTGTTTCTGAATGTAAAGTTTTTAGCAGAACATAATTATTATTTAATATTAGTATCTTTTCGAACACGATAGCATTACTCAGTGGTTCAGTCTTTCATGTGTACAAAACAAATGCTTAAGTTTTCATTCACAAAGCAATTTCTTTTAAGCAAATTGAGTTTTGTTTGCAGCCAGTACATTTAAGTTCAGACACTGGATAACATGAATGTCTTGCCTTAGAGATTAACTGTGTGTTTAAAAACCTCTCCTCTTGCATGCAAAATGTTCTGGCAAATTTACATTTCAAATTGAAGTTTCAGATTTTCTGTTAAAATACAACCGTTTTCTGTTTGACTGCTTTGTTTTCAATTTTGAAATACTATTTTGCAGGGAAAAAAAACGTCCAAGATAAATGTATGGGTGGTTAATAGAACCTTATAGAAATTGGCGCTGCATCATGGGCAAATCATGGATATCACAAGTCATGACTGTGCAAGTCACGGAGGTTTGGTGCCTGTCTTGGGAATATTTGCAAGCTAGCTCTAGTATGAGACCTTTCTGCTCTCTTTCCCCGATCCTCAACACTCACCCTCTCGTTGGAAAAGTAAAATAAAACTTTCAGGAATGGGAATTGCTTTTTTCTTGTGGTACCTGACCTGTCCATGGCCGAAGAGCATCTCAGAGCTGTGCAGCAGGCGCTCGGAGCTGAGGTGGCCGGTGGTGCTGGGGGGCCCCGAAGCCTTTCCAGCCCTTCCCAGTTTGTCGCTTACTCCTAGCTGTGTCGAGCGGTCGGAGGACAGCTTCAGGTTAGGGGCAGTTGTGGCGTCAGTAACGGTCTCAGAAGCGGTGCCTGTCCGCCCTGGTTTGGTGGCTGCACGGAGGCCGGTCGGCCTGCGCGGCCCTCCCCAGCCCGGGCAGGGGAGCTGGAAGGGCTCGGTAATAGTGTTCACCTGAATTAACGGTAAACCTCTTTAGTATGGATGGTTTTTTTCCTCTTAAAGCATCTGTTGGCAGGTGCGTGGTAGTTTACCACATACCACACTTCTGGAGACCTGCTACCACCCAGCAGCGGCATCATTAAAAACCGTGGCTAACGAAGCTGTCAGGTCAGGATGTGTCACTTGGAAAACTTTGTCAAAGGTGTGTTGTTTTCAGGAGTTGTTGCAGACCTGCCAGCTGTAATGCCAGTCATCTGAGACAGACCAGTTAGTTTGTGCAGGCCTCCTGCTCCGTGTGCCTGGAGGAATATAACGTTCCCAGCATGTTTTAAACTAGATTAGTAGCAGTTTGTGTGGCTAACAAATTCTAGTACTAAATTACATCCCAGCAAGTGTAAGCGCGTTGTTGAAGCTGGTGGGATTGCTTTGAGGCTGGCCGGGTGCATGGAGAGCAGCTGTTTTGTGTGCCCGGCCCGTTCCCCTCGTGCCTTCCTGCTGGCCGGGCCCTGTGCCGAGAGGTGGAGAGGGAAGGCACAGAGGGTTTGGGTTTTAATTGTGTTCCGAAGTAGAGGTCTTGTGTGTGTGTGGAGAAGTTTGATTTTTGTTTTGTGTGTAGAACTTCAACCTGGAGTAAGAGTTTTTGAATCTCTTAGAAGCATCTGTGAGAGATATTTTAAGAAAAAAAAAGTTCTCCTTTCAGGCGTGTGACTCAGTGATGTCCCAAGGGGAACTTGGAAGTGAAAGTGGCACCAGCTGTCTTTCCCCATTTTTTATTTTGGCACTGTGACTTGCCCTTTGTTGTTTTTTAAGCTGTGAGCCCGTGTTTAGAAACAGGTAGGGCGCATATACCAGGAGGTGTGCGATCATTCAGGTCGAGCAATGCTGATGAGCAAGCTTAAGGAGGGAAATAGAGAAGCCCTTCAGTGATAGGAAGAAGTTTTTTGGGTGTTGTATCACCTGTCCGTACGTGTTGTGTGTGGAGAGCAGTTAGTGATGACCAGAACGAGGAGGGAGCCCTAGCCTGAACTCTGGAGCCTCTGCAGAATGCCTTCAGGATGCTCTGCCCAGTCCCAGCTCTTGCCAGAACATGGGGGCTCCGAGAGTGCTTGGTCTGTCCGCTACCTGGACGAAGGCAGCAGAGGTTAGGTTTACCCCTGCCTTTTCACAGTACTGTCAGCAGTCATGAAACCCAACTGGGCTCTTCTGAAATTAAGCTGTAACATTTAAGCAGAGATCCCCTGATGCCAGTGGATTGGATGGCAGCATTACAGTTCTTTACAATTAGTTTCATAGAATAGAATGGCTTGGGTTGGGAGGGACCTTAAAGATCACCCAGTTCCAACCCCCTGCCATAGGCAGGATGCCACCCACCAGATCAGGTTGCTCAGGGCCTTGTCCAACCTGGCCTTGAACACCTCCAGGGATGGGGCTTCCATCTCCGGGCAGCCTGTTCCAGTGTCTCACCACCCTCTGAGTGAATAATTTCCTCCTAACCTCTAATCTAAATCTCCCCTCTCTTTGTTTAAAACCATTCCTCTTTGTCCTGTCAATACCTGACAGAGCAAAAGGTTGACCTCCATCTTTCTTATAAGCCCCCTTTAAGTTTTGAAAAGCCACAGTGAGGTCTCCCTGAAGCCTGCTCTTCTCCAGGCTGAACAGCCCCAGCTCTCTCCTCCTTTCTTCACAGCAGAGCTGCTCCAGCCTCTGATCACCTTTGTGGCCTCCACTGGACCCGCTCAGACAGCCCCACGTCCTTGTGCTGGGGGCCCCAAAGAAAGAGCCCCCAGGATACAGTCGTATTTTGTATTCTCTGCTTATCTCATGCAGTGAAATACCTGCTTTGTTTCTACAGTTTTCTGGACACATTTTTCCCCTCTGTTTTCTGTTAGCTGTTAGTGAATGGAGAGAGAGACGTAACTAAATAAAAAATAATACCTGTTGTGGTATTGAAGTTTGCTTTCATTCTTACTTTCATCATAATGAATATTGTTTGGAAATAGTCCTTGACACTTACTGTCACTTGTTATTGTTGTATTAAAAAGTGTATATTAAACGCCAGTTAATAATGATTGAAATTACTATAGATTCAGAGGGCTTGTTTTTAACTACTTAATTATCTTTAATATCGTTTTTGTACCAGGAGCTTAGCATTATGAACACACTTGGATTCAAATAGCTGCTGTTTTCATCCTTTCTTTGATATGGATTTGACTGCACGATTAAAGCATCCCGCTCTCTCATTTAGGTGTTGGTAACTTGTATTTAGAGAAACTGGTTCTGTTACCAGTTGTGTAATGCAACCCTGAGCATCCATCGCCTCCTGTAGCTTCATCCTCATGAAGCTTTGCAGTGGCCTTGAAAATGCTGTGCCATGCTAATGTGGGAAGCAGCTCCAGCAGCGCTGTCACGCAGAGAGGCGCCCGGTGTTCCGAGCTCTGCAAGTAAACATCCCCAGCCTAAATTGAAGACTAATCATAAGACAAGAGAAGATAAGTACTCAAATGGCTCTCTTTGAATTGTTGCATAATGTAGGATGTGATGAAATCAGGCTTGGGGAATAAATTATTAGGTAGATGTAACAAAATTTATCTAGTAACCAAATACTGCTCAACCAACTGCTTTCTCCTCCTATTTGGTTACACCTCTTTTGTTGCTTTTTTGAAGTGACCGTAGTATATCTCTTCTAAAACTGGGCTCAGATTCCTCCTGCGTCTCTTATTTACTCACAACCCCCAATGTGTTTTTTCTACACCTTTTCATTTATTGTTCATAAATCGTTCAGCCTTCAGTATGCAGTGTCCTGCTCTTCCCTTTTTGTTACAGAATCGTCTAGGTTGGAAGAGACCTCCAAGATCACCTGGTCCAACCTCTGACCTAACACTACCAAGTCCTCCACTAAACCATATCACTAAGCCCTACATCTAAACGTCTTTTAAAGACCTCCAGGGATGTTCCCGCGAGGTGTACGTAGGTGGAAGCATTAAGAGAGCACACCTCGCTACAGGAGTGATGGACTTCCAGAGCTCACCGCGTGCTCCCAGGGCCTGTGAGAGCCTTCTGTGCTGTGCCTGCCCCTTCTGGCCCTGTGCACAGTGCCGTGCCCAGCTGTGATGTTCCCCTTCTCTGCGGTTTCCTTCTCCCATCGTGTGTCCTGACGGTGGGCAAGCAGTAGGAAGGTGACATTGACTGAGTTCTTGCCAGCGTTGTCCCTGCTTATAGATTAAGACGGGAGTGTATTGATTTACTCTCCATAACTGGAAGCTGTCTTCACAAAAACATGGTCTTAAAAGCCTTTTGAAGTGGCCAATTCATAATTTATTACTGTTTAGAATTTGCAAGTGGAACTGTGGAGCATTAGGTTTTAACATTTATTTCACAGTTGTATTCCCTGCAAAGGAAATTATTTTTTAGCAGTAAAGCATCTCAGTGCCATCGCAGCTGAGCTAGGGCACAAAGAAAGTTTAATTTATTGATCGGATGCAATTCAGCATTAGCTTGCTGAAGCTTCTGCTTGTTATTCTTTACTAATTCTGAATTTCTGTTGGTTGATGTTTCTATTCAGATAAGGCAGAAGTACAAAACTGCAAAGCATAACTGGAAGAAATTGTATTTGAAAACTAAATTCTGATTTATTGTTGTGAAAACTTCAGCATCTTTTTTATAGCTGTACTGACTTTTTTCAAAGTACAAATTCAGATACAGACATGAAGCCGTATTCCTAAAATCATGCCGAGCGCAGTAGATGCGTTCTACTAAAACCTTTTCCTACAGTGCATGAAATCACAAATTGGAAAGTGATTAAGAGCCTGTCAGTGCGGAGTCTGCATCCTTCTGAAAATGTTATTCTTCTACGCAGCTGTTAAAGGGAGTTGGAGTAGCCAGACAACTGCTTTCCTTCGTCTGTTCGGTTCGAAATCATTTACAAATACTTCTTTGACATGTCTTCTGGTATTTTGCCTCAAAACAGTGGGACTGTTAGCATTCCCTTTTGGAAGCAGTCCAACAGGTCCATTAAAAAAGAGAAGCGTATTGAATTCCTTTTTTTTGAAGGACCAGAGCGTTCTCTCCAATATCTGGAATACTCGTGCCTGTCCCTCTGCGTTAAACAGACTTCTTTCTGAGACAGAAAGCTGTAAAACGAAGGATTGCATTTGTAGAAGCGATTGCAGATATCAGCACGGGATGCCTTCTTGTGCAGTGAGGTGCCCTGAGTTGTGAAGTCTGTAGGTCTGGTGTAAAAACATTCACTTTTCTCCCCGTTACTCAGGAGCGGTACTGCCCGGCAGAGGTGTTCTTGTGCTTGAAGCTGGCGGCTCTAAATATTGGTATCAATCTGGATTGTCTTCAGCAGTTTCTCATGTTGTCTTTTTTTTTTTTTTTTTTTCCAGTTCTTAGTATCTGTTACAGACCCTGGGGGCTGGTCTCGGTTTGGTGTTAGCCACATGTGCTGCGACTGCGAGGTTCTGGCAGAGGGTGGCGTTGCCTTGTGCCCACTGCGGTGCCCGGCCGTGCTGGCGGCCCCGCTGCGCCGTGCCCTGGTGTGGCCGGGCTGTTCTGGTATGGGGTCCCCAAAAGTGGGCCTGGGGCTTTGGGTGTGGTCTCACCAACGGGATAAGTCTGTGTAAAAGGCAGAGATTGGGGGGATTCGAGGAGAGGTTTATTATCTGAAGGGAGGTGTTGGGATAAGCACTTCCCATTCCTTGTGCATCTGAGTGCTCCAGTTTTACGACTACTTATTGAGGAAGCCTGCTTTTCCGCGGGGGCTCGGAGAGACCTTCTCTTTATTGGGTCAACTCTTAGTGTGTGTTTTTAAGCAGAAGAGTGGTTACTTGCCAGATTACCGTAAGCATTATCCAATGACCTGGTGTGGAGCTACGAACCAGAGCTCGTCCTCTGCGGCCTCCCTGAGGGAGGCACAGCGTTTCCTGGTGTCGCAGGGCTGGCGTACGGACCAGGGATCTGTAAGCTGGGGTCCCACATCTCCCCCGCCTTGAAATGTCGCTGCCACATGCAGCTTCAGAAGCGTTTTCATGGCACAGCAGGCACCTAGTGTGACACTGGGGCTCAGCCACTTGTGGCTGAGCTCTGCCGAGTGGGTCCTGTTGTGCTCATCCTGCTTGGCAGCAGCGGTGCCTGCAGGCGGGAGGCGTGGGGCACGTTGGGCTCTCGGAGCTCTGCCGCCTGCCCAGCCCCCAGCTCCCTTGTTTGCTTTCTTCCAAATACATGAGAGGGCTTTTTTTTTATTGTTTCCAGCCCTTTTTAGAGCGTGCTAAGGGTCGTACTCTTCATCTGTGAGCTCCAGGCTTGCTTGAACAGCAGAGCGAGTCCTTCAGGAGCCTGTGTTGCTTTCTAAACAGCTTTTGGAGTTACTGTACCTATGGCTCTTTAATTGGTGGGCAGTTCTCTCATCTTTGGTTTCTTTTCAGGAGCTGTCAGTGTTCCAAAATTAGTCATCTTAATCCATAATTTTTATGATAGAAAACTGATGGAGATCAGAAGCAAGCGGTAGTTCTTCGACTCCCTGTTGTGCTCTCAGTAAGCTGCAGTCTGCTGCAGAAGAGACCTGTAAATGTAGGGAAAATCATGTGAGCTTGGAGATCCAGTCCTTATTCACTTGCTAACGTACCTTTTGCTAGTGTTTCTCCGTTGTACTGTTTGGAGATGCCTATCTTCTCAGACTGGGAAGGATGTGTCCCTAAGGAGGCAAGCACATTTCTCAGCCATGGATTCATGCATCAACACGAGATGCTAGACCTTGCTTCAGCAAATCCCAAGCCACAGCTTATCTGTGCAACAGATAAGCATCATTTCTAGCATAAATTTATGTTCCGCAGAAAAGCTAACACAGTCACAGTAAGCCTGATACACTTCACAAGGAGTGGGCCTGAGCTGTTATTCCTGATAGCTCGTACGTTGCATCTGCAGGAGGACTGCATCTTGGAGCGGAGGGATGGAGTTAGCCCCACCTTGATGTGCAGGCTTTCTCAGCCTCCTTTGGAAAGGACGTGGGTGTTTTTGCTGTCTGCCCCTGTTATGGTGCAAAGAAATTTGCTAAGTAAACTGCCTTGCTCTTCAGCCTGCCTTCTAATAATGCCATGCTTAAGCTGGGAGAGAGCGAAATCTTTCTTAAGAAGGGGAAGAGGAAACGCAAGGCAGTCAGTTCCAGGTATCTTTGATGCAGTCCTCTTCCTTGGAGATATTTGCTCTATCACGCTTCAAAGAATTTTCAAGGAAACAGGGCAAAACATGCAAATATTTCTTGCTAAGGTGACAATTAAATTCATGCAGGAACTTCACACAACACTGGCAGACTTCTTGTCAGAGGCGTCACAGGCAGGAGGATCAGATCCCTTGCTCGTGGAGAGCTGAGCAGCAGGCTTGATACAGTATTAGTAATGATTTTACAGGTATAAATAGTACTAGTCTTGATGAGACTGGTCATTGTAAGGACGTTCATTCATTCTTTCAGTGTTAGCAGGCAGGACATCACCAGGATTTTCTTGGTCTCCTTCATTTTTGTCTGACAAGTTGGTCTGGAGGTCTTCAAGGCTTGGCACAAGAGAGTTCTCGCATGCATGGTGTGGGTTTTATGATTCTTTGAATTGGTGATAGCATCTAAATAAACCAAAGGAGGTGTCAAAGTCAAGGATTTGATGGCTGCCTACAAACCCCATAACAGGGCTGAGCAAATCTTACAATACCCAGCTGGCAGCTACGGAAGATGTGGTGTAGCAGAGAACGAAGGAACTAAAACCAAAACCTTTTACTGCTTTGCATAATATTTCTGTGGCAGAATAGTCGTGTTTGCAAGCCTCCACTATGAAAAGGCACAACTTTGTGGCCCAGAATGGTCTCTTGCTGCTTTGGACAAGGTGGTTTTAACAAAAACTTCAGAAGTTTTTGTTGACTCTCTTGCCCTAGAGAAATATTGGTGGTTTTAATCCCACTTTTTCACTAACTTTGTAAGTACTGAACTCTGTTCGATGGCATTGGGCTGGCACTTAGAGATTTTTACCTGTTGAAGCTGAACACTTTGCTTTTGAATTCTTAAATGCTTTTAACGTTCTTCAAGTTGAAGAACTTTATGATACATACTTTATGATACAATTATTAAGCCAAAATCTGGCTTAATAATTTAGCCAGGGATGGTCTGAACTACACTTACTGAATAAACCTGTTTTATTGGCATCTCTTCCACTCATTTTTTTAAATAACTTCGAAATATTTACTATAAAGTATATGGATGCAAACATCCTTTGTGTCTGTGGACACTTCAGCTGTTCTACTAGAGACTTGCAATTGAAAAATTCTTGTCAAGAAACCTGCTTGTTGTAACTGATAAATGGTGAATATCACGGCACCAAATGTACTAGGGGCCAGCATTCAAAGAGGAGTTTAAATTTAACACAGGATATATGAAAAGATCTAAGTATTAAAAAAAAAAAAAACACAAAACAACTAATGAATGACAGTGGGATTTAAAATTCTCTCCTTATATGATATTCCATAGCTCGTAGTTAAATGTCCTGTTCGAAAAATGACTTGAACAAGGGTTTAGTGAAGGTATCTTTAGAATAGTGCACGTGATTGCAGAATTTGAATGCACGCAGGGACTTGCTTTGGAAAATCACAGTCCTTCTGTCTGTTAAGCTTTTGAAGATATTTGAACTAGAGGATTTATTCAAGACATAATACCAAAAAATATTTGCTATAATCTTACAGTAATCCAAGTACACCTAGGCTCAGTTTGTTAGAGCAAATGTGGACTGAAAGTCTTGAGCATATATACAAGTGTGTGTTCGGAGAGAAACAGTGAGGACTGGGCCAAATACCTTCAAATTCAGTGTCTAAATAGTAAAAATGCAGGATGCCTGGTGCTCATAAGTGCCTGTAGATACACTTTACGTTAACCTGAAGTATCTATTAAATTCTCCATAAGCCGTGTTAACCTCAAAGTTATCCTTCAGTGCAGCGAGCTGGAAGCAAAAGCCCTTTCAGGTTCCAGACCAGGAGGTGAAATCCATAGCTGGCACTTTGCATGGTGCTCTCTTTTTGCTCAGAAGTAAAAGAAGCGTCGAGCAGTTTTCCTACAGAAGTGACATCGAACCCAAATGTCTTCAGCAAGTAAGGAGATGATTGCTGGCCCGCCGCAGCAGTCACAGCTTTGCCTCCCAGGCTTCGTTGCACAACGTGTTGGTTTCGGCTGCGACGCTGCCGCTTCGCTCTGCTGCCCGTTGCAACAGCTCACCTCGCAGTTACGGCGGTGCGCAGGGTGTGCTGTAACGTAAAGTGAATCACTGATGTGATGGATTAAAAATAATCCTCCCAAAAGGGGAACCTGGGACGTTGGGCAACTCTTCTCCCCGCTCTCAAATCCTTTTCTGTAGAGTCTTAGTGATAGGCTTTTTCTCTTAATGAACTGTAACTTGCAGTTGCAGGGAGAAGTGGTGCTGGCCTTCAGAGGTCAGGAGCATTACACATCCATTATGTAAATCATGTGAAACCTAAATTAGGCAATTGCACATTCCTTTTAATACCTAGATAAAATCATCACTTGAATGTAGGGTGTCTGGCTAACCCCAGACAAGGCTGAGTGGATACTTGCAAAAAAAATAATTTGAGTATTCTTTTTTTAATCTCCTTTATTACTTGAAGGCTTCTTTCTTTAGCCGAAGTTAGTCTGCAGCCTGTCCTTAATAGAAGGTTTTCTCAAGGCTTTTGGTTGCTTGTATTACAAGTGATTACAAAAACACATTGAAATGGGGAATAAGCAAAAAATTGTGTTTCAGACGCTTAGTGATTAGGATTTCATGGATTGATTATTGCTTCATTAGTTGCCAAATCTGAAATTCACTGCCATGCATCTTTGGAGGAAAAAAATGGACTTTTTATTGAATATTTAATTCTGGTGGCTTCTTTTTCTATAGTTTTTCTGTGTGCAAATTTGTTTCCTCCCACCCTTCTATTTTGCAAAAGACAACTATCTGAGGATACTGAAGATGTGTATTCTGTGATTTTATTGTTTCAGGCTCCTCAGTGTTTTTCAGTAAACTAACTTCTACAAAAGAAATAATAATATTGAAATCTCTTCAAAATGTGGTTGAAGTTCTTCTAATGACAGTGAATTTGGGGCTGTGGACTTGTAGTGGTTTGGAGTTGCTTATTTTTAAATTATTCTTCAGCTCCGTGTGCTTCAGCATGCAGCGTGTGTCACTCAGCCTGTTTCTGTGGGCTGGAAGCGGGTGTCCATGGCTCGTGTGCCTCCTTCCAGCTTGTTTTCAGTGAGGGCTGACGGGTTGCAGAGAACTTCTCCGGATCTTAGGGAAAGAAAAGGTTATGAGCATCAACCAGTGCCTGTATTCAGTGGTGCTGGGCATGGAAGAAGAATGGATCGGGTTTTTAAGAATGACTTACTGATCTGCATCTTTTTAACCAACTAAGTTCTTTCTGATGCCCCTTAATGTCCAGTTCTTGGTACCGCAGCTTAGGCACCTTCGTGCTGGGAGTCGTCTTCGTCTGCTGTCTGGCGCGGTGAGGTAACTAAATTTGGACAGAGCTGCTTTCACATGGAACCAGCAGCAGAAATCCGAGCCTAAATTCCCTCTGGGAATCTAGGAATAACCCTAGAAGTATTTTAACTTTGCACCGGGCAGCCAAGTTACAAATATATTTAATCTTAACAGAGGCTAATTTATTTTCGATGAATCTGAAGCCATCTAATGATGCCCCGATTACCAGCTTCATCTGAAATGTGCTCCCGAGATGCTCCTCATCCTACCATTAATCTGAAAAAACTTTTAATCGGGGTAGTTGTGTTAGGGGATGGTGTGGTGTGTGCTTTGCCGTGTTCACCCCCGAGTGCGTTGTGGAGCAGGGTGGCTGGGGCTTGGCCTCCCCTGCCCAGGGATGTCCACGTGGTGCTGATGCTCTCTCAGACCTGGTTTGTAGGGGCTGCGGGCTGGCCCCGAGTTCCGTACTTAGCTTGTGGCGCTCCTGGGGAAGCGGTGTGCTGCGGGGACGGAGTCAGCTGCTGCCTGAGTGCCCAACGCAGCCCTTCCCAGGCTCTGGTGGGCTCGTTCGAGCAGGCTCCTAAATGGCGTGTTCCCCTTCTACAGGTTGTGCCGTGGGAATAGATGAGTGGATCTTGGGGGGTTTCTTTGCCTCTGCTCTGGAAGGGAGAAAAGGCACGGTGGGCTGAAGCCAGTGTTTTCTTGTCGAGTTTCCATTTGTGATGGTTTTGTTGTAGTTTTTAATAGGAAATAACAGCTTTACATAGGGCATAGAAGCTAGGGGACTCTTCTGCAAGTATTGAGACGGTTTCTCAGACAGTAAATGCTACTTACTGTTTGATTATACAAAAAAAGTAAGTTTGACTTATCTAATCCTCCTAAATGCCTAACAAACCACAATTATTTGGGGTCAGTTGCATAGATGCAAGTGGTCTGAATAAATGTGTAGTGTGGGACTAGTGCCCGTGCTGCAGTGGAAGCTCAGAAAACATGTTGCATTTCTTCGGGAGTTTGAGCAAGTTCCTTTAGAGATGACACGAGGCAAAGTTTCCCTCGAGTCCTAATCGTGTGGAAGGAAAACTGACTTGGTGCTGCAGTAGGATTCGAAGTGCAATGGGCTCTAGTTCTGGAGCTTAGTGGTGGTCTGTGGGGAGAAATGAGTCTGATGAGCCACGAGCAATATTGTTAGGGCAAAACCAGTCGTAGTGTTCTAGATGAGAGCTTGAGATGACTTCAAAATGAAAAAAGAGGGTGAAAAAAAGAGAAAAGAAATCAGTGTCTTGCCCCTAGCGTGTGTACCTTTGTACAGCTAGTTAGTCATAGCCGTATTTCTAATGTTTCTGAAGTGAACGTTTCACCGTTAAAATGAGTATGTGCAGCTGGAATGAATTTCTTTTGGAGTACTCATAGTCTAGAGCTGCATAGGTTAATCCAGCAATCGTTGGGACTTGAGTAGTAGGAATGGCAGCAATGCCGATGATAAGCCCGGTGACTGCTTTGAGGCACTATTCAGGCACTGAGGTCTCTGCCCAGGGCAGCAGTGTGGCTCGCTGATGTGCCGCACGCACGCCGTGCCTGCCAAAGGGCCGTCCGGTCACGGGCATGGACCCCGACAGCCGAAACACATGTGGCGCTTGAATCTGAACGTCTGATTAAACCCAAACCTCAGCCGGGCTGGCAGTCCAGCTGGTTAGAAAATAAAGCTCATTTCCAACCAAAGGGCGAGCGCGATGGGCACACGGCGAGGTGAAGCTGCCGAGGTGAGGGGAACACGTGGAAGGCACCACGTTGCCTGCCCTCATGCCTCACTGCCAGCAGCTGGCTTCATCGCCGCCTCGGCCCTGCAGCTCCCAGCTGGAGCTAGGTGAGCCTCAGCATAGCCCCCAGGCGTTGCCTGTCTGGGTTTCAAACCATTTTCTGTTTTTTTAGTACACTGATTCCGTGTGAAACTGCTCCATCCTGCTCTGAAGGCAGGCGTAGAGGAAGCGATCGACATTTATACTCGGTGAGGGCTCAACACCTTTGCCCGCAGAGAAGGGCTCTCACGCCGTATGAGTTTTGCGGCCTTGGTGGCCGGGCACTCAGCGTGGTGAGGACTGCCTGATCCCATCGCTAAATTACCCAGTTCCCTGCTCCTTGTCCCCGTAAGTCCAGCGCGTTGAGGCGGGATGGGTACGGGCAGGTTTTGGTCACTGACTCCTGACACCCAGAAAATGAAGAGCGTAGGGTGCGTTAGGAACGGTTGTGCAAGGAGTGGTTCAGACGCAGCCCCGCGGTACCTGCTGAGGTAAGCCCTCCCCTAAGAAGTACAAAGCTATTTCATATTTAAATAAAAGCTGGGGATGGACAACTTAAATTGTCTGCCAGATCAAAAGCATCCTCCCTGTCTAATTTTAGAATTTCCACCTGCTGTTGCAAACCCTGCATGTCTCTCGGGAATGCAGTAATTGTTTTTTCTTGTAACATCCATTCCCTGAGTGAAAATGCACGCACGCTGGAAAACAGCTGGTAATTTGAACAAGAGGAGCAGTTTTCTTGTTACAACCTAAACTGACTGCTAATTCAATCAGTAAACCACGTTTTTATATTAACCTTTATGAAAACCTGTATTACACTCTTCCTGAAGTCTTAAAAGGCAGCGGAGTGGTTTGCCTTTACAGTTCTTCAGCGGTTGTGCCTTGTGGGTTGGGGTGCGAGTTGCCAAATGAGCGGCTCTGTGGGACAGCTCCAGACCCCGCTGCCTGCCCGTGGAAAGGACGCGGCATCCCCAGGAGTTTGGGGATCGCCCCAGAGCCCTTGTTTAGTGTTTTGTGGGGTTGGATCCGAATAGTTATTCTGAACTTCTGCTTGTTTCAATGGAATTTAGTTTTGAAAACAAGTGATGTAGCTTAGTCCTCGGTGGACCCAGCCCACGTTGACTTCTGAAATTAACTTCATGTTAGGCCAGAGGTGCTAAATATTAAGAGCTATGTATTTTGTGACGATGAGCAGATAAATTTTGCAGAGAGGGAAGACAAAAAGGCTGATGCTTTAGAAACAGTTAAGTAGTGGTGCCAATTGCCAGTCATCAGAGCATTCATGATCAAATGGGATAACCTGTTTGACATGTGTAGTGTTTAATACCCGTTTCTCTCCTTTTAAGCCTGCAAAATAACTGTTCTAGAGCATTTAAATGAATAACAACTTGAGATTTTCTGAGCAGAGACAGGAGCAGGTGATTGCTGGGCACTGGGGGCTCTTCCAGACCAGGGCAGTACTTCCAAAAACCAAGGCCCCTGTGAGGTGTGAACATGGCTATGTAAAAGCATCAGGTATCTGTTAAAAATGTCGTTCCTGCAACCTGTGGTCAAGCTAGTGTTTGTTTTTAGATGGTTATCCAGTTTGTGTTTGAAGTGTCTCTGGTACCGAATCTTCCTGCACGCTTTCTGGTGGTTAGTCAGAGGCTAAGTAAAACCGGCGCTTTATTTTCAGTCCGAGGGTTTTCTGCTAATTTTGCCTTCAGCTGTTAGATCTTGGTAGACTCTCTTAGTATTTCAAGTATATTTTTGGTTGGACTTCTAGCAATAACTACACTAAAATAAACCTGGCAACTAGGAGACCAGCTAGCTAGGTAAGAACTGAAGGGTACTGAGCTCGATTTCTGCGGGTACCCAATGCTTACATAAACAGTTTAATTTAAGCTGAAACAAGCAATTGTTAATGCAGATGCCGAATATAGATATGGCCATATTCAGCTGAATTAACTTTTAATTCAGTCAAAACCCTTCAAGTTGAACTCCATGAACCTTAGAGCTTTGTCTTTGAAGTGCTTTATAGTGATGGTGGCCAGCGGACTAAGACTTTTCTCTACCATCAGATACTTTCAGAAACTTTATTTGGGAAATTATTTGGACAAGGGCTCCATTTTCTACTTTTTTTCTTAAGGGACTATTTTCATAAAGGTATGGCTTTATTATCTCACTAAATTAAAAGTAATATATTTATATTTATATCCTGTTACAGACTTAGCAGAGAAACGTGGTACGGAACCGCTCATCGAGGTTAAACCTGTAGCTGGGGTACGTTGGTGCTGGTGCCCTCTCCTCTTTGAACCTAGCATTTTCATTGCCCCGATCTGAGTAACTGCCCTAACATTTTCTGCTTACTTTGTGGATACAGGAATCTTTTTTCATCCTTTCTCCCTATGTAGCCCATGGCTATGTTTGCAGGGAATTTTTTGAGGGTATGAGTCCTTGCAGTTGTTAGGATAAGCACATTTCTTCCATGGCCACCTATTTCTGACCTGCAATTTGGAACCACCATTGCATTCGTGCATTTCTCTGCAGAAGAGTATCTGCAGATTTGCAGGGATGTGATAAGAGATTTTGTCCTTGATACTGGTTCACATTTTGTGTGGTTTAGATCAGCGGTTCCCCGGCTTCGTTTAGTGTTTGTGCTACAGGATGTTTTACTGAGAGTCTCTTAATAGTTAAAAGAAGAAAAAATGTTCCTATCCCTGATCAAGTATCAAGATGTTGTTAATAACCGCTGTTTAACAGGTTCCTGGATTAGGAAATAGTGACCATGACTTCCCAAGGAGGGATTGCGTGCATTTAAAGCACTTTAGACCATATGGGGATTTCTGGCTATATTAAAAGCAAGAAGCCACGAGAGGCACATACTCATCGCATTCAGATGGTAAAGATGGTTCCCTGGTTTTCTGCCTAATCCCCTCCCCGGCGTGGTCCAGTTGTCACATCGGATGGTGGATTCCTCTCCTCCTCTGGGAGATGTGTAATTAGTACCTTCGGCAGCGCAGCCCTGCTGCTGGCAGAGCTGGTTTCAGCAGGCAGCCTGAGCCTACAGACACCAGCCGAACCTTCTGTGCTTCCAGATATCCAAGTATGTACCTCTTACGTTTCTTCAGCTTCTGTAAAGGCAACTGTAGGCATGATTTGCTAAAGGAAATCAGAGCCCGTTTAGCTGGAGCTGTTTTGATCAGCTTTGTTCGTCTTGTGATTTTAACTGCTGGTTCCTGATTATCTTTTCCAGTGAGTGGTAACTTGGTAAAAAAAAAAAATGAGATTTTTAAAGACTTAGCTTAGACTTGAGCTCAGATTATAAATACTGGTGTAACCTGGGGGGTGGGGAATGAAACCTCTTGCAGTCTTTCTATCACTTTCCATTTCCTTATGGCTGAAAACATAACACTTGAAGGTGGCTTTTCCTTTTTCGGTGTAGCCCAGCTACTGTCTTGTTTGTCCAAAGCTGCGAGTCCATCCTTCGGTAGGCAAGATTTTCTTGCTGAAGAGTCTTAGCAGTGTTATCTGCCTTACTAGGTACTACTCCGGCTAATTGTGTCTTGTCCCAGTTCCCAGGATTACTGCCATCACTTCTGTAATTGCTCTGTCGATACTAGAACTAAAACTGGGTTAAAGAACAAAGCTGCGCCGTGCTGCTGCTGTTCGGAGTCAACTAAGTGTCTGAAGGCACTCCCATCTCCAGGAGCGTGGTGCGAACCCAAGCTCCAGCTGTCTGTAGCTAACACAAGTCTGGCAGAAATCTGGGCAGGCAGCGCAGGCTGGTTAGGTTTCTTCAGGAGAACACGCAAGATGCGGCTTTTTTCCTGTATTTCATGAGTGAGAGCTCCTTGCAGGCTGGGTGCCGTTCGTCTACAGCACACCTTCGGTGCTTGTGCACCTAGCGTCATGCAGCCGTACATCTGCGGAACTGGCAGCCTGGAAAGGCAACAGGGTTTGAGTTGCTGACAGATATCCCAGGATCTCAACTGACACTGGTTTAGGAAGTTTTATAATATATGATTGTTTTTATTTTGGAAGCTTGGTGGAATCAGTCATCCTGAGGAAACGAGCTTGGTGTAACTGCTGCTCCTCGATCCCTCTTTCTCCCCACGTAACTTGTGAACCTGCTGGCCATGTCCACCTGCATCTCACAGAAGGGTGGAAATCCCAAGGATGTGAGGTGTTGTGGAGCAGGAAGGCTAAAGGAAGGTCGAAGTTCTCGCAGAGCTGGAGGAAGACCATAGGCTGCACGTCTTCAGGAAACGGGCTTTTAAAACGCTGCGGCTTGCAGAGTAATTCCTGAACTTGACTTCCATTGCTGGCTTTACTGTTGGTGAAAATGGAGACGGGCTGCTCTTGGTGTACCTTTATTCAGCTGAGTATAACCATGGGGCAGTGGCGACATTTCTGTGCTGAGACCCACTGTTAGCGCATTGCTGCTGCTGCCTTTCCTGGTAGGGGATGGAGAGTGCTTATTCCAGGCTGACTAATTAAGGAATGACAGCTGGCTTGAAATATCATTCTACTTTTGCAAGAGCTATGAGTAACTTAACAAGAATTTCTGGGGAAGAAAAATGAACTTACAAGCAGGCTTAATTGACAATATTTAGAAGCTGAGCTTCCATTGTGAGAAGCTCTTATGGCCGTGGGGACCTGCCCGTTTGTCTGAGCCCGCGAGCGCAGGGCAGCCCTGGGCTGGGAGCTCACTGTTTGCACTGGTCTCGATGCTGTGGAGCAGCAGGGAGGAAAATGGGGTGCAGTCAGCATTAAAGCCACCTTACAGCTGCTCAGGAAGGCTGTGGAGGCAGCAGGCATGGTCGCTGCGTGTCGAGGGGTAAAGAGCAAGGCACAGGTAGAGAGCAGGGAGCGGTGTAATGAGGAGAGCTGGGCTTGTCGATGCCTGCCTCCCTCTTGCCTCATAGCTGGAGGCCTTCCCAAGCGAGGACCAGTGACACCAGCTGTTAGGGATTTTGAAATTCTTCTTCTGACAAGTGCTGGGGATGTACAAGGCAGATTAGAGTTGTCTGATTGCTTCTTCCAGGCAACAGGACAGCATCCACCTGGTCATCTTTTGTTCTTATTGTATCATCTTTTATTCTTATTATAAGCTCTGCTCTAGCTTTGTTGTGTGCTCCCAGAAGGAAAGGCATCGCATTGAGGATGCTCTTCTTAGGCTCCATCCCACAAAAAGTTATCTCTGAGATGTTTCCCCATGGAGAAGCAGAAGAACACAACAGCAGCATCTCACCATGACCTACCAAAGGAAAGATAGGTTGATGTCATGTGGGATTTCTGCTGAATGCACAGCCCCAAGCCATGCATGTTAATGGGAAATGTTAAGGGTTGATACTCTCAATGAGATTTCCTATTCTTAGCTGCTAGGTAGCGTTAGCTCATAGGACCAGTGCATATTTTTATCAACTTCAGCAGTAGAAGCAGTTGCGATGTTCCTTACTCGTTTAAGCACGTACTAACTGAAAGCATTGTTAACAACGTACAGGAACTTCCACGTAGTGTTTCAACACATTCAATTTTAAACGAAGGAAAACATCCAGCATAATCCCCTGGAGTCAGGTTTGCTTCCCAGGATAGGCTCGCTGGTGAGGCGCGCTGGGTCCCGGCAAGCCCTCAGCTGTGCTCCCTCCTGGCACGTCAGCGGTGGTGCTGGGCCCTGTGAGCAGTGGGCATGGGCCTCAGGAGGCCATCGTTTTGAAAACGTGGAAAGCGTGGCTTGCTTTTCCAGTGTTGGTGTCGCGTACACGTCCAGAAGCAACAAAATGCATGTGTCTGTGGAGTAACCAAAGTACCTTTGCTGCCTTTGGCCAGTGTTGGGTTCCCTACCAGCCGTCCCCAGACGTGTATTTGGCACCGCTGTGTGTGTCGGAGCCAGGTGGGCCGCAGTTTTCCCATCACCCAGGGGACATAGTTCTCATAATGAGACTTTGTCTGTGTGACGCATGCTTTCCGTACCTCACTACAAGGCAGAGAAGGGCTCAAGGCAAACCTCAGAAACTGTAGTCAAGCGGTGGAGCAAGGCTTGTCCAAGGAATAATGCTGTTAATTCTTTTCAAGTTTGCTGATTTTGGTGCATTCCTGATAAGAGAGAGAGGAGGAGATGAAGTGACAAATATTTTTTTGATGTGACACAGTGTTGTGAATTGGGAATGTAGTTGTTAAGGAGCCGATCCATTATTGGTGATGAAGAGAGAATCTCTTCTCATTATCAGAGAGAAGGAGATGTGAGATTTACTTCACTGCGTGTTTTACTTGCGTGTGTTGTTCCTCTTTCTGCTGGGACAGCTGATAGAGGGGGAAGGAGGACTGAAAAAAAAAATGCAGGCGATGTTTTATGACATTGGGGTTTTCGTGATAGCCACCTGCCAGTTAGCTGGTGTCTTGTAGCTGTGGCTGGTGGGGAGCTGGACGAGCAGCAGCTGCCCAGGTGGGGGTACCGGGGTGCAAGAAATGGCAGTTGTGTCGACAGCAGAAGTGAGCAGGTGGTAAGAATAAAATACAAGATCTTGCAAAAGTGAAGAGGTGCCTAAAAGAAACACTTGTGTATGAATGTTTCTGGAAATGGTTGCCTCCGTTCTTCTGGAGCAGAAGGGAAGACAAGGAGGGGGAGGAGGAGCGGTGGGGATGTCAGAGAGTGTGGCAATTAAGTGGGGTGAAGGAGGATGGTGGCTGCTGGGGTCCCAGGGCACAACCTGACCCCAGGCTGCAGATACACTCTGTAAGCAATCTTTCCCCGTGCAGTGAGCTAGGTCTGGAAAGAATTCATGCTCTGTTGCATGTAAGCAGCATATAGTGATTTTTTTATTATTATTTTCAGCTAGATGTATGCAATTTTTGCTTTGGCAGAAAATGCTAGTCGATTGCTTTGACATGTTTAATTACTTTGGCCTGAGTAGGATGCAAGTGAATTTATTTCCCACTGAGAAAGGTGTTGAAAGACTGCATGAAAACCTGTCAGAGGAAATTCAAGAGGGGTTGGGGAATTATCTTGACAGTAAATGAATTTGATAAATGTGTCAGTTAAATGGGGACTTCTTTTTTTTTACAATGCGCAGGTTTTGTGGCCAGGAATCTTTGATAATTCCATTCACTGGGAAAATGAATTTTACCTGTTCAATTGATTTGCTTTTTTATAGTGCTTGTACAGCGAGGAATTGCTGTAGTATGAAAAATATAAAATTAAAATAGTTATTCCATTTTTTCTAGAACACGTCAGTAATGGAGGATCAGAATGAAGATGAGTCTCCAAAGAAAAATACCCTATGGCAGGTACGTCTGACTCGTGCATAGGAGGAGAGTTGGCATGTTTTTCCATGTTTCTGCTTTTGAGAAATTTCCAAATGCTTGTCTGCAGATGCATAATCATCCTTATATGTAGTCGACTCTATCATCCTAAAATTAGCTCAGTATTCAAGTGAAGGATGACACCAATGAATAATACTTGAGAAATGACTAGATCTTCTTAGATTTTGTGGTTTGTGCTGACCTTGAAATGAAACACATGATCCTGCTTCAAAGGAGACTTGTGAACATGGCTCAGCCTTTCTGAGCAGGTGACCGTCATTTAAAAGGAAGAGTTCAACACCTTCACATAGCAAGGAGTGAAAAACCCATTTGCTTTGCAATATTTAGGAGAGCTGGTGATCGTTCCCCAGGAGCCCTTTTGGTCTCATGGAGGGGTCAGAAGAGCTTGGCTTCAATGTATGATTCTTTTTACTGATAAAGTAGCAAGTCCTGGGGTGTTCTTCTGTAACGTCCTTATTTGTAGCTCAAGCTCCCAGGATTTTAATTATATTTTATGTGGATGTCCCAAACATTGACATGAGCTGTTTTTCAAAAACAAAACAAGCATTGCTGCTTGACATCATGTAATTCTTGGGATTTGTTTGTGGGCAAACAGTGCAACACCAGTATGGGGGTCTTGACTTTTTTATATTAGAGAAGTGATAGCCAGCTTTTGTATGTATCTGAATGTGTGTTACTGTAACTGCCTGTGTAAATCATCTCTGGAGGCAAACTGCTGCCTGCAGCTGAGGCCAACTGCCATGTGCAGTAGAAACCACTGGTTTAGTCTGGAAAAGTTTGTGCTAAAATGAATTACGTTCCTTGCTGTTAAAATGGTAAGAGGTAAGGGAATTCAATTCTTTCAGCATAGCAAAAAACTAATTATGAGCAAGGGCCTTTTGCTCGGCTTTACGTCTGAAAGATGAGATGTATAAGGCATAGTTCGTACCCTTAACAGTGTTTTAAAGTTCAGTTTTGTTGAGTATCTCTTTGTGTCCTCTCCCATTTTCTTCCTAGAGAGAGTTCTTATAAAGCTGTTCCTATTCTTATTCGTATTTACATACCTGTATTTCTTTTTCTAAAAACAGATAAGTAATGGAACTTCATCTGTGATTGTCTCAAGAAAAAGACCATCGGAAGGAAATTACGAAAAGGAAAAAGACTTGTGTATTAAATATTTTGACCAGTGGTCTGAATCAGATCAAGTTGAATTTGTGGAACACCTTATTTCACGAATGTGTCACTATCAGCATGGACATATTAACTCTTACTTGAAGCCCATGTTACAACGGGACTTCATCACTGCGTTACCAGGTAAATTAACATTCGTTTCACAAGAAGTGCATTTATATATGCACTTTTCTAATACTTGGGGCATTTGCAAACTTTTCTGAATGTCCTCCAGACTTAGATTGTCTCCTCTAAAGGATGTGATGTTTCCTAGTCAAAAGAAGTGCAGGAGGGCAGCTGAAGTCATTCACTTCTGTGATTAATTGAATTGGCCACTGGATGCCAGTGTTGTTCCATGTAAAGGGAGTTTGAGTAGCATATCCTGAAGAACCATTTGTGTTTAAATTGGATCTGAGCTGTTGTAGAATGTGCATGCATGGAAGCTCTGGTCTAGCTTGCTTTCATGTGAACCCCCTAGGTGTGCAAAATACTACACAAGTGGTTTTCATTTGAGAAGTCTTTATATCATCGTAGTTTTGTCCTGAGTTTCCCGAATCTTGAATGAAAAGCTGCCTGCTCAGATAAATGAATCTAGTTTGTCTGATCTTGTTAACAACTCGAGCAAAAACAATTGTGGATTTTTATTGTGTAGTCCTTTCCTTTCTTCAGTTGCTCAGAACCTCTTCTGCCACAGATCTGTGTAAACCTTTATCAATAATTTGAATATGAAATATGTTCTTATGCTTGAAATGTTCATTTCTTCAAGAAATATGGAGCAGTAATAACTAGCAAAGTAGAATCTTCAGCTTTTAATCTCCTGGAAAGGTGTATATTTTCCATTATCTCCTAAAAGGGATTGATTGCTGCATCCCTGGATTTCTACTGATAGGGAAAATAATTCAAAATCACTCTTTGGAAGGTAAATGTGTTGACAGTGTTCTCAGAGTGGGAAGTAAGCATCAAATAAGTGGACAAAATGTTCTGTTTGCCACCAGCAGTAAAATAGCACAGATTCACTCCTGCAGTCAGTGGTCTGTGGGTGTTATCCCAAGAACGCCGGGCCACAGCAGTGAGCAGAGTGGATGGGGTGGTGGTAGAAATGGAAAAGGACTGGAAGCTGGTAATTTGAGCACAGGGACAGGCAAGGTCCCTTCAAAGGCTGGTCCCTTGCGAACTCTGAAGCTTTTTTCTAGCCACTGGTGTGCTTTGGTAGTCTTGTGTGTGGTCTTTTCTGGTGTCTGGTGACAGAATGCTGCAGTGTTGGTTTTTAATATTGTGGTTGTCTTAGCTTGGATGCTGTGGGCTTCTGTCCTCTATAGTGCTGCTATATAAAACAAAAAATGGAGGAGTTCAGCTTTTGTAGGTGGTGATGGGATTTTGGCTTATCTATCAAGTATGATTGAAATGAAGTTCACAGTAGATGAAGGGGTGAAGTAGGGGAACGAGGAATAGAGGTTAGGACAAAGAGCACGTGAGATTCCATGTCACTATTTTATTTTAAAAATAAAAAGCCTTACTGTATGAATGGAGGCTATGAAAGGAAGGAAGCAGCCTTATCCCCCACATCTCTATCTCATGGAAGTTATTTCGTAGAAGACTTAGCTTATCCAGCTGCACGCATAAAAACGTGCTCCTCATTTTGACCGGAGAGATGTCTCCTATAGGTAGGATGGATGCTTCTTCCAGCTTGCTTCTCTCTTAATATTGAATTTTGATTTCTCTAGGGGAATATCTTGAGATGTAACTTAAAATAAAGTGAAATATACCACCATGGTCGCCATGTGCAAGTATGAGCTTCAACTATAATTTTGTTTTGTTTGCCTTTTTTTTACACCTCAGGGTAGATATCGTGGAGTTGTTCAGTTCTTTTGTATTAGATTTGTATTCCTAAGAAATCTTTGGGAGCTTCGTAAGGTGACAGTTATTTTTACTGCATTTATATATATAACAAATACATGTTTGTTTACAACTTTTATTATTTTGAAGATGTAAATACTGGGAACTGTTCTCATTTTCTATAATCAACCTTTTTTTAAGGGTAATGTTTTAAAGCTACTACTTCTCCTAGTCACTGGAAAGTTTTCCTGGCTGTGGGGGTGGTCTGCTGTGCTCTTTTTAAGGTGATGTTACAACCACCCAGTAACTTTTGTTTTAAGCAACAAGCTATTTTGGTAGTTGGTTGCCTTATGTATTAAGTACTGGTCTGTACGTGGAAAGAAATGATACGGAAATTTGGAGGGAAATTTTGTAACAGGTTCAAATGTCTCCTACCTGAGTATCAAAACATAAAAAATTTAAGTTGCTTGGTTACGACATGGATTACAGAAGCCACCTTTCCTGCTTAAACAGACGCCTTTTTCTGAAAAGGTTGAATATAGAACTTCATTAATTGCCCTTTAGCCAGCTGAAATTTAGTCGCATCCATTTTTGGATTAAGACAATGAATATTTTCCATAATATTCAGCAACATATTCAGTGTACACAGCAGCTCATTGCAAAAAGCCGTCTGAACTCAGCTGGACACCTGCTGCAGCTGAGCAATAATTACGAGCCAATTTTGCAGGTTGTGCTTTGCGTAACGTTGAAGAGGTCCTGCTTTAGGAAAGCGAAAAAATATTTATACTAAAACACCTATATAATAAAACTGAGCAGATTTTTATAAGGTGTGTTGGATTCTACTGTACATGTGTGTGCCCCAAGTGGCTTTTATGGTGTCTTCCACTCAGCTGGGACACGTGTACTCAAAGGTAGATCTGGTGTCCGGCAGCAATTCTCTCTTGATTGAAGATGACCTAACCATGGATAACTGGCAAAAAAAAAAAACAAAAGCCCACAAAAACTTCTTAATCTGTTTTCCTGCTCAATTTGTATGCTTTTTCACCTTTTGGCCATGCCTGTGCATGCATTGGGTGGGTACTTCTGGAGAAACAAGTGACTTAATTTTTTCAACTATAAATCTCCTACTGGGCTTAAAGTGAATTTGATTATTGTGATTCTAAACTCAGTTCTTGACTACAGATTCCTGCTTTCTTACAAACAAAGGAATATTTTTGATCTTTGAACCTCTCCTTTTTCCGGGGACAGCTTTTCAGCAGTTCTGAAGGGCAGATGGTTGGGTTTTTTGTTATGTCGTGGAGACAACTTTCTCTTTTCAGAACTTTCCCCCATCAAGTGTTTCATGTTTCATTTTGCTTATGCTTAGCACTACGTATGACACCCTGGAAAAATAACTTTTAAAACTTACTAAATTGCACACAGGAGATCAGAAAGCCCCCAAGATTTCTTCGTGACGCTTGGTGGCTGCTGTTCCTCAAAGTTACACATGGTAGAAAATTCAGTTGCCCAGAATGCCTGATAGGAGCAAAGGTTTCCTAACTTCTGTGCTCCAGTTGCTGAGCAGGGAGCTGCCGTGCATGCAGGCACCAGATTTTCATGTCTGAAATGTGTTTTCAGAGAATAACTACGCACTTCTGTCCTCGGTATTTAAATGCAAGCTCTGCGTTGCTGGTCTCTATTCATTACTTCTTGAGGTGCAGCAGGGCGTGTAAGTTTCGGTGAAAGCTGAAGTAGGGAGACAGATAATTCTTTGCTCAACATCAGGCACAAGGAAAACTGGGTTTGAACATGTTGTGTCTCTGTATAAATTTACCCAAGAACTTAATCTGGTGTGGTTGAAATGAAATCAGTCCCGTGTTAGGCTAGCATCACATCAAACACAAATGAGGTACTACCTTTTAAAAGGTAGCTCCACTTGTCTTAAAGAAATCAAATTCCTGTTTTAAACTGAAATAATTCTTGCATGCTGCTGTCCCCGCTGACTTTTACACCTGTGAGAACGCGAGATAAATGGAAAATGTCTGTGGTATCTGGCTTCCCTTTGCTTCAGTGGAAAAAGTGATAATTCGGGTGCGCTTTTCTGCAAGTCGTGGCACAACGTTTAGTCTGCAGGCTCGCTCCTTACAAGCTGGGCTGTGGTTGGGCTCCTTCCTTTACTACTAATCACAAGCATCAGCCCCTGCAGATACCGTTGATCTGCCTTTATGGGCTCCAGGTCACTCGGAAGTCTGTACTTGCTGATCCTCTGGGTCTGCCACCACTGCTCCCTGCAGCGGGGCATAACGGGCAGTGTAATTGCAAGAATAACTCACGGCCACCGCCGTGCTCTTGAGTCTTTTAATTACATTTAAGATGTTAATCTTAATATTCCTTGCATGGTCTCATCCAAATTGTGCCCTTTCCTTAAACAAATTGACCTTTGGGCACAACCTTGTCACCCATGATTAGGAAAGAGCCCCTCTCATAGGCGTTGTGTGTGTTACAGCTGTCGGAGAACCGCACGTCATGTCAGGCAAGGCAAACCCTGCCAGGGTTCTTCTGAAATGTCTCTAAAATAATAAAAATCTGTGCAGTTGTATGATCTAAGTGACTGCTTAGTATCTGATGTTAGTCAGTTTTATAGAGTTGACATCTCACATTTGGGTTTCATTTTCATACAAAGTGATATTTACACATTGAGCTTTGAAATCCCCGTGGATTTTAATTGTTTTAATTTATTATTGAAATTCAACCAAACCTTCATCTGGTACCTATAATCAACAACAGCTGTAATTTTTCACCATTTTTAATAAAACTGCAAAAGCTCTTGAAGAGGCAGAAGAGTTGGGAGGAATGTTTTCCTTTGTTTGATAAGCGTACCAATAAATGTTGGATGCATTTTACTAATGAAAATTTATAGTTTTAGTACCTGTTTCAGAAATGTTTTTTAAAAGTCAGTGAATATTTAGTTTTAATGTAAAATAGTTATTGTAGCCACTTCAGACTGTAATGTGCCTTAAACTGAAGCCTGCATCTTGTCTGAAGTAATCACAGTAGGCCCGTCGAAGTAGCAGGGCATTGAACCAGTTCCTGCTGTTACTCAGGATAAATATTTCAGTTGATGTGGTTTTGATGTGAGCAATATACATCTGTACATCTTTCCAAGTACTAAAACTTGTAGGAGTGGGCTTGGTGGTGAAGCATTGGTGGGTTTGTGCTCAGTGTGCAACTTTCAAGGCTCTGCGTATTCATAGAGGACAAGACTGCTGTATTTTAACAACATCAGAAAATGCACGTTTCTGACATTTAAAAACCTATTTTAACTCTTAGCAGTGTCATACACAACTGTAAAAATTATGCATCTGTTAATGAAGGGTTTCTACCCAGTAATTTGCTGTTGATCCTTAAAACTCGATGAAATATGGGCTTCATAATGCAGGTTGTGTGTGTTCAAAGTGTACAGTCATGTATTGGTGCGGGTCTGTAGATACGTTATCACTGTTATGAAGCTGTGGTAGCTGCTAGCTTTTAATAAAAACCTCAGTTTAGCTCAATGGAAAATGAGTACTTGGTACTAGGGTTGCACCACACGCAACAGTGCAAAGTTTGGGGTTTGTAAAGTGAGCCCAAACAGACCAAGCGCATGTCGCTTGCTTTTAGGCTCTCCAGACTCAAGGTCTCGCTGTTCCATAAAGAATCCATTTGCCGAGGGGCAGTCAAGCCTGAATCTTCTTGACAGCATTCCTAACCTGTAGGAAACAAAGGTCGTCTTAGGAAAGACGACTTTCCATGTATTTTAGGTTTATTTGGCAACTTACTCTCCTCAGAAACCACATTGCAGCCCTGTCTCTAAATGCTTGGTGTGTTACAGTGAAACATGCTCTATTAAATTGAATGTTGAGGAGGTCTTAGTCCGGTTCTGGGTTCTGCACGTGCGTAAAGTCACCCAGGACATCTGAATGCCCGCTGTCGCAGTGCTCCCTGATGTTGGAAGAGGGGCTTTGGCCCGGCTGTCTGCTGGCACGTGCTGTGCCTCTCTGCCAGCAGGTGGGATTAGTGACTCCGGCACCTCCGCAGAGGTTCACCAGCTCTTCTCCTGTGCTTCATGATGTCTGTGGACAGCAAATAAATGACAGCGTTTGGTCCCTCCAAGAAAGACTCAGTTTTTGGAGAAACTGTTGGTCGTTCACCCTGCTGGGCAGCTTCTCTAGCGTGCCGTCGTAATGACTTATTTTATTGACTGCTAGAAAACTCTGCAACTTAAAGTAGCATGGTAAAAGTCATTTCTCACTACTTGATGAGGATGCTTTTGTCTGCTTAATTTTACTGCATTTCTGGATTTGCAGCTTGGGTGGGTTTGGATCCAAGTTTTTGCAACTGTTTTTTGAAGGACCATTACTGCCCTTCCAAACGCGGCTGTTTGAAGACTGAACAATTGTAAAAGACTTCTGCTTTGTCATCTGTCATTTTTCTTAATCAGCTCTGCACAACTGCATTTAATCTGGAGAAATATTTTTTTGAAAAAATGATGTTTCACAAGGAGAAGAAAACCAAAAGCAATTGAACTTGATAAGCTGATGAATACACACACCGTATTACTCGAGCATCACGTTTATTTTTAAACAGGGAATCACAAAGCAATGGGCTGCAAGCTTGTATTTGCCTCGCACTAAAAGGTGTTAGGGTGGAAAGCGAGCCATGGTGTTTGCTGTCTGCCATCGTGTCTGTGATCCAGACCACCGTGTCTGTGATCCAGATCCTCTTTTGTAGTTTCAGAATAACAATCTAAATCAAATTCTTCTGAAACTGCCTAAATGACGCTAATTCTCACACAGAAGGATTGCAGACGGAAAGCGTGGATTTCTAACAAGGGAATGTGCTCTATGCTGCAGGTGAAACTCTTGAGGTATTTATGATTGATTCTAAAACACTTGCCTGCGATTGAGAAACAAGTGAAACTGCCTTGCTAACTGACGGGCATTTCAGTTCCGCTCCCGAGCAGATCTAGACCTGGTAGGTGTTTTCTGAAAGGTAACCAAGGTATGTTAGAGTAGGAGCCAGGGAAAGCATGCATCTGTCGAGCTCAGAGGATGCTTTGCAGTGCGGCTTTTTTACTGGGTTGGTGACTGGTACCTTTACAGCTCCTCGGAGCTCTTCCCTCTGTTTGGAGGGGTAATTATTTAGCTTGTTGCCAGGAGATGGCAGTAACAGATAAACCTTTATGGTACTGTTACTGCGTATGGACATCACCTGAACATCTTACATTTATCTGTCGTTGTCTCCCTTGGGAATTGTGTCTTTGCATCTGGCGTGTTTGTGATCTTTTCACTTCAGAGATTGGTAGCATGGATGCTTTGTCCCTTAACTTTCTTCTTAAGTATATGGTTGGAAGAAGTCCGGAGGTATGGTTTACTTAAATGTTTTTAGCGAATTACCATTAAATTCCCCAAAGAATGTTCATATGCACGTGTAATTTTTTTTTACTAAGTTATGCCAATCAGTTAAAAGTGCACTTCAGATTACACTTTAGGATTGGAAAAGCATCCAGTAGCTAGGGGTGTGTTTGGCACGGATCCTGCTGTCCCACCTTTGTGATGCCTAGAGATAAATAGCACTGGTTTGACCAAAGTGCGCGTGCTAGGGACAGCCCGTCCCTTGGTGGCTGTCCAGCTAGTGTATTTGGTGAACTTTGCATGGTTTTTATTCATCCACCTGCAATCTTTCAGGTGCCCAAGTAAAGAATTTCATACCTTAAAGGTGCAGGTGATGGAATGTTTGCCTGTCATCAGTGTGTCATGTGCTAATGGCTTTTTTGGACTCCATAGCCGGAGTGTTTTTTTTTTTTTTTCCTCTAACAAAGAGGAATTAAGGTCATCTGAGAAGGCTAGCCTTGTGTGGCTCTGCTCCTCTGCCGTGCTGCAGCTGCTTAGAAATGCCTTTGGTGTGGGAGAGAGAGGACAGCATCCTTGTATCTGGGGCAGCTGGAAGCTGAAAGCCAGTGCTCTCGTCTTTCTCCTGTGCTTTACAGAAACAGTGTTGATGTCGGTGTTAAAATAACTGGATCTGCTGATGTAGCTGTAGCCGACTTCGGTACTTCTAACATCTTCCGAACCTAGCAACCACTCATCTTTAAATTTAATTACGAAGCTTGAAACGTGGTAGCCTGAAACTGGATAAACTGAACTGGATAAGTTCTGTAATTTCTTAGCATTTCTCAGTCTCTCAGTAGCTGATGACTGACTACAGGTCCTTGTGTGAGGAAATCACTGACACATTTAGCCCTGCACCCTGGTACACCAGCTGCGAGGACAGTGAAAGCACCAGCTGGTAGCCTGAGGAGGGAGCTGTACACATGGCTGTTTGTTGTGCACTGGCTGCTGAAAGAAAAATGGTGTGGTGAAATGGGAGCCCTAAACTGTTAATTTACGCACAAACCTCAGCGTCCTGCTCTACTGATAGCTTTTGCTGTTACAGTGCTTAATTGCCGTGTCCTATGCACCGTTAGCTTTGGGACCTGCGATGCTTCACAGAGAAAATTGGCCTCTTCCTTTTCAGAACGTCCTGTGCTGGGTACAGGGAGAGTAAGTAGACAACTGTCGTGGGATTAGAGTTGTACCAGACAGTTGTTGCCTCTGCACAGGCTGATCCTGTGCTCCTGAACATGACAGTTTTGTACTTATGTGTAAAGTAACCGCTGGATAGGCTTCTGTTAAAGCACGCGTGCGCCCTGCTCATCACTCACGCTTGTAACCTTCGGCACTGGGGAGCTGCTTACTAAGCAGGCCTGCTTGTTTTATTTTTATCCAGCCACTTGCACAGTGAATTAGCTCATCTGCATGATAGCCAGTGATTCACGTTGTTAACTCTGGAAAATGACCTTGAGATGAAGTGATTTTATTGCCCTGAAAAACCTTCACAATGTTGTCCCATCACAGTAACTGAAATATATTCCAAGAAAATGGTGTTTAGAGTCTTCAAGTTGACATTTACTGGAAAGACTGGGTTGGGGCAGACTGAAGACCACATTTACAATGTATGTAAGTGCTCCGGTGTTTTCCTCAACCTGCAGGTGGAGGAGGTGGCGCAGCTCACAGCTGCTCCGAGCTGTTCCCCTGTTAGGGGTGGGTTTGCTGCTTCGCCAGTGGCTGGGTTTGGAACGCGCTGGTTGTTTGGACCTTGCTGTATGTCAGTTAGCTGAATCTGTTATTAGGACTGTCACTGAAAAACTTGTACAAACCCAGTGCACTTTGTAGGAGCCTATGTCATTCTTAAAGCCTTTTTGGAGCTGAGTTATCTAGAAGAACCAACCAAGTGCTCTAAAGCCACATGTGCTGGTCTCTTTCTGTTGCTGCTCAGCTTTACAAAGGCTGTGCTTACATGCCGAGTAGTGGAGGACTGTATGAACAGGCTTTGTTAATTCTTTACAAAAGTTAACAGTAGTTTCTTTGATTTTTTTATGAGTATTTGAAGCCTAAAGTAGGGCATCTTGAGGTAGAATGGAAAATTAAAAAGGTCATCTGCTGCTTCAAATACCTTTTTTTTTTTTTTTTTAAGGTTGGCCAACTGGCTTAAGTTGTTTGTGAAAATGAAGTTATTCTCATAGATTTCTGATGAGAGTTCTGTGGAAAGCAAAACTGCAGGTTTCTGGGCAATGTTACAGACCTGTGGTGGTTTCTTGTGGGCCAGTGACACCATAGCTGGGATATGGACAAGAAAAGTTCGCTAGTTTATAATTGGTGCGAATACTTTATGTAAGTGATTTCTATGTATGTGTTTTATTCAACTACAATTAGATTTTTTTTAAATTTAATGCACTCAATGGGGTGGGTAAGGTCTAGCAAAGACCACAAGCAGCTGCATGTAGCGTTCCACTTGTTCTGGGCCTTGACAGATCTGAGGTGGCAGCTTATGGATTCATCATCTTTATTGAGTTGCTTTTTCCTTCCACCAGCTTCAGCTTAAGTCCCTATAGCTTTGTAGCAAGTACCAGGTAACATTTATGAAATGGTACACTTCAGCCTGTTGCCTTACGTGGACCTGGATGGATGGGCGGGACCCCAGTTCTGGTGTAGCTGTACTACTACTGGGGAGCAGAGCACATTTTGTATGTCAATCTATCCCTACCATGGCATAAAAGGGTCCTTGGGGTTGAGAAGCTGCTTCTGGTAGTTGGGATCTTCAGCTTTCATGCCAGTGTTTGCCCAGCTTGCTGGTGCAACTATCGCTACCTGACCAACATCCCTGCATTATGCTGCCTGTGCAATTAAGGCAAGAGAAACCCGCAGGTAGGTGGTGTTTCTGTGCCACCTACGTATGGCCAGAGGGCGTGCATTGGAGCGGCCGTGTTTCAGTTAGGAGTTCAGTTGTGCACGTGGCCGAACTCATTCTTTGACCCAGTGAAGCCTGCATGGTGAAATCTGAAGCAAGCAAGCTTGTACCTCGCTCCTTTGCCCAAGAAGGTGTTGTGCCCCGAGGCTGAGAGAGCAGCGGCTGAAGATTTACAGCTAAGATAATATCTGCCTCTATGGCTATTGTATACACACTGGAAATCTTTGAAGGTACACTGAGTTTATTTTGGACTATACAGAAGCGGAGCCATCACCTGTCATTATTTCAGAGTTCCCTGACTCCTGGTGATGATCCTGAGGTTTCTTAGTGGATTCTTATACTGGAAGCAATCACATTGACTGGACGAAAAATGAATGCTGCATTGAATGTTACCGTGTGACTTACTCCAAGTTGTTTCACAAACAATTATCCTTCTTGGATTTTTCTCTAGCTATAGAGAAGCGTCAGCCAGCTAACGGTGTAAGTCATTCAGTAATAATTTCTCTAAGCATGGAGTCCAGTGGCAGTAAGCCAAGAATCAGAATAACCATTTACAGTTAACGAATTACTGTCTAATTCATTGTCATTGACTTCTCCTTAACCAGGGTACAGGGCGTGGTGTCTGCGGCATACCCAAGATCTGAACAAAATTGAGGAGTGCACTTGTCACGTGTAGATTATAGAAAGAGTTCAAACACAAGGACCCTGTAGTATTTAAAAGTGCAAGAAAATGTCTTTTTTTTTCAGAGTCTGCTAACGCTTCTCCTGGAGATGTCTGCGTTTGCTCCTGTAGAGTCCCATCTTCTGCTGAGCTGAATTATCTAGTGTTATGTGTAAGGGAGTAGAAAATCAATAGTTTACCATGTAGCAGTAGTACAGAGTTAAAGGATCTTGAGGAATATCTGCCGCTTGGACCAGGAAGCCCAACTCATTACATGCTCAAAACAACCAGGATTCTGTGCTCAAGGCAGCCGAATGCTTGCTGCTGCGGTGCTGTGCTGTGCTGCTGGTTTGTGCTCGTTCTTCTTCAGTGAAGATGGGACCAATCCAGTAAGCAGACTGTACCAGGAAAGGACTAAAGAGTTGGATATTTTGGTGTACCTGTTGGGATTGATTCATACCTGGTGCTTCTGTGTATGGTAATTTAATAACCGTGTTGCTCCAGTGCCTGAAATAAAGCTGTGTTAGCTTTCTCTGAATGTACTGCAAAACTTGTTTAGTAGTTTACTGTGAAGTGATTGACGTTTTGATTGCCTTTATTTCTTTGTAGAGCAAGGCTTAGATCACATAGCAGAAAACATCCTTTCCTATCTTGATGCCAGATCACTCTGTGCAGCAGAGCTGGTATGTAAGGAATGGCAGAGAGTCATCTCTGAGGGAATGCTATGGAAAAAATTGATTGAAAGAATGGTACGCACAGATCCGCTATGGAAGGGACTGTCAGAAAGAAGGGGTTGGTAAGTACCTGGACAATAACTGAATTCACCTTTTACAGTGTTCTCCTTGACGAATTTACCTAATCATGAGCTCCGCCAAAAAGTAAGTTTATAGTAATCGAGTATCTCTGCAGTCCTTATCCTTTACAAGTTTCTGAAGATACGAGGTGTTTTGCTTTAGAAACCTGTTTTTTCTGTGCTCTCTAGTGGTGTGCCTAAGAAAATGCAAGGCATGGAGTAAGGAGCTAAGCAAGAGGAGGACACCCTACTGGCTTAAAAGCCTTACAAAGCAGAGAACCCTAATTCGGGAAACCCTAAGGAAAACACCTGTTTCTTTTCACATACAGCTGTCAAATTGTAAAGTCACAGGGGCTGTAATTTCAATACTAAAAATTATTACAAATATTCTGTGAGAATGTGTCATAAGTTTTTGTTACGTGCAGATTTTGAATTCCTTTACAGTTTGGCTTCTTTGTGGTAAATTGAAAAATGTTTCTGGTTCTTTCTAGGGATCAGTACCTGTTTAAAAACAGACCAACAGATGGCCCCCCAAATTCATTTTACAGGTCCTTATACCCAAAGATAATACAGGATATAGAGGTATGTTTTCTGATACGTAATATCTGCAGCAGAAGTAATGTTCCATAAAGTTAATGTCTCAAAGATGTTGCATGTTAGAGCAATGAAGCAAATCATGTGCACTTGTATCGCTACCACTGTGTGAGCTCTGGCTCTTCAGAAAACGTGAAAAATTCCCTCATCATCTCATTACTGCAGTACAGACATTAATATGTCACTTCAAAGCTTTCAGTGTTAACACTGGCCTTTTGAGATCTAAATAGTTCGTAATTCCTTTCGGGCTGTGGATTTTAGTAAAATGGCAGTTTTAGGAAACTTACTACTCCAAGACAATTCCATATATTTTGGAATGTTTTAATATATTGGTTGTTCTCAAGAAGTGATCACTATTAACACTGTAAACAGCAGTTATTTAAAGTGTAGCTGGTCTAGTAACTTGTTATTTCTAAAGCTGTCACTGAGACAAATACATTTTTCTGCAGTGTATGGGAGTCTTTTTTCCTGGCTCTAGTGATTTGATGAGAAAAATGAGCCCTACAATAATAAACTCAGTAGGGGTATCAGTGGTAGGGAGATTGTAGAAATGACTAATCTTTTGATTAAAAAAAAAAGTTGTTTATCTCACTGAAGGATAACAAAGTTGGGCTCGCTCTTCTAAAACTTCCTGATAGATCAGGATCATCTTGGTATTCTGCCTACCAGCAGAAAATTGAAGTCTTGCTCAGGTTGCTGTGTACCCACCGCAGAACTCTTAGGTTGTACCACAGACTATAATGTATTTATTTCAACCATGTGACAGACACAGAATTTTGATCTGAAATTCATTAGTGGGGAAACACATGTTTTGATGTTTAAGGCAGATGTGAACTAATGGAACCATTCTGCTTTTGGGGAGCAACTTTTTGCTCATGACAGGACAAGGGGAAACAGTTTTAAATTCAGAGGGGAGATTTAGATTAGAGGTTAGGAGGAAATTTCTCACTCAGAGGGCAGTGAGGCTCTGGCACAGGCTGCCCAAAGATGGATGCCCCATCCCTGGAGGTGTTCAAGGCCAGGTTGGATGAGGCTGTGGGCAACCTGATCTAGGGGGTGGCATCCCTGCCCATGGTGGGGGGTTGGAACCGTGTGATATTTAAAGCCCCTTCCAACCTGAGCAATTCCATGCTTCTGCTATGGCAAATGTGAATGTGTGTTGCTTGGGACTCCGTAAGCAAAATTATTCTTGACCTATCTGTAACGTGTAGCTGCTGCAAAATATAATTCAATTTTTGAATATTGCTACACAATTTATAAACATCTAGTGATACAGAAGTATTTAAGTGTTAAGTAACTTTGGCATAGTAAGACCAAACTTGACATTTGCTTGCAAGCTGAATGATACACATTTTATTATTTGAGGGGAGATGTCATTTTTGTATAAGGAATGACAGTTATATTGTGATGATGATAAGACCATGGGATTAAGGGTTACATCTTAACATGGTATTCTCTTGTTTTCTGCAAAATTTTGGCATTGTTTGGTAAAGAAACACAGCGTGAAAAGATGAGCTTTGAGATCGTATAAATCACTGAAGGAGTTCAACATTACTCTATCCCAGATTTTTAAAATTATTGTTCTGAAACTCATTTGTTTAGATACAAGTGGAACATATGTATAGGAAATCTTCCTGTTATTAGAGATGGATTGTTCCTTAGAGATGTTATGTTATGAGGACTCGTGACCTTTGAACTTCACAGTCTTCTTTTTAATACTTTGATTCTTTAGTTGCTGCAGACCCACATAAGGTGTACAGAAATGATACTCCTGAAATGGACAGTTCTTGCTAGTAGGAAATAAATAGGGGAGGGAAAAAAACTACAAATCCTCATGCTTCACTCATTGCTATTACTAGTACTGATATTAAAAGTAAAATATGTCCAAATCTGGGAGCGGAGAAAGGGTATACCACTAAAAATCTATTGTACTAGTGAATATGTTTCTTGAAAAAAAAATGAATTCTGTTAAAATAGACCCTCAAATTAAGAGAACTTTGCACTGCACTGCCTGAAGAGTGTTCGTGTATTCAAAATAGGCAGAAAACGCATCAGTGTTTGGAAGTCAGGAAACGCAGACTTACAATGCTCTTCTGAACCCTAGCTTTGAGTTTCAACTCCTACATTTTTATTTTCCATTATATAATGCTCACGTGGACGATGCGACAAACGTAGAACATGCTGAGTAAGGGGTTATCTCATGTCAGGCTTTGAGAGGGAGTTGGAACTGTAGCATGGTATACGCAAAAGATGGCAAGCCACTAGGACTTAAAAATAGAAACGTGAGTAATGAGCGTGGGAAAAGCTGTCCTTTCTGCGGTGTGCGAAGAGTAAACTCCAGGCTCCTGCCATCATTTGTGCCCATTCCAAGCCACCGTCCCATCCAGCTGCTTTCCAAATGGTTTCTGCAGGTTCTAGCTAATGCTTTTACCCATAACATGTTTAAGGGTCAGCGGGACACATGGGAAACTCTTGCATCTCCAGCTCAGAGTGAGGCAAGTAGAGAGAAGCAAAACGAGAGCTGTTCGAGGGAAACTTCCTGTAGTTCTGAACCTCCCATCCCGTGCTTGTGTCTGTAAATCCAAGAACAACCTTTGGTCTTTGCACGTTGCCAGTCATTTTGGGTAGAATTTCAGGCTTTGGAAACTAACCTCAAGGCTGTAGGTGACCCGTGGATACTTTTGTAGAAAAGTGAGGCTGAAAGGAGCCAAGAGCTGTCAGCTGTGGGCTCTTGCCTCTGAAACAAATGCATCTTTGTCCAGCCTTGCAGAGGGGTGAAGCCTCTCCTTGAAAACCAATGGCTTCTTCCAGAATCATCACTGTTCAGTTTATGCAGGCAGCGTTATTTCCCACTCCTGGTTCTTCAACATGGCTCAGCCGGAGGGGGAAGGCAGAAGGACGAGGGTGTTGTGCCATGTCAAAGTTTTCCCTGCTTAAATGCTTCTTTCAGGCTTTGTGAAATACTGCTGTTACGCAGGTTTCCAACCTGGAGTGGGGTTGGTGTTTTTGCTAATAGCCAAGGGTCCAATAATTCATCTGCTTCCAAAAGAATATTAGAATTTTTCTTATAAATCACCCTTTAAAGCACTTTTCACAAATTGCTTCCCTAAAAGACTGTCAAAAGAAGCTTTTAACATTGTTTAAAAAAGTAGATGGTGGGTAACAATAGCAACAAAACTTAACTGTAGGATTTGGAGCACTTCCTAACTTTTCCTCTGCTTTTTTTAAGCCTGAAATTATAGTTTCCCTCAGTTTCATCCCTTTCCCCATTCCTTCATCTTTCAAAGCAATGTGCAGAAGCTCTTAAATAAAACTTTCATCTTAGCAGTGATGAAGAGTTTTCTATCTCTGAATAGCAAAATGTTTTTTCTTCAAATATTTGCCTGGATCTGGAATAGGATCTTCCTGTTTCTGTCCGAGGGTCAGAGTTTAGGGAGCTAGTGATGAGCCAAAGATGCAGACACTCTGTTCCCCTACCAAGGCTACCATATTAACATTTTATATGATTTATATTAGTGTTTCTATAAGAAACTTATCTTGTATCTGAAGGAGTTGATTTTCTTTTTGTTTTCTCAATACAGTAAAGTCTATTTGATATAACTGAAAATCTTGTCATTCAGGATTTGTCCCATGGAGGACAAAGATTAACCAAATTCTGCTGGACTGCTTCTCGCACTGAGTTCCTCCTTTTCAGCAGCTGGTGCTGAACGGGGTTGCGTGGGTAGAGATGAGCTCGAAGGGGAACGTCCTCTATTCTTTCACTTTATTGACAGAATTTGCAAAGTAATCCAAAAACTGAACTAACAATTGGAAGGAAAATTGAGGAATGATAAATAGCAAATTTGATTTCTTTCCCTGAGGCTCTATTTGCGTTTTGGGTCAAAAGTCCATACAACCACAAAGTGGTGGTAACTGCAAGGTAGCCCAGGCTCTGATTTGGCACAGGGAGGTTCCCTAGTCTTTCTGAACGTTTATTGGTGCCAGTATCTGTTTATTTTGTGCCAAGCGCATTTAGGAACATAATGTCACTTCTGAAATCATTGGATTTGAAAATAAGAGGACATTTAGAGATCTGAAAACGAATTCTTGGAAAGAAGTAGCTACTCTCCACCTCCACTGCGAAGCCAAATATTTAATTAGGTTTCATTTCACAAGAGGTGGTCCAGTAATTTTAAATGCCTCCAAGTTAATGTTGAATTGCCAACCTCCTTTAGGAGTCTTTTTTTTTTTCTTAATGGAAAGCCTGATTTGGGGCTTATCAAAAAAAAAAATCTGTTTGCAAGACTTGTTTATAGAGAGAATTTTTTGCTGTGGGGTGTCCTGCGGCTGGGTGCAGTCCCGAAGCGTGACAGTGAAGGTCAGCAGCTTTAAGTGGATTGTGTAAATCGGCAGCGTGCCAGCATGGGAAGCTCAATAATGCTGCTTCCAGAACCCCAAGTCCCTGGATTTTTTCCATATTATTTGTGAAGTATGGCCAACTACTCAGTTTTCCCTGCAGAATGAGCACAAGTATCTATTTCTTGTGATGAGTTGAGAAGACTATTTCAATGTTGCCCTTATCTTCAAGCACATGGCAAGTGCCTCGCCTTGCTTCCATGGGGGCTTAGGTCCACCTAATGCAGAGAAGGTTAAAATGGGATTTTGCTGAAGACTTCAGGGAAGCTTGGTTTCAGGCAGTGAAATAAACAGCATGTGTTCTTCTGAATTTTGAGAAAGTTGAGATTTGAGAACTAGAACTGAAATTTTAAAATCTTGGGGAAAAATTGGAAAGGGAACGGAGCTGTCACCTCGAGTCTCTGCTAACACCGGGAGGTCTCTGATTGTCAGTGCTCCAGTGTATTCCTGAGGAAATAGGTTTGTTAAGTACTGTTCTAATTATGGTGCTGGAGAAATCTTACATGAGTGTGTGGGGAGAATCTGGTCAGCAATATACACCTAGACGTTTTTCAGCCAGCCCTTGAAGTCTGCTCCACAGCTACTTCCAAAGTCACATCTTAAGACGTTTCCAGAGTCTTAAGATGTGACTTTGGTAGTTTTAAAAATGAACCTGGCCAACGAGATGAGGCGTTCGAGCAGCAGAACTGAAGTTCTCATGGTGCAGATTTGGGCTCCCCATTCTGAAAGGGGCGGAAAACTGCTTTCAGGTCTCTGTAGCATGGGACAGATCCTTGGCTGGGCTTTCTTCATTCCCTCTGCCCACGTCACACCTACTTTTTCACAACAAGGCAGCCAAGGCTGCTGGTTTTCTTCTGAAGATTTGAAAGAGGGATTTATCGTTCCTGTTTGGGTACTTCACGTGCCCCCGTGCTCTGGTAGGGGCCGATAAGTACCTGTTTAAATACAACTCTGTTTTTACAGTATTGTGCATAAAGTTATTGTCTCAAATGGAAAGTAAAAGGTGCAATAATTCGGTTTTTTGCCAGCACTGGTCTCTGTCAGGTGTGTAGATGGCAGACATGTCATTCAGAGGAGCTCTGTTCTCACCGATGTTGGCTTGTGCTTTGTAAGACTTCCTCTCTAGGTCTGGAAGGGATTTGCGGTGCGGTTGCAGCAGAACCTTTCCTCTCACTTGGGTGTAAGCAGGAGTCCATTTATAGTTAGTGAACTTCCGTGTTCCCTCTGTAACCTGGGAACCTGGAATTGTACTGTGCCTCTCAAGTGTGCTGCACCCGGTTGATGAAAGTCGGGCAGAAATGGGGATTGTTTGAGAGGAAACCAGCAAGAGCCATCCATGGGTCTTACCTTGGTCATGACTACTTGCAGCTGCAAGATGAAAAGGGTTTTCTTCATCAGATGTTGCCTCTAGATCTCCTTTGGGGGATCTCTTTTGGGATTTCATGCTTTGTGGCTGTATCAAGCTGGAGGTGCTTGATAGAGAAGACAGTCTGTTCAGGAGAGAGCAACTGCTTTGGTCATCTGCGTCCTCTTACAGGTCCTACCGAACAGGAGTTGAGAAGGTTTGGGTGTTTATTCCCTCCCTGGGGAACAAAACATCTGTACTGATCAGATCAGAGGTGCTCTCACACTGTATCCCATCTCTTGACAGCCTCTGGTAATGGGTGCATGGGGCAGAGTGCTGGGACGGGACACAACTGCATGTCGTTCAGCCTCTTGTTCCCTGCCTCTGCAGCCCCTCCTGCCGCTCCCAGCAAATCAGTCGCTGGTGCCATCCTGGGCATTAAGACAGTCCCAGTGCTAAACTGTTCTTTAGGCCTGAAACTTCAGTTTGTCTGCCTTTTTTTTTTTTTCACCTGATCTGTCTAAGCTGTCTGGTGTGTAGCACCATTTTGCCACTGAGAGCACACTGTCTTTTCTTTATGCTTGGTGAAACGGTCCGTATTATGCTGTCAGCTTTTTCCCAGGGTGATTTCCTATGGCCCTTCTGTGTGAGCGGCCTTTACTGCAGTTTCTGCAAGTCTTCCTCTGTAAGAAATGAGCATATTCCACTGTTCAGATTTATCTCATTCAGGATCATAAATTTCATCTGTTCTTTTTTGAATGGGGCTTTAAAAAGGGTTCTGCAAAGCTGCAGTAGACTCAGGAGTAGTTTTGCTTGGTGGACCTACAGGCAGCTTTATACACATTGGATCAGTCACACACAGAGAGAGGCAGCACTTCATCAGTTTGTATTGTTCACATTTGGATCTTATCTGAGCAGCTGTAAACGATGGGAACTTAATTTTTGGATCTTTAATTCTGCCAAAAAATCATGCTTTAATTGTAAGACTTGCTAGGAAAAGCTTCCCATTCCTTTTTTCTCTAGAGTTATTTAGATTTTTGGACGACACTGGTTATGGCTCTTCTTCTGGTCTTGGAGTTCATACTAAAAGTGATGTTTTACCCCAAACTGATTTGAAAGGCTGTGTAATATTGGACTTGGACTGGCTCTCAGTAGTACACTCCTAGCTTTTTGGCCTTGCTTTAATTTCAGACTGTTCTTCGCAGTGTAACAATATAGCTTGAGTATCCTGTGACTTCTATAAATCAAGCCAGAAACCCACTTTTCAGTTACTGGAAGTTTTTCCTTTTTCTTTTTTGTGAAAATGGGTTTTGCTTGTGCTAAACACATGTACCCTGAACTTTAATTTCCAATAATACAAATACTCGAGTACGGTATGTGTTAATGGAGATAGAATCAAGCCCTGCTTCTCTAATCGTTAGTCTTGCTTCTGTGATTCTTCACGGAGATGGCTTGTTCTTGGCTTTTCAGGTAAATACCCAAACCTGGCTACCATTGTTTCTTAAGGAGTCTTTGTTTAGGTTTGCTTTCTTGCTTTTGTTTACTCTGTCACTGTTTATTGCATCTTCCCATGTAGCACAGCAACAGTTTCTTCCATGTAATTCTCTGCATTCTTTCAGACTTACATTTAGCTTTGGTTGGGGATAATCTCTAAAATATGAAGAGTTGTTGGTCATAGAGGAAATTCTTTGAGTGAGCAGTAGTGTCTGAATTTTCAGCATCAGTAGTATATAAATTTTCTACTTAGGCACTAAACGGTTCTCATAGGAGTGACCGAGTGTCGTGCCGCTCCCAGTTTTATGGCTGCTGCTTTCGACATTTCAAAGCATTATGAGAATAAAATGCAAATTAGTCACTTCTGGTGCTCTTCTTCTGAGTCCCATAGTGTATCGTAAATCATGTTATTTCAGCTTTCTTATTGAAAAGTGTAAGAGAATGAATAGGGAAACAATAAACCTAATGGTAAAGTAGGACAGTAAGTCACAGGGTGCAGTAGGGAAGGGTTTGCAGCTCTTGGTCTCGTCTCTTCTAACAGCCGTGCCAGTTCATGTTCAAGATGTTAGTACATATGTTTTATGCCCTGCTGCTTGCTTCCAAAGAAAGGTTTACTGGCTCAGGTGACAGTGGGCATCGATGTCTTCGTGTGTGTGTAATTAACTATGCCGTGCCTGCAGCTAGACTCAGCTCCTCTGCTGAGTTGGCAGCTCCATGGAGCGCTCTGACCGCATCATCTTGTTCATCGTGTCGGTTCGGCGGCAGCTCTCAGGAGGAGCTTTGTGAAGGGGATGTTGGGTACAGGGCGAGCACTTTGGCTGCTGTGTTGCTTTGGCAGGGGGATGTCATTGGTGCCCGTGTGCGGTACCCTCCCTGGTGCTGATCCAGCTCCTGGGTTGCATGAGTTTTTTTTAGCTGTCTCTGCAGCTCTGTGCCCACCACTGACGCTTCGCTCCTTACCAGGGGTTTTTGGAAGCGATTACACTTACAAGGAAGATGGTGATGGTCTGTACTTGCAGGGTTGTTATCCCTCCGCGAACTGTTGTGGAAGGAGGCTTTGCTATTGGCACGCTTTGTCATCTGTTACTGTGAGGCAGTCATCCCGCTGTGGTCAGAAACCATGTGCTTAGGCTGTTGTGGTAAGGATGGGACAGCTACCGCCCTGCAGACTGCTCTGGAAGACCAGCTTAAGCCTTCTCGGGAGTCTGCATCACGTAGCCCCTCTTCTTATGGCTGTTACAGAGACAGAGAAGTTCTTTGGCCTTCACTGTCTAACAGCAGCTTGGAAACCCAACAGTGAAGCCTAGATTCTCACTGGGATCTTGGGGAATCAGTACTCTTCTTCAGAAGCCTCGTGCTTTTTCTTTCCTAATGGTCGTAGCATCTTCAGAGGATCCAGAAGGGGAAACACCTCGAAGATGCAAGGAGCCTGGTGCCATGGCCAATCCTTCCTTTCATCTTTGCCTGTCAAACCCTCTTAATATCATAATGAATGAAATAGTAAGTCCTCTTCACCCTGGTGACACGAGATCATCTCTTAAATGCTGTGAAGAACGAGAGTTTGGGACTAACTGCACTTGCAAATGCCTCATGTCTGAGGAGAATCTCTGTTTATAGTACAAATGTGTGGGTGCCTTTTTCTGTCCCTTGTATCTTGAAAGCTGTGTATTCTGAGGGAACAGTCTCCTTGTGTTTTGGGATAAAGATGAGCCCACTTTGCAGTAACGTTCACAAGGATAAAAAACCAAGGAACTGAACACAGTGTACACTGTAAAATGGAAAAAACAAAACAAAACTGCTCTTAGTAGATTATCCTTAACACCCAGGGTACAGAAAATATTCCAAGTGTTAGTTCAGATGGATTGCATCTCTTTTACTGTGCGTCCTTGTACCAGTGAATTTACCTTGGCGTAGCCCGGAGTTGGCGATACCTCCGCATCTTGGGCTACTCTGTGTGGTTTTCTCTAAATGCCTTTTTTTTATCCAGTTACCCATTTCTGCAGGTGCCAAATGCCTCCCCTGCTGGGGCAGATGCTTTGGCTTCACGTTTGTTCTTTATCCCTTGTATGCCCACATTTTGTTGTGGGTGTACAGCGCCTGTCGGCTACTCCACTGAGTGTTCGAAGTGAGAGCAGCTTTCTTCTGTGCCTGTGAGCTATGGGGCTGTGCTCTGCCCCGTCTTCCTTTTAGCTGGGAAACCCATGTTTAGAGGCTGTGAACTTGGAGGCTTTGAGGATCTGTAGAAAATGCAGCAGTGAGTATTGCTTCTATTAGTGGTAGGTTTGGTACCCGAAGTGTGCGAATGAACTGCCTCTCTTACCGTTGACTCCACGCTGCTTATAACAGCCCATAAAAGCAGCGCTTTCCTCCTCTCCCTTGTACACGCACGCGTACCTACTCGCTGTGTACAGAGCGTATTAAGTTATCTCCTGGAAGGAGGTTGCAGATGAAAACTTTTACTAACTGTGCTATTCAGTAACAACCAGAAATTTCCTATAGCAAGAAGCTTTTATGTGGTTGCCAGTATTGTATTAAACATGTTCCTTTTTAGAGGGTCCTCCAGGTTGCCCACCCACTCAGCCGTATTTAGTCATCTAAAATAATGTTATTTCTCTATACGTACACATCTGTTTTCACTCTATTGCCAATTTAAATGCCGCTGTATATTCTCTGTGTATTGTGGCTACTTTCCCAGCATATTGAAAATTTACGCAGTGTAAGGGGATTTTACAAGTTCTCAAAAAACATCAAGTATTTTCCCACAGTAGCCACACTATATAATGTCTAAATGAAATGACATCTACTTGCAGAATTAAAATGTGCACCTGCATATGACTTACTGCTTTACAGTGCCTTCACATACATGTAAATAATACCTTAGTTTCTTTTATTCGAAGCCAGCATTTTCTTATGGTAAGCTGATTATGGAGCTTCCTATAGTGCACTTCTAAGAGCTAAGCCAGCTAGTGTCCTGAAATGTTTGGTCAGCATACTTCTACCGACTGCTGTTCTCTTTAAAAACCGTTAAATAAAAAAATAATACTGATTTGTGGTGTTCTTAATGTATTCTGTAGCTATTGGTAATCGCTGTCACAGGAACCTGAGGTGTGAAAGCGCTCGGATGGCGTTTGGGCGCTCAGCAGCTAGGGTAATCCAGCGCGTGTTATGTAAAAGTGCGAATTTCAGCCCTTCCAAGAATGGGGCTTTAGGGAAACTCTCCCTTAGACGACTTCTCAGAACTGAGTGTTGGAACATATATGGTTTCTGAAGCTATTTAAATTGGCTGACTTGAATCTGTGTTGCTCTGTTTCCAGTGTCTTCGGTGTTAGCATTGCATTTTTAAATACCCCGCCTTCAGGTCTTTAGTTATATTGGTTCGTGCTGTTGCTGTCTTAAATTCGCTGCTGTTTCCAAGCGTAGTCTGTCACCTCTGTAACAGCAAAGGAGTTAATGAGCTGCAGCTCTGCCCTCCGAGCACAGATGATAAATCTGCAGATAAAGCTTGAGAGGCCTTCCTCCTTGGACCCTCCATCCCATGCCGAGCAAGCAGCACAACCAGCAGTCTGCCGCCTTCAAAGCAGAAGTCCGGGGCTGAGCCAGTGCAGTGCCAGATCTGAAGAGCTTAAGCCCAGTTCAGTCTGACGACCAGCTGGCCAGTAAAAGCTGATCCCAAACAGAAAGATGACTTTCTATCTTAATTAGTTTCCCCACCAAATTGGAAGAGAATGAGAAAGGATGAATAACTTGTCAGCATGCTCTTCCAGAAGCCTCTTAGTTCTTATAATGTAGACAAATTCCCTTGGCACATCAGGTTTGTATTATGACTGTGTATAATTGTCTCCAAGTTGCACAAGGGGAGATAACTAAAGGAGCAAACACATGGAAAACAGTGATAGACTGTTTTCCCCTCAAACAGGCATGTTTTCCTAGAACTGGGAGGTCACACTTGCACTGTACTTTTGCCTTTAATTATCTTTTCAGTTGTTTTCCGGTCTTGGAGAGGAGAGAGAGAACTGCATGGAACAGCAGAGGTGCCTGGTATTGCTTTTATGGTTAGGATTTGATTGTAAACATGCTTTTTCAAACAAACTGACAGTTGAGCAGCTTCACCCCAGGTTTCTGTGCAGTACTGGTGTGGCACCAGGGAAACAATCAAATCTGTGGTGTGTTCTGGTGCCTGTACTGGAAGGTGGGAGGCATCCCAGCCATGCTGGGTGCTGCGGGTGTTGTCCCAGAGTTCTGTGCATTGGTTCTCTTACAGTGCTCCTTTCAAACTTTCTAACCAAAATCCCGTATTTCTTAAAATCCCACATTTGTTTGAAACCAACATTGGTCTTCACACAAGTAGTACAGCAGATGAGAAGATGGAAATATTCTGGTTCTGCTATGAAATAGTGTGCCTCCTTTGAAGGTGTCAGGTCTCTTACCTTAAAAATGTATTTCAGAATGAAGATGTTGAGAATTACACTTAGATTTTAAGTTGGGGGGGATTTAAAAAAAAAAACAAAACCTTTAGTTATTCTTCAGATGGTTTAATTTTTATAGCCCCCATTAGTTTTATTTTTTTTCAGGCTTTAAGGTGCTTAGTGGGAGCGTTCGTGTCTCAAAATCCCTAGGATTCATAAAAACAGCTACCAGGTGAAATGACTGGGTAGGGGAAGAGATGGGACGGTCCAAGAACTCTGCTGACAACGTCCATGTGGGGCTCTGTGTTACTCAGGTGATGCTGAGCATGGCGTCATACAAGTTCCCAGTTTGGTCTTCAGTGCTGCTGTCAGATGGTGGTGTAAATACAGGGGGAAACTGAATTCCAAGCAGCTCTTGTCATGAGAAAATAAAGTCCTAATTCATCGTTTTGTGTATTTTTATGGGAAGGAAACATTTAAGTCTTTAGGCTTAAAATTTAAGGGTGGACTTTGTAACAGTGGGAAGGATTGCTGTGCATCTGTTGGAGTGATCGTGCTCAAGCACGCAGCCTCATGCCTAACTCCTGCTTGTCTCCCCTCTTGTCAGACTATAGAATCGAACTGGCGATGTGGGCGACATAATTTGCAAAGGATTCAGTGCCGCTCCGAAAATAGCAAAGGTGTCTACTGTTTACAGTACGATGATGAAAAGATAATCAGTGGCCTACGAGATAACTCCATTAAGGTAAACGCTTTTTCAGTCCTTTCCATAGATATCGATGGGTAAATCTGCTTTGGAGGGACAGTTGTTGGCGTTTCCTTGATTTCTCTCATCTCTTCTTGGGGCAGTGTTTATCTGTGCAGGGTTTATGAGATGGGATGTACTCTGTAGCCCTGCAAAGTTTTCACCTGCGTTTTGCTCTAGGAACTTTGCAGACTGCCACCCAGGAAATCAATACTGCTGGCTACAAAGAAATGCTTGTTCAGAGTCAATGCATGCAGAGAAACGCTTGTTCAGGGTGTGAAATCAGAGTTCGCGTACACGAATGAAGGCGGTGTACTACTTACTGTCCTTAGCCGTGTCTTTCTTCCTTGCTAATACTTAGCTTTCATGCAAATAGGCTGCTTTCATGCTAATATTGCCTGAGTGCCATGGCATTTCCTTTTGCAAAACGGGCTTTTCTCTTTTCATTATCATTGCTTATCTCACTGTTCTGTCAAAAACTTGCGTCAAAGAGACTTCATGAAGTTAAAAGGGAGGACAGGACAGACTCTCTGTTTGGACAGGCACTCTCTGGTTTTCTTCCTCCCTTCTCTGCAGCAGCAGTGTTTAAGTTTCCTGAATCCATGTTCTTGATCTTGATAAGTCATTTATACTTTTTATCTTTAACAGATTTGGGACAAAACAAGCTTGGAATGTTTGAAAGTATTAACAGGACATACTGGCTCAGTTCTTTGTCTGCAGTATGATGAAAGAGTCATTGTAACTGGATCTTCAGATTCTACAGTGAGGTGAGTGTTAAGTTTTTGCAAAAATAAAAAATAAAAATTGAGTATCAGGACTGGAAACACTTGAAATAATCTCCAAATGTCAAAATCCCTAATATAAATGTGATACAATTATCCCCAAAATAAGTTATTTGCACTTTGCAAAGCATCACATTCAGCACTTTTTTTCCAAATTCGTCTCGTGCTTTTTAGTGTTATGCATTTTGAAAGGATGTGACCTGTAGGACTCAAAGCACAATGTGAAGTGGGATGGCTGATGGGCCAACTACGTGGTGATTTCGCCTTTAGGGTTTCTCATGTCACCTGACATAGCTTAATTATGACTTAATGAAAGGAGACTTGGTGTATATGGAGTGTTCATCTGACAGTGATTTTGATGGTTTTAAATACTTGCAATGAATTCGCTGGTCAGATGATGTCCAATACACATATGCTCGGGTACAGTTCATTGGAATGGCATTGTCTCTTTCTTGGTGTCTTGTATCAATGTTACCAGTGTCAACCTATAAAACTTAAGAACTGATGATAGCAGCCTTCAGTTACCATAAAATTAGTAGTGATTTTTGCTTGATGTAAGCTAGTAGGTAGCCCTGGAGGGTGCTACCTTCCAGTTGCTACTGGTATGTGCTAACTGAATGAATGGCATAAAACTGAAAAAAACATATTGGGTAGTATTTGTTCTGGTTTGTTTAAACAACTTATACATAGTACAGGTTCTAATCATCCTAGAAGGAGTTGTAGAGTTGTGCTTCTTGTTACGCAGCCCTTCCTCTTACCAGTGGTCCCAGCTTAGGCTTTTCCTAGCTTAACTGCTCGCTGCTGTTAATTATCGCTTGTGACTCTAAGTAGTGAACTCAGATACTTCCCCAGTTCCTGTCTTCCTGCCCTCTTGAAGCCCAAAGATGAGTTAAGTAGCCAGAGAGCTCCGTGTTAGAGATGGTAGCAGAGCTGTGTGTGTTTGCACTGTACACTGTACGTAGTCATCTTCCTTCATTTTGGGATAAAATTCTTTTCTTTTGCAGAGTTTGGGATGTAAATACAGGTGAAGTTCTGAACACGCTGATTCATCACAATGAAGCAGTGCTTCATTTGAGGTTCAGTAATGGCTTAATGGTGACGTGCTCGAAGGACAGATCCATTGCTGTCTGGGATATGGCATCGCCTACTGACATCACCCTGCGCCGTGTCTTAGTTGGCCATCGTGCTGCTGTTAATGTGGTAGACTTCGACGACAAGTACATTGTGTCAGCGTCAGGTGACAGGACCATTAAAGTAAGTTGGTAGAGTTCTCATCTAGGTCTGAATGTCTACCAAGCCAGAAAAGCTTGAGTGTTGCGACCTAAACCTGAATAGCTGAGGTTTTCATAATGTTCTGAGCCTTTTTCTTTACCATTCAGCTAGCTGCTTCCTTGTACTAGCTGCTAATGTCTGTATGCACATAACTAGGCTCGTAACATTTTTGTGGCTTCTGTTGTACAATTGCAAGAAAGTAAAGCCTGCTCACTGTTTGAACTCCAGTCTTTAGATCGGTTTGTTTGTTAAATGTGGCACATTTTGTGCCTTTTTCCAAACAGTATTTTTTATTTCAATTGGCAGTCCTGTTCCAGACATGAAATTTATCAGCAGTTGCCTTTCCACACCACACCTTCCCAGCAGCTGAACCAGACTTTGCCATGTTTGAAGAATTAAAGTGCTGTATTTGAAGACTCTCACATACCAGAAGATTTGTGTTACCCAAAGTGTATTAATATAATAAAGGCGTTTCCCCATTCCCTCTCTAGAACCAGAGCTACCCTAGATTGTGCCAAAAAGCTTTTGGCAGTTTCATGCCCAAATATCTGCCAAAGATCCTGCTGCACTCTGTTGGAAAATGAGCCACTTTATTTACATGGATACTTTAGATTAGAACTTCAGTTACATTTCACCAGGAATGGACAAAGTTGGTCAAATAATTTAATCTTAAAGAAGAAGCAGCCACCAAACTTTTACAGGCTACAGCTTTGGTCTTCTCTTAAAAGTAGATTGCTAGAAATTTCTTAGGTAAAAAAATAGGGGTTATTTTTGTGTATGGATGGGGTAACTTCCACTTGTAGAAATGATTACTAACTTACCAAGTGATTCAAGTGTCATCAAGTTTTTGAAATTGTTGGAGCAGTGTCTACCATTTCAGAATGTTTTGCTTATCACCCTCCCCCTCTTTCCCCTAACATCCCCCCAGTCTTTCTCATTGACTCGATGTACAATAGGACAGCAGTGCTGCTGGCTCTTGTCATTGCTAGGCCCCGTAGTGCCAGTCTTCCTTTAACACCGCATAGCAAGTTTTCATTCTGCTGTCCAGCAAAGGTCAGCCTCAAACTTCTGAGTTCGTAACAGCTTCTGTTGAAAGTAAAAAGCCTTTCTTTAAGTATAATTCTCAGAGGAATGTTTATCTCATGTTTCACAGGTCTGGAGCACAAGTACGTGTGAGTTTGTTCGTACTCTAAATGGGCACAAGCGTGGCATTGCATGCCTGCAGTACAGGGATCGACTAGTTGTCAGTGGATCTTCTGACAATACCATTAGGTGGGTGCCAACGAGCTGCTCTTGGTATGTAACAGTGCACGTTTGTACAAGGTAACAGGATTCCTCACCACCACCACCTTTGCTGCTGCCCTACCCGTGCAAAAGCATCTTTGGTAGGGCTGGCCATTAGAGCAGATGATGTGTAACTGATATTTAATTCAGTGAGAGAGTAAACGTATCACATCCTCATGAAAAAGTGAGACTGTGAGGTTCAGACAAAGGTAAGCAAAACTGTCTATTCCTGTAGTTCATCACCTTGTTTCCTGATTGGAGAGATGAGCAAGATATTGGTCACTGGTTCTCTTAGTTACTTTTGGAACCTCTAGTAACCACTGATTTATGCAGAATAGAAAAAAGTGTATTATGATTTCCTAAAATAATTTAGCAAGTATGCAACACTTAGAATAATAGAACCATTAAGGTTAGAGAAGACCTCCAAGATCATCTGGTCTAACTGTCTCCCTACCACCGGTATCACCCACTAAACAGTGTCCCTAAATAGAATCACAGAATCATTAAGTTTGGAAAAGACCTTCAAGATCATCTGGTCCAACTGTTGTGTTGTCCCCTCCCCTGCCAATATCACTCACTAAACCATGTCAATGTAAAAATAAATTGCATGTAATTTTGAATGAGTAGGTTAATTTTGATATACTGCAGCTGCAACACAAATTTCTCTCTGAATTGCATGAAAGGGACGTTTAGTTCTACCAGCTGCCTTTTTTTTTTTTTTTAGCAAATTGTGATATTTTCCACAGAAAACCATTCAATAGTTTGCAGCAGATAGCTGCATGTAAGTCGTAAGGAGTGATACTGAACCTGAAGTACTCACTTTTTCTTCTGTTCTCTTAAGGCTATGGGACATTGAATGCGGTGCCTGTTTAAGAGTATTAGAAGGCCACGAAGAACTGGTTCGATGCATCAGGTTTGACAACAAGAGAATTGTTAGTGGAGCCTATGATGGGTATGTTTTTGAAAGCAATTTCAAAAGGTTTTGCCTTAACAAAGCATCTTCTGAAAGCCTTTGGGTCTTGTGTGCAGAATAAGGGTTCAACACAGCAGGCTGCAGTTTTAAGTAGACAAACTGCTTTTCTGGCACTCTTCAGTGCACACCAAAATTATTTTATCACTCAAGTTTGACTTTTCACAGAAAATAAACTTTTGTTTGGCCGAAGTGACCACCAGTCTAAAAAAGTGTGCATTCTTTTGTCTCTTCTCTCAGGAATTGCTCCTTGCCAGGTCCATGTACTCAGAGTAGTTAAGCGTTCTTTTTTTTTTTTGTTAGTTTATTTTAAGACGAAATGTTTACTGAAAGAGTAAACATACCTCGTAGGGCTTTCAGAACTCTTCGGTTGCTCTTTCTGATAAGTTGAAGGTAGGAGTCCCCACCATGAGCACTTCTTGCAAGGCAGAAGTATTTTCATTGCTGATTAGATTCAGGACAACTTACATCCGTGTCCAAATTCTCCAGTTCTTTCTCTGCCCGATTTGCACTTCAAGTGAACAGTACAGCTGTTAAAAACAATTTTTGAACTGATTGTCTCTAGCCTTTTATTTGCGTTTATTGTGCCACTGGGGTTGGCAGTCTCAGCCTAATTCCTGTTGGATCTTTGCAATTGATCAGTAGTGCTGTGGGCTTTTGACCTGTTCTGCAGTTCCAAAATGGCTTGTATATATAAAAATAGTTCATTTGTCTTTAATGTAAACAACCCACTTGGTCCATTACAAAGGCATTGTTGTATTTGCTGCTAAAAAATACAAACCTATTTGTGTTTTATGAGATTTGGCAGTAGTATTTCATAAATGCTTAATTATGCATTAATTCTGCATAAAATTTCATTTTGCTTGATGTTGATAAATTAGCTGAAGGGAAAATCTGGAGTTCTTACCATTGCTTTTAGATGTTTCTTCTATGTTTATACTTGAAAACACTATTACAACCTTCTTATTTTACTTTATAGCAAAATTAAAGTTTGGGACTTGCAAGCTGCTCTTGACCCACGTGCCCCAGCAAGTACATTATGCTTGCGTACATTAGTGGTATGTAAAATTAATTCATTTGGAGTTATCTGAAATCTCTTATTTGAGAGTGAGAGGTGTTTTATTTCCTTGTAGTGGGATAGGTGAGAAATTCAGGATGTTCTCTGTAAAGCCTAGTCTGTTTCTTATGCTAAGAATAGAGAAAAATGTATATATCACGATATTCTGAATTACTTGGATCAAAGCTTAAATGAAAAAGTTAAGGTTTTCTAGCTTTACTTTCTCAAATACTCCAAAAATAAATCATCCCAACAGTGTGTCAGATCATTCTAGTTATTGGTGTGGTTCCCTAATATCATTGTAGTGCTGGCTTTGAATTTCCCATTATTAAGGGAGATGGTGGGGGGAGGAATTCTGTGAGCGTTTCCCAAACGGTTTGGAAGAAATGTGTTAAGAGAAAGGGGGATGAGTTGAAAGGCTTGCCACAGGAACTGTAATCACATCAGGGGACTACCAGAGTTAAGGCTGTTGCTTAAGCTGCATTTTTCCTTTTAATAAAGGTTTTGATTTATGATAGACTTAAATATAGATATTGGGGTAGTGACTTCATTGTTCTTTTCACTGAAATGTGCATGAAATTTTACTTCAGGAGTCAGTTTGACATTTGTCCAAGCTAGTAGCGACCCAAAGTTATTGTCTGTATATGATGGTGACTGGCATATTTAGCTTGTGCTTGGCCTTTCCAACACCTGCAGAAGAGCTTACATTGCTAGAAATGCTTCTAATTTTTCTTCATTTCAGTAGTCTTTGCATGGAGACGAGATTTAACTATTCTTGTATTCCCTGTGAATGCAGTATATTTAGTTTTTCAGTAAAAAGTTGTTTCTTTCCCTTCAGTGAGTATACTGTAGCTCAGATTATAGTTTGGAGATGAATTTGACAGCTCTGCTTAGTTCTCTACTAAAGGTCGCGTAATCCTTTTAAATTGATTTAAAAATAGATAAGCGGGTCGAAGAGGGGAACCTTTTCTGGGCCTCTTAGTGTCATTTTGAGGTTCTTTGAAAGAGCTGATGGAGCATGTACTCCCACACCTCATTTTTATACGGCAGCATTTGGACACGGTCTGTCTTTACTAGTAAGTGAGCCATAATGATCCTTTCAGCCATGTGTCCTAGATGAAGCTGTGATGTGGTGTGTTAGGGCTATACAGAAATTGGGTTAGCAGCAGTGTTGAATGCAAGATCTGATGTAAGAGACGGAGCCCTGGTAGAGTGTCAGTGCCAGCCAACCTTGTAAATTGCTGCTTCTTGATTTGATAGGCTGCTTTTGTCTTTAATAACCTCAGCACCTACAGCTGGCCCCTCTAGGGGAGATGCAGGGTTTTTACAAGCATTTGATTTGAAAGCTGTTTGTTTTGCTGAAAAAAAGCTTAAGTATGAAATCTGCTTTTCTTAAACTCAAGTGCAATTATAACTTAAGGGCTTCTTAACCAGTGCACAAGAATTTTAATACCCCATTCTGTGTCCAGATACATGCGCGAGTACAAGTGTAATGAAATGTTATCCTCTTCTTGGCCTGCTAACTGATTTCATGTTACTCACAGGAACATTCAGGACGTGTCTTTAGACTCCAGTTTGATGAATTTCAAATCATTAGTAGTTCCCATGACGATACGATTCTGATTTGGGATTTCTTAAATGTGCCACCCAGTGCCCAGAATGAGACTCGCTCTCCATCTAGAACATACACTTACATCTCCAGATAACAGTCTGCACTTTACTACCCTCAGAAGGTAAGTCTGTCTCTTCACATATAACACATTCATAAAATTATCACTCCATCTGCAGGTTGGCCTACTCAAAACAACAAGCTGTTGTTTTCCTTAGAAAATAAAACCTTCTTATGCCACTTCTTGTGTTATCTAGCCTGTGGTCATGCTTCAGCTTATAGAACTTATCTTGTCATATCATCTTAGCCCCATGCCTTCTATAATCTCTCCTGTTTATAGTTGTGTACTTAAGGTAAAATATGGAAAGCTTTTATGCATTCACAATGTTCTTGGAGATGGAGGGAAACTTGGTATACTACACAGGCATTCCGAGTACCCAGTGAAATCAGGGTCATTCAGAGTTTTTGAGGCATCTTCTTTCCCGGTGAAATCTTTGTAACAAGCATTGTAATGTCTCTCTAGCAAACTGAAAATGTGTATCATCTTTGGACAAGTGCTCATCAGAAACGAGCAGTTCTGTGATATCCACAAGTAACAGGGAAAGCTTTCAGAACTAAAAATGACGCGTTAGGCAACATGGCAACTCAAAGCTGTCAAAAACGATGCACATGGACTTAGCCTATTTTGTTT